>NC_080090.1:80327596-80634939 GCF_950005125.1 Chionomys nivalis
AGATTTGTTACAGCATATGCCTGCCATGTGGGATTTTAGATTCCTAACCAAAACAAGAAACCTCACAGAATCCCAAACAAGAAAGCCTGCTCTGTCTTTTCATGAATAAGCAAACAAACAACATTCCCAAACAGGTGAGGGAGCCTCTTGGCTTTCTTTTAAATGAGAAAAGAATTACACGAAGGATTTCTTCTCTAAACCTAAAGGAGCTGCTCTATGAAGAACTGTAAAGAGGCAGAGATTTTGACACTGCATATGAACAGACTCATCAGCTTCTACTTACATGGATGCTGGTGGAGACGTCTGACTTCAGGTCAGAGACAAAGGGTTTTGCTACTCACAGCACCGGAAGCAGGCAGAGTGTGAGTACTGATCTCTCTCCACTCAGCCTCAGTCTATCAGGGTGGCATCAAGCAGGAGGAGAGCCTCATGTCCTCATGTATTGGAGGGACCCAAAGCTTTGGAATCAGAACATTTTATATTCTACAAAACATATTCCCACCCTCTGCCCTAGAGAGAAGAAACACGCTCCCAATGAGGACCCTAAACAAAGGCAGCCAGAGTCTGTGCTGGAGGAAAAAATCCTGCAGAACTGTGAGCGAACCAAGGGGAACTGTTATCCAGCACTTCTGTCCCTCAGCATCATCTACTCTGTCCACACTAGTCGACCATCATCTTTATAAAAAGGGACATTTTGGGTTTGCATATAACAACAGTTTGGAAGCTTGACCACTCCTGGTTCAAGGCATCCTATGATGATTATGTGACCTAACCCCTAACCTCCCTTTCCATATCCCTCTTCCTCCAAAGACCCAATTTATGGCTTCTACCATGGCATGATTATTGAGAAAGTGCATTTATTCTGATATTTATTTATTTATTTATTTGAGACCAGGTTTCTCTGTAGCTTTGGAGCCTGTCCTGGAACTAGTTCTTGTAGACCAGGCTGACCTCGAACTCACAGAGATCTACCTGCCTCTGCCTCCCGAGTGCTGGGATTAAAGGTGAGCTAGGAATATGATTTGGGTAACAGGCAAAAAAGCCTGTTCTGAGAGTGAAAAACAAACAAACAAACAAAAAAATAACAAGACTCTAAATTACACTATTGGTTCTGAGTGGGGTGCTGATTCAGTCTTCTGGCAGTGGGCGTGTGAGAGTGAGTCATCAAGTCTGTGAAGAGAATAATGAGTGGTTTGGGGACACGTTCTGCAGGCTGAGTTCAGTGGCTTCTGTCAAATCTGACTGTAAAAGCTTCACAGCAGGTCACATTCAGCCGAGTACTATTCCCTCCCTGTTAGTTTAGAAGTTTTGGTTTTTGTTGCCGTGAAGAGACACCATGACCGTGGCAACTCTTATAGAGGAAAACATTTAATCGGGGCTGACTTACAGTTCCAGAGGTTTAGTCCATTATCTTCATGGTGGGAAGCATGTTACCAGTGCAGGCTGACTCTTGCTGGAGAAGGAGTTGAGAGTTCTACATCTTGATCTGAAGGTAACAGGAAGTGAACTGTGACACTGGGAATAGCTTGAGCATAGGAGACCCCAAAGCCTACCCCCACTGTGACCCACTTCCTTAACAAGGCCATACCTCCTAACAGTGCCACTCCCTTTGGGGACCATTTTCTTTCAAACCATATTCACATTGACTAGAAAAAAGATTAGATTTTCACTAAAAGCATAATGTTAAAAACTTAGTGGGTTTTTTTTTAACCATAAGCTGCAAATGGTTTTTAGTTTGTTTGTTTGCTTTTGCTTTTTGTTTGTAAAAACTTGTCCCATTTTCCTTCAGGTATAGGCCCAATTCTGTGTCAGTGATAACACTACTGAGCAACCGAAACCAAGTATCCTTAAGGTACATAGAAAATAATATAGACCACACTGAAAAGCATCTGGCACAAAGAATGAAACTGGATGAACAGAACTCATGAAAGTCCTTTCATTAGAGATTTCAGCAGTGAGTGGGAGAAATACCAATGTCAGTAAAGTGTTTGCTATACACTTGAAACCAATTCTCAGAATTCACATTAAAAAAAATTGCCAGATATGATGGTGCACACTTGTAAGAAATTCTGGTGCTGGGGAGATGAGATGTGCAGATTTCTGGGGCTCACTGGCCAATCAGCACAGTACATTTGGTGACTTCTAGGTCCATGACAGACTCTGTATGAAAAACAACAATAAATTGGGGAGATGATACCTGAGGAACAATACTAGGGGTTGACATCTGGTCTACACATACCCCCACATATATGGACCCATAGAACACACACACACAAATAAGTTTAATAGTTGAAAATATTAATAGGCCCTGAAAAAAAAATCACTTATAATTGGATTGAAACATCCTGTGCAATATTGTGTAGGAGTGGAGCATTCTGGGAGTGGTCACTGCAGAAACTCATGATCCAGGGTTAACAATGGGACTTTGAAAAACTGGTTTGTTACCTGCTTCAGTTGCTCTAGCAAGAATTATGAGAATCATGCCAGAGAAAACTGATCTGGAAATAAGTAGCCTTACAACTTATTCGTTCGTTTGTTCGTTCCTTCTTTCTTTCCTTCCTTCCCCCTCTCCTTCCTTCTCTCCTCCTTCCCTCCCTCTCTCCCTCCTCCCTTTATTTTTGCTTCAGACAGGGTCCTGTTAGACAGTTTAGGCTGCCCTTGGACTTCCAGGACTCTTCCTCTTCCTCTCACTGTCTCCAAAGTCCTGAGATTATAGGCATGCAAAATCATGCCTGGCTATAATATTGCCCCTTTTTATTTTGTTTTCCTTTCTTCCTTCCCTTCTTTTGTTCTTTTTTTTCCTGAGATGTGGATCTCACTATATAACTCTGGCTGGCCTGAAACTCACTACATAGACCAAGATAACCTTGAATTCACAGAGATCCACCAGCATTGGCCTCCCACCATGGTATCCACTGGTAGTAACGTACTGTCTTTCACCAGTTTAAGGATCATGCATCATGCTTGCCATGTGCCACATCACCAGCTCACATGCTGTCCCTGTTGCCACTGCTCCTGTTTATTTTGTCGCTGCAGAGCAGAGTCAGAACGGGTGCTACAATGATATGGGATTAACACTTAAATACCCTTTTCTTGCATTACAAGCTCCTTTCATGTCACATCAACACATCTGCAGAGACTGTCACTTTGGTGGGAGTCATGCCCCTGCAGTCTGTCATTTGCAGCAGGGGTTTGATGCAGATGAGAATTGCCAAGGTTTCTTTTACATGTCTGTAAGAAGCATTGATAAAATTATTTCATCTCACTTGTGTGTGTGTGTGTGTGTGTGTGTGTGTAGCAGGTGTGTGTACAGGTGTATGTGCAGGTATATGTGCACATGTGTGAACCCCAGGGGACAACCTTGTGGGTTTTCCTCCTTAGGTACTATGTACTGTTTTTGAGACCCGGTCTCTAACTAGATACTGAGGCTCAACAATTAGGGTAGGCAGATTGGCCAGGAAGCTTCAAGAAGCCACCTGTCTCTGCTTCCCGAGGGCTGAGGGGTTTTCAGCTAGCATGCCAGGCTTTTTTATTATTATTATTTTGGTACAGGTGTTTCCATGTGTAGATGGAGACTGCTCATTGGTTTCCCAGCCACCCAGAACTAAATAATCACACAGAAACTATATTAATTATGACACTGTTTGGCCAATGGTTTAGGCATCTTTCTATGTAGCTCTTATATCTTAAATTAACCCATTTCTATTAATCTATATATCACCACTAGGCTGTGACCTACCAGTAAAGTTTTGGCATCTCTCTCCTTCAGCAGCAACATGGCATCTCCTTGATTCTGCTTACTCTCTCTCTCTAGCTATCTCTTTCTGCCTGACTATTTTCTGTCCTGCCATAGGCCAAAGCAGTTTCTTTATTAACCAATGGTAATAAAACATGCTCACAGAATACAGAAGGTAATCCCACATCATTCATGGGACTTAGGCCCTCATGCCTACAGAGCAAGAGCTTCACCGACTGGGCTCTTTCCCACACCCCTCATTTAAGAATATAGTTGAGGTGTTTGCTAGTGTTGTATGGATGCCATGTTTATAACTGCTCAGTAAAAGAATGGTCCAACTTTGCTGCCTGTTCATCAAAGGGAGAGATGTGCTTAGGTGTTCTGAAGAGGCATGGGAGAGAACAGAGCCCAATAAACATTAGTCTTACAAGCCAGGAGGTCACACAAAAAAACCTGATGCTGTGGTTCCCTGACCTACAGAGCACAAGAATCATTTCTGAAGCTTAAAAAACAGGAGATGTTTGGGTCTTCACCCAAGCTTCCTGAATGAGAATCTTTATCTACAAGGCAAAGAGAAAGGACATCCATGGTTCTTGATGATTAAAAACAACAACAACAAAAAGTCGAGATGTTCTTATCCAGAGAACCTAAAAGATTGAATTTTCAGAAATTCTCTTGCCTTTTGGAGGCAGTAAAATCCAGGGTAGCCACTTTGCAGCAGTGTGGAAATCGCTTTGTCTCAGCTTTCTGTCAAAGGGAAGCAACATCAACTTATCTCATGGGGCTGCTGTGAGATTTAAAATAATGAACCCTATGTGGTGCCCGGCACAGGATATATTTGGAAATATTTACAGTTTTGACGTTTTAGGAAAGCTAATTGCTGTGTCTTCCTTCCGTCGCCCACCATTTGAAGCCGTGTGGACTGTGGAACTCTTTTCGGTGGGTCTGCAGGAGGAAGGGAAGGTGGAAGCGCTGTTCTTTCATTGGAGCCCCCAGGAGGATGGTGCATTGTTGGCTGGAAAATTAACAGGGGGAAGATAATCTGCTTATCGTGGGCATCTGTGTCTCCACTCTTTAATGCCCATTTTTCTTGGAAATAATAGAGCTGAGAATTAACTTCAAAAATAGACAGCAAAAATCTGAAACACCATACTGGTTCAGTCAGCAGCTTCCTTAAAGAATGCAAGGCTAAGGGAATATCCTGATAGATCACAACAGCCTTCTAAGAAAGCCAGAGTCAGAGGTCAAAAGAAAAATCCTAAGCCATTCTTCTTTATAACTTTATGAGCCGAAGTTTACCCAACTTTATATATGCCTTTAAATCTGTAAAAATTCACTATGTTACACTTATATACAAACTTCATACTTGGAAAACTGATAACCTTGAATCTGATGGAATTCTTGGGAAAAAAGCTAAAAATTATAACCTTGAAAAGATCGACACTCTTGGGAAAAATAGCCTATGTCTCCTTGGATGTTTTACAAGGACAATAGTCCTCAATCAAATCGTGTACATTTGATGTTTTAAAATATGACTTGTGTATAAGTTTTTAACATATATAAACTTTAAAATAACAGACTGAACTTTTAATTCCTAACAGATAAAGTGGCATGTTCTTTTATGTCTTTCACTATATTCTTCTTCATTTTCAAATATTTGATATTTTGTTCTCATTCACTGGGCCCAGCACGAATTGTCCCAGTCCAACCAGCTACAGTGTCAAATGCTCATCTGCAGGAGACACCACTGGACCTCTCAGGTCACTTAGCTCTTTCTCTAGATTGCTTCCATGACTTTTTTTATTAAGCGAAAGAATGGGATTCCTTTATTTTCCCTTTCGATGAATTTTGAAATTCAAATTGTTTTAAAAATACTTTTTTAGAAAATGGATTATATTTATAAATAACCAAACTAAATAATGAGATTCAATTGCACATGCCCAGAACCAGTTTCTAGGCAAGGGTATTTATGCAGCCTGCAAAATGAATTGTGTCACTGCAAGTGGACTCATAGACTCAGAATGCTGGAGCTGAAATCGTTAATAGTGGTTATGTGAGCCTCTTTTATGGGAAAAACTAATTTTAGGATTCTAGCACATCACTTTTTCCGTTTATTCCTAAGTCTTATTGTTTATGATTATCTTAGCCAGCCTGGCTATTAATAGTAAGCTGCCATCTAGACTGCTGTGACAGGTTTCCAATGGCCTCTCAGTGTCACCGCCTTCATATGGTTTTGTCCTGTTAATCTTCAGAATTGCATTCTCTCTGTCTGATAGTTAGATGTGCTGACAGCAGATGCCACTCACCTCACTGTCACCAGCAGTTACAGTTGCTGAAGTCAATACAATATAACAATTATCAAGACAGCTTAGAGCTGACAAATGAAACATTATCTGGTAACATTGGAGAAATAACCTTTTGCTATGAATGTAATACCTGTTCATTTTAAGAAATTAGTATAACTCACAGAAACACAAAGAAGAAGGTAAATTCTCAGGTATTCTGCTCTCTGAAGAGGACTCTGTAGTAGCTTGATATGTGTGTATTCAGCTAGTCTGAGATGGACATCCATCTGTAGACATAGACATAGCTGCCCAATAGTTTTGTGTACTAAGGCACACATTAAAATACTTTTAGCTTTCAAAAGTTGATGCATAAGTATCTTTAATTACCAATAGGCATTTTTGGGGATTGAAGCAGACTACAATTTTTAGGTAGATATTTATTTAAATTTAAATAATAAAGCTCAGATTAAATTTTCCCTGTCAACATTAGGAATTAAATCCCAGCTAAAGGATAAATGTTCACTTTGCTATAGAAATAACCACAGGCACCATATTAAAAACAACTAGGAAAAAATCCATCCATATGTTGGTTATTGTTAATATTATAATGCCTATATGTTCAAAGTAAGGCAAACCTGCATTGATTTTTCTTAGTACTATATTACCATTGCCCCACTATATAAAGTTGTGGAATTATTTTGTTTTTAAAGCAGGGTAAGACTATGTAGTCCAAGATGGCCTTGAACTCATAAACCTCCATCCTTTAGATCCTAAGTGTTACTACAGGTGTGTGCTACCGTACCCATCCTACATCATAGTTTTATTTGTATTTTTTTGCAGCCAGAAATGAACAATTAAATGCAAATGAACATAAATCTGGGAAGTAGGGACTCTAGAGGACATAAGAACAAAGTCCAATTTAATTTTTACAAAAGGGGAATTTTGTCATATCTTCCTGTTAATGGAGCATTGTCACCGTGTTTAGATAATGAAAGAGAAACAGGTTTGGAGGACAGTTGAACTTCATGTTCTGCGGAGTTCCGTGTTGTGAGAATTGAATCTATTTCCCTCACTTACTTACATGGTAACTTGGTACAGTAAATTGTGATTAGGACCCATGTCTCCTGCCTACTTTCTTTAATATTTTTACACTTAGGGCAGAGTCTGCTATTGCTTACTTTTGTGTCTTGTTTCCCTTTATTCTATTTATCTGAAAGCTCAAAGTACTAACCCAGTACTAACCTTGCCTTGTTCAAATCAATTTAATAGATCAGATCAACAAAAAACAATAGCCTTCAAATAAGACAGACATGGGTTTTAATCCTTTCTATATTACTGCGTGGGTAGGTGACTCTGTGAGTTACATTGCTTCCCTATGGTCTTTCTGTCCACATGTGAAATTCACCCGGTAAGAGCAATTTCTGTGGACTCCAGTGTTGGTTGGTTCTCAATCATCCCAGTGCTGGGACCTTTAACACAGTTCCTCATGTTGTGGTGACCCCCCCCACCATAAAACTGTTTTCATTGCTACTTCGTAACTCTCATTCTGCTACCATTATGAATTAGAATGTAAATATCTGTGTTTTCTGATGGTCTTACATAACTCCTGTGAAAAGATCACTGGTCCCAAGGGCTGGAGACCCACAGGTTGAGAACGGCTGCTTTGTAATCTAAAGGGTCGCCTCACACTTCCCCTGTCTGATGTGATAACATAGAACTCAGGTGCTGCCTGGCCCTGACTCTGTGATCCTGCGTCTTCTTATTATGCAGTTAGTTTCATATCACATTGTAGCCTGACATCCTTTCCCAAGTAGGAACTGGGACGAGATATTCTTAAAGTTTGATCAAGATGGAAAAGTCAGACGTAGCCCTCGGATTGTTAATAGGAATTAATACAGGTGTCAGTGTTGAGCCCTGTCTGGGGCAGTTGCTGGTCAAGCGGCAGCGGAGAGCAAGAACCTCAGAAAAGCTGGAGCCCCCGGGGGGTTTCCTAAGAGGTCCGTACTCCTGTAGGAATCCCTGAGAGCCAGACACCCGGGCAACAATCCCTGTGTAACTATAAATGCTTATACTCAGGGGCTCCCCATGCCCAGAGTCGAGAATATGATGTAAGGATCCCTCAAAGATGACGAGATCCCTCCCCTGCAGCACATAAACAAAGTGAGGTGGAAAACAAAACACAAAGCTTGCGTGATAATCCTCCGGAGTGGACTGTTTCATGAAGGGGCATTTGGGCCCAAACGGGAGAGGCTGTGCCAAAACAACTGGAGGGAGGCGGGCTGAGCCAAATTAGAACAGAGTCAAAAATTTGTCATACCTTTGTAATTCACACAGCAGCCTGCGCGGCTTGACCACGAGCTGTCCAGATGTTAGCCATCTGACTCTTTATGGCTGTAGTCTGTTTTTGCTTTAAAGCCCCGCTTCCTCCTCAAAGTTCCCAGACACCCGGTGTTTCTCTGGAATGGGAACCCAAGTCGAATAAAGCAGAACGAGTCTTCTTCTCAATTTGCAGGACAATTTCTCTCTTTCAGGAGAAGCATTTTGGGACCTCAGATTCGTTGATTAAATTTACACCATAGCAAGGAAATTAGCCAAGTAATTGGTTAAATAATAAATGTGGAGCCTAACAGGCCTAGAGTGGAATCTTTGATCAAATGCTTATGGGTGCTTGAGCAAGCCAAATGACTTAACTGCTCCGTAGCAATTCATTTGAGCTATTCCTCTGCTTCTCCCATGGCAAAGTGCAGATAATACTGACCTCAAAGTGCTGCATGAGATCATGCACACTGAACACCAACCACAGTTCCCAGTGCATGCAATATGCATCAGTTGCATTGCTTAAAAATCTGCTTTATTCTTTTTTCTTTCCTTTGAGTTCCATAAACAAAAGCCTCCAAGACAGCGATAGAGAACAGTAGAGTCTTTTTGTATCAATTTATTGATGACCCTGCCATTTATTCATTATAGGTTTCCAAACAGAATGAGCTGCACACTAGATCTGAAGATGTTACCTGAATACGCCAACGCCAGAACTGGGCAGCAGAGAGGTAAGCAAATGACAAGGTGAATACCTTCTCATGCCAGAAGCCCTTTTCTCAACTCAATCCACGACTAACCGCATTCATTCTCTAAGGAGAATCGTCTTCAAAAACCGAGGAGAGATCTGGAGCATACAAACTCCCAAACCAAGGGTGGAGGGATAGCTCAGTGGTTAAGAAGAGAAACTGTTCTTGCAGAGGACCTGAATTCAGTTTCTAGAACTCAGGACGGGTGGCACCCAACCGCATACAGTTTTGGTTTCAGTGGGATCCAATGTCTCTGTCCTTCACAGGCACCAGGTATCACATACACAAACACATTTGCATAGTTAAAAAACCAACCAACCACTTCCACACCATCCCTCTCAATCAGAAGGGTGAGGTTCAAGCAGAAAGTGTGCCAAAAATGTCACGGATCTCAGTTCAAGTAACATAGATCACTGTATTTAAATACAAAATAAAAATAAGCCCCAAACACTGCTCATTTTTTTTTACCAAAACAAAGAAAAGAGTTAAAAGAATAGCAGTGCTCACTCTAAATGTAAGTAAGGTAGCCGTGTGATTTAGAACTGGAGAGGTCCTCTCTGCAGTACATAGAATCATGGCCTTTGGTGACGGTGAATGTCAACACATTTGATGGACAGCATAAAATCTGACAGCTCCTAAAGTGATCTTATCCAGTGACAGGCATGGCACAATGACAGCTGTGACCGTTTTAGGTAATGGAAAAGTAATTAGTGGCTGACACACAATGCCGAACAACATTTCTGTTTGATTGCAAAAATATAACAAAATGCAGTAACCGTTCTTTCTCAACTTCTCGAGCATATGGGTAAAAACATACGAGGTAGCTCTGAAATCCAGCTGTTTAGTTTTTTTTTTTCTAAAATAATGTTGACATCTGGGCACTGCCCCAAAGATGAGACTTGTGAAGTCCAGAATATACTTTATACAACTTCTTAGGAGACTGCTCCCTGGACTATAGTGCTATTTTAGGGCACTGTTGACTTGTAGAGCTTGTATCTTTATCTGACTTATAAAACAAAGACTTATTTTCAGTGTGTGTGTGTGTGTGTGTGTCTGTGTGTGTGTCTGTGTGGGGACTTGCACACAATAACGAAGGTGCCTGGGTAGGGTGTCAGATCCTCTGGAGCTGGAGTTACAGACTATTGTAAGCCAACCTGGTTCTGGTGCTGGGGACTGGCCATGGATCCTCTGCAAGAACAGCTTGCGCTCTCAGCCACTGAACTACCCTGTCAGCCCCAGATCCAACCTTCTTTATGCAGGATTGGACCAAGGTATTTGTGGTGACTCATTTGTGTGTGTTGTTAAAAAGGGACAATGAATGCAAAGTCAGACAGCACCTATTGCCCCTGGAGAGCTGCTGTAAATAACTCAAGTAAATCAAACTTGTTCAGCAAGTGGTCATCAGGCTTTTGCCCTATAAAGTGGGCTGTTTTGTTCGCTTGTAGAATAGAGGAACTGCAAGAGAAAACTATATATGTTCTTCTGAAGGTGGCATTTTAGGAGTGGGAGGCTTACACACATAGAGTGTTAGAAAATAATAAAGACGGGAACAGTAATGGAGATCATGGTGGCAAGAATGCATGTGTGTATACATGAGTGCAAGCGTGGGTTTACATACGGCCATGGAGATGCTTTTCTGAAATTGTATTAGGTCACAGACTGGAAGGAGCTAGCAGAAGTAGCATTAGTGACATCTGGTTTGGGGAGATGCTAGACAGAGGAAATGGCAAGAGATGCTACCATGAGTTTCCTGTGGCTGCTGTCAAATGACAGTAAACTTGGTGAAACCAAGAAGTCAGGGCTAGAGGTGAGGCTTAGTGACAGAGTACATTCATAATGCATGTGACATAATAGGTTCTGTCAAATTCAGGGGCTGTCTGAAAGCGGTGGTCTGAGCAAGCTACATCTGGGGTTGAACTCCAATCCAAGGAGTTCCAGCTTCTGTCAGTTTCTGGTAGCTGCAGAATTTCTTGGCTTGGGGTCACAGCACCCTATATAGTCTAGCATCTTCAATATCTCTCTGCTCTATCTTTTTATGACCTTGTCCCCTGTTTGCGGCACATAGTCTCTGCCTCTCTGTTTAGAGCCTGTGTAATCATATTTAAGGTCCCTTAGATTATCCTAGGTACATCTCTGTGTCTACATTTCAAAACATAATCATGTCTACAATGACTTTCCTGAAGATACAGCTCAGTGGTGGAGCACCTGCATAGCATGGCCTGACCTCTGGGTCCAAGGCTCAGTCAAGCAAAACCAAGAACAAGACAGGATCACGCAAATAGATTCCAGACATTGAGGCTGGTGTATCCTTGGCCAGTTTCTAGTGTACCACAGTGAGTGCGTACTTGGTGCATTTGAGGAACAGTAAGAGAGCCAATATGGACAAAGCATAGTGGAGAAGAGAGATATAACAAAATAAGATCAAAAGCTAATGGTGAAGAGATCACGTGACCATGATAAGACCCTGACCCCTTTCCAAAATTGAAACAGGGATACATGAAATAGTATGAACAGGGAAGCTATATGACATCGGGCTTGAGTGCTAGTAGAAATGACAATAGCTTGAGTGAGGCTGATGAAAGGGGCTGGATTTTAGATTTTGGAAATAGAAACAGCAGGATTTATTGACGGATCATATGTCTATCGATCGGTGAGCAGGTAAAAAAAGAAACTATATATGTGCGCGCGCGCACACACACACACACACACATGTTCAAAGGAACAAATCAGGGACACCAGACAGGCAACTGGCATCATGAGGGGCTGAGCTTCAGAGCACGTCTTTGATCATGCACAGGAGATGGTTACCACCGCCACAGTGCAGAAATGCCCAACCTTGTGAACCTGAGCATGGTTGACATTGATATGCTAGACGGACATGTGGATCCCTCAGGAGAGCTGCGTAGCCACAGATTGCCCAGCACAGAATGGGTTCTGTCTCCTGTTGTAATGTCTCTTATTGGTGCAGTATGAATTAGAACATACATGCAAGAGCATTCTGTAGTCTCTCCCATAAAGAAGACAATGGCGTTCAAGTCCACTAATACCTCCTTTCAAATATGGTCTCAGTAGATGAGAGGCTCACATACAAGCCACAGCACCAGGACCCAGAGAAAACTGTCCTGACCCAGGAAGCTATCATCGTCGTGAAAGGGGTCGGCTTCAGTAGCTACCTTGAAGGACTGTTGGTGAGCACCGTGTCTTCCATGGCTAATAAGCGCTGAGAAACAGTGGACTGGGTGATGCATACACTGAATGCTGAGACTGGAGAATTGAGAGCATCAGCCAGAGGAAGCATAAGAACACCAGTGGCAGCAGTGACAGCATTGGTGGAGAAGGGACAATGGGAATTGGTGTGCGGCAACAAGGCCCTCGGGACTTTGTGTTTATTTGTTATTTAAAAGATACAACTATTTTTAGATTTTGTTTATTTTCTTATTAATTTTATTCAGTTCTTTTGTATCTTGACTGCAGTTTCCCCTCCCTCCTCTCCTCCTATTCCCTCCTTCCACCTTTCCTCTGCCCTCCTCCCATCTACTCCTCCGTTTCTGTTCAGAAAAGGGCAGAATACCCATGAGTATCAACAAAGCGTAGTACATCAAGTTGGGGTAGGACCAAGCTCCTCCTCTTGTATTAAGGTTGTGTAAGACAACCCAGTATGAGGAATGGGTTAGGGACTTGCCCTGCTCATACTGCTAGGAGACCCATAAGTAGACCAGACTGTACAACTGTCACACATACGTAGTGGGCCTAGGTCAGCCCCATACAGACTTCCTGACTGTGAGTCCAGACCCTGTGAGTTCCTATGGGCCAGTTTCTGTGGGTTCTCTTCTGATGACCTTGACCCACTGGCGCCTACAATCCTTCTTCCCTCTCTTCAACAAGATTCTCTGAGCTCAACCCAGTGCTTGGTTGTGGGTCTCTGCATCTGTTTCGGTTGGTTACTGGATGAACGCTCTTTGATAACAATCGGGGTAGTCACTAATCTGATTACAAGAGATGGCCAGATCATGCTATTTATCCACTATTTCTAGGAATCTTAGCTGGGGTCATCCTTGTAGATTTGTGAAATTTCCCTCGCACCAGGTTTAGACCTGACTCCCAAATGCCCTCCATATCAAGACATCTCTTTCAATATTCTCCCTCTCCATGAATCCCCAACCCCACCTGCCCCAGTCTACCTAGGGGATCTCTTCTGTTTTCCCTTCCATTTCCCCTTTGGGCCCTCCTGTTACCTAGACTCTCTGAGGCTGTGGGCTGCACCATGGTTATCCTTTACAGCTAATATCCATCTATGAGTGAGCGCATACATGTTTGTCTTTCTGGGTCTGGGTTGCCTCACTTAGGATGATATTTTTTTTTTTTTAGTTTCATCCATTTGCCTTCAAATTTCCTCCTGTCATTGTTTTTAACAGTTGAGTACTACTCCATTGTGCAAATGGACCACATTTTCTTTATCTGTTCTTTGGTTCAGGGGCATCTAGGTTGTTTCCAGGTTCTGCCTATTATGACTAATGCTGCTATAAACATAGTTCACCCTTCACAATAGCCATAAATAATATAAAATATGTTGGAGTAACTCTCACCAAGCAAGTGAAAGACCTGCATGACAAAAACTTCAAGTCCTTAAAAAAAGAAACTGGAGAAGGCAGCAGAAGATGGAAAGATCTCCCATGTTCATGGATCGGCAAGAGTAACATAGTAAAAATGGCCACCTTACCAAAAGCAATTTACAGGTTCAATGCAGTTATCATCAAAATTCCAACACAATTCTTTACAGATCTTAAAAGAACAATACTCAACTTCACATAGAAAAACAAAACAAAACAAAAAACCCAGGATAGCTAAGCCAGTCCTGAACAATCAATAAAGGAACTTCTGGAGGTATCACCATCCCTGATTTCAAGCTCTACTACAGAGCTACAGTACTGAAAACAGCCTGGTATTTTCATAAAACAGATGTGAGTATCTATGGAATCAGATTGAAGACCCTGACATAAATCCACACACCCATGAACATGTGATTTTTGACAAAGAAGCTAAAATTATACACTGGAAAAAAAAACCAATTTCAACAAATGGTGCTGGCTTAACTGGATGTTAGCATGTAGGAGATTGCAAATAGATCTACATCTGTCACCACCCTCCACCAAACTCAAGTCCAGGTGGATCAAAGACGTCAAACTAAAGCCAAATATATTGCACCTGATAGAAGAAAAAGTGGAAAATAGCTTTCACCACATTGGCACAGGAGACAGCTTCTTCTTTTATTTTTTAATGAGCTGTGACTTTAAGCTTTTGCTTAAAACATCCAGAGCCTCTAAAATCAAAGGGATCATCTGAGGTGAAAAGGGCTTGAGACTAGGAGAGTCTTGTGTTCATGCGAATAATTAACAGGGGTTTATTTGTTCTGTTTTGTTTTGTTTTTAACTACTCAAAAGAAATTGAAGTTGATCTCAAGTCTCCTTTGGTAGAATCTTTTAAAAAAATTTTTCTTAGATGGAGTCTTAAAGCCTTTGAGAAGCTGGAGCATTGCCTGGCTTTTGATGAACCAGACCAAATGCAGCTGCCCTCAGGTCCACACTGTTGCCTGCTGGTGTGAGCTAGAATGGCCTGAATGAGCAACCCACTTTAAAAAGAAAAACTGTGTATTTAAATGAGATTAATTTGTACAAATTAACCTGTTCTGCTGACAATTAGTACTTGTTTTTGGTACTTAAATGGTATTTTTGGAGTGAAAATTAGCACTAAGTTAATTACTCCAGCAGAAATAGAATGTTATTGTATTAATGGTGTGCTGGCGTGCTAGTTTTGGGACTTGAGAAAGGCATTCCCTTCTTTGAATCCGTACTCTGTGACTTCACATACCATATTTTTCACTGCTGTGTTAACTGAAAAAATAAGGTCATCACCTGAGTGGTGACAAAAAAAAAAAAAGAAAAAAAACAACAACAACAACAAAAAAGCAGGCGGAAGAGGAGAGGAAGAGGAGGAGGAGGAGGAGGAATGAGTCCTGCCATTAACAACAGCATAGGTAGAACTAGACAACATTATTTTAAGTGAAAAAGTGAGCCGTTGCCCCATTTTCTCTTTACAGTTGAATATTTAAGGAACTGATTTCTCAGACGACCAGAAGGTTAGGCGCTGGGGACCAGAAAGAGTGAGGGAGATGGAGACTGTCTGATAATGGGCAGTAAAACACCGAGGAAAGGACTAAATTCCAGTGTTCTACAGAAGAGAAGAGGAGGGGAACCCCAACTGACAACAATTTATGTTTATTATATATTGTGCAAATATATTCATGGTATTATTTTAATTTTTGAGAATTTCTTATTCTCAAGTCTCCCTCATTTCCCCGTAACTTCTTCCATGTCTCCACTCTCAAAATAATGGTCCATTTTTTCTTTAATTATTATCATTATGACATGCATATAAATTTATAAATATAATCTGCTGAGTTCCTTTAGGGATACTCTTATGCATATGTGTTTATGCCTGACTACTTGAGATTGGATGACCTCTTAGGGGCCCATCCTGGAGAAGACTGATTCTCCCTCTCTGCAGTCGAAAATTTCCTGTAGCTTTTTTGTCTAGAGATCGGGCCTTCTGAGAATTTTCTCCTCCATATTGGCACGCCACCTGCTGTAGTTCTTTAGATTATACATGTCATTCACCATTTACTAAAGATTTCTATATCTGTTGTTATTATTATTATTGAACTAGAAAAGGCATTCAAAATTACTCAATACAGAAATGCAAAGTGATAGTAGGCAGAAGTGGAAATGCTTTTTATCCTGGCTTGTTCAGTCTTCATCACACCTGTGCAATATTTCAATATTGCACTGCACACCAGAAAAATGTACAATTAAAACCAGCAAGATTTGGAGGGAGAAATGGATGGCTGTCTGCTTTTAATTTGAATTTGAAGGAACTTCAAGAATAGCATGCCATGAGGTGAGATGGAAAAGGCTATGGGGCAACTGTTTGGGGGTGACCAGGGGCTCCTTGTTGCATATGCTAAGTGCCAGAAGCTCCTCAGAGTCCTGAGAAGAAATTTGTGGAGGGAAAACAAAGCAAGGATATGATCAATGCGCGTGTCAGTGGGTGCCTGGTGTTAAGGACTTCGAAATAATGTCTTCCCAGAGCAGGTGAGATCAGACAGCAAGGAAACATGATGCAAAGAGAAAAGCCTGCGCGAAGAGTGAAGAGGCAAGAGCATGCGCGTGAGATGCGAAGGAGCCACTAATGGGTTGGAGAAAAAGAAGTGAAGGGTGTTCAGGCAGAGATGTGAGCAGAAGCTTTCAAAACAGACGTGATGACTGTGCCGAGGGCTTCTTAAAGGCGACAGAAGATGAGTGTCTGAATGTACCATTCATAAAAGGGAACTGAGAGGTAGGAACTAGAGCAATGCAGAGTCTGGACAAGACTTTTGCGAATTAACCATAAAGAGGAGAGAAGACACGGTGAGGTGACTGGAACTGACAGTGAGTGTCTCTGAAGTGTTTTAAAAGGTACTTGCTACCGAAAGGAATGAGCTACACCAGGGAACTTAGTTGATGTGCAGAAGTGAATAGGGCTGTCCCCACCTATCCCCTGGCAGGTGGGAGTTCATCTCTAGCAATTCCAGCAAACAGGGATGATAAAAGTTGGCAGAGTCTGGACTGTGCTCAAGTTCCCTTTTCAGTGCTGACATTGCCTCTTTGAAATAAGAAATATATTGCCATCTGAAAATGTTGGAGATCTAGTGTTGAGTTTGAGGCCAGACACTGTAGGAAATAACTCTCTGGTAAAGGAATAGATGTCCAGGAAAATGGGGAGTAAATATCAATAGCATTGTGAAACTATGTGGGACTTATGGTCTACAATATGGAATCTGGTAAACTGGTGTGTCTTTGAAATAATTTTCCAGCCATCTTCAGTGATAAGAGCACAGTGTGGTGTCCAGAGGTACAATCATATCAATATACAATATACAATCATACAATTTATATCAGCCAGTTATGTAATTGAATAGCATGGAGTTGAGGGTAAATATAAAGAAACTATAATAGAAAATGATGAGTTTGAGCGACATAGGACAGAAGTGAGAACACCAAAGAGTGGATTCAGATCACAAAATTGTGAGCTACATGGGGCATGGGACAAGAACTCAAGAAACTGATCTGTGTGGGTTGAAACAGTTTTATACTGAGGGAAGTCTAAAATGATCAAGATATTATGTAAATAGCTGGGCAGTGGTGGCGCACGCCTTTAATCCCAACTCTTGGCAGGCAGAGACAGGCAGATCTCTGTGAGTTTGAAGTCAGCCTGATCTTGTAACTTGAGCGGGGCCAGGCCTGCTTGTTTGTTGTTGTTTCTGTTCTGCCTGGCCCCCCAGCTGTTTAGTCTCAGAGAAAAATTACACAAAGATCTCTATAAGTTATAAAGCTGATTGGCCCATTAGCTCTAGCCTCTCACTGGCTAACTCTCACATCTTAATTAAACCATTTTTCTGATCTATATTAGCCAGGTGGCTCAGTACCTTTTTCAGTGAGGCAGATCACATCCTGCTGCTTCCGAGGTCTGGGCAGGAGTGCGAGGAATCCACTTCCTCCTTCCCAGAATTCTCCTGTTCTCATTACATCATTTCTACTTCCTGTCTGGTTTTCCCGCCTATATTTCCTGCCTAGCCAATCAGTGTTTATTTATAACATGGTTAACAGAATACAGACAATTCTCCCACACCATGGTTTACAAGAGCTAGTTCCAGAACAGTCTCCAAAGCTACAGAGAAATCCTGTCTCTAAAAAAAATAAATAAATAAAATAAAGTGTTATATAAATAATCAGTCTCTAGAGGGTTGCTTTGCTTTGGGTGTGGTATCCTTCACAATCTTCATGTGTTGGAATCTTGGTCTTAAGTGTGGTGATTTGGGGAGGTAGGCTTACTGTAATGTTATTAGGCCACTAGGGGTCCCTGCCCACGGAAGGCATTAGTAAGACTCCTGGATAGTTCACAGGGACAGTTATAAAAGATCAGGTCTGGTCCTTACTCATTCTCTGGATTCCTGTCTTACTCATTGGTCTCAGGCTTCTAGTATACTGTCATTACCAGAAGGTCATATGACCATTGGGTTTCATGCCTAAAACAATAGTTAAGTAAGACTCTTGTTTGGCTTTGTTTCTTCAAACAGGGTCATTTGTCATAGAGGTTGGACTTAAACTTGCCATGTAGCTGAAGATGTCTTTGAATTCCTGATCATCCTGCCTTCTAAGTACTGTGTTTATATGCTTCCCACTACACGTGACTCTCTTTAAAAAACAAATACATTATCTAGCTTCTAGGACTTCTGGTATAGTGGTAGATAAAAGACTAAGACTGATAAATGTTTAGAAGTGGATTGAACAGTCTGGTGACATGAGATTCAAAATAAGGATGCTTCTTAGGAAACATATTTGTGAGAGCTTTGTCAGTAACACTGAAGAGTGAGGACACTCTTAGCCATCACCTGGACTTGGATGTCTGGAATATGGAAGGAAAAAAAACCCAATGCTACCACACAGACTGTACAGGAAGCTGTGTCCTCAGAAGGATGGAGAGAGAGAGAGAGAGAGAGAGAGAGAGAGAGAGAGAGAGAGAGAGAGAGAGAGAGAGAGAGAAAGGTCAAAGGACAACCCTGAGTACCATTCTCATGTATCCTCCACTTTTTTTTTTTTCCGAGGCAAGGTCTGTTCTTAGAAATGCCAGAAATAGAAATGGGGGATGACTGACCCCCCAAGGCAAGAAGATAACCACTTAGGGTCCTATGTGGCAGGAAGACAGCCAGGGGCCCATCGAATACCTCATGGCCCTGGGGGTGTGTCTTATTAAAATAGGAAACATACAGTGGAGAATTGGAAGTAATAGAGAAATGGAATGGTTCACTATGGAAAGGTGCAGAAAGGAAGAAATGATTATGGCAAGGAGTCAGCAGATGTTGGTAGCCTCCTTGCCACCTCGATCCATGGCAGTGAGGAGTAGACTGAGGGGTAGATCTGCTTGCCACCTGGTGCTATGATGGTGATGTCCAGGTTGGGCTGATGCCAAGGGCCATATAGGGTCTCTGGTCCTAGAGTAGCCATGGTCTGTGCTTGATGTCCATGACTCCTGGTGCTGGCAAGTATTATTCTGATTCCAGTGGCCTAGGGCACCTCCTTTGTCCATGTTTGGGTCTACAATCCATGATGCCACTGGGGCCATACCGATCTGGGTGCCCATAATGCTGCCAGTGCTATCCTGATCTGAGTTGCTGGGGCTAGGATGTTGATTAGGCTGAGCTGCTGCCTGAGGCCATGTCTGGGTTCATGGCCCAGATGCTGCCAGGGTCTTTGTTGAAGTCTGCGACCCAGGTTGCCACTAGGGCCAATACAAGGCCCACGATCTGGGTCAGAGACTGCAACTTGGTTGGACTCTGAGGGCCACGTCACAGCAGGGGCCATACAGATATGGGGGGGACTGTGCTGCCACCCGGGGCCAGGTTGTCATCTGGGTCTAGATTGCTGCCGAGGGCCATGTCAGGGTCCATGGCCCTATAGCAGCTAGGGTCTAGACTCACATATGGGGCTCCTGCTGCCACCAAGGGCTATGAGGATGCCCAGGGTCAAATTAGCCACTTGAGTCCAGGTTGGTGTCTGAGGGCCAGGATGCATCCACATCTGAGTGCTCTGTATTGCTACTCAATGTCATAGTGACGTCTGGGTCAGAGCTGCTGCTGAGGGCCTTGTCAGGGTCCATGGCCCTATTGTAGTCAGGGTTTATGCTGATGTCCGATGTACCTGTAACCATCGAATGCCTGTAGACATCAGAGATCGAGGGCCATGTTGGTGTCTTGGGGCCATCCAGCCACTGGGGCAGGGGTGACGTCCAGACCCAGTCACAGAAGAGGACCATGTCAGGGTTCATGGTTCTACCGTGGCTGGGATCTGTGCTGAAGTTCAGGTTCTGCATTTCCACCAAAGGTCACATAGAGGTCCAAGGTTAAGGCCGCAACCATTCCCACCTGAGTGACCAGTCCTTCCATCAGAGACAGGATGTCTACTGGGCCCAAGTTGCTGCCACGGAGTCTGTCTGGGTCCATGGTCCTGCTACAGTTGGGATCTGTGTGGATGTCTGTGGCCTGTATCACCTCAGGAGGCCCTAGGAGCCATGCAAGATGAAATCAGAGGGTCATGCTGAGTCAGACATGCCCGTCACAGACCCTGGGAAAGCTGGCCTTGCCTCTCACTGGACACTAGAGCAAGAGAGCTGGCCCTGCACGCTGGAAAGCTGGCCCCCATCTCTCACCACAGGCCAGGCTGAACTGAACCTGAGGGTATGCACAGAGGGGAGCTGACTCCACCCACTCATCAGAGGTGGGTGATCCCAGGGGCCCTGGTCTGACCCGCTTGGCTACTCTAACACCTCTTTGTTCCTCCTGGTAACAATGGAGGCTTCAGTGTGTCGTCTGGTATTGCCTCCTTTCCCTATCAGTTTACTGGCAAATGTCTAGTGGAGCCGCGGGGTTTGCTGTTTGCATCTCAGATTGCCGTATCTTTTAGCTCTTCCTACTTTTTTTATTTTAGATTTGTTTATTTTATGTGTGTGAGTGTTTGCTTTCGTGTGTGTGTACCACATGCATGTCTGATGCCCACAGAGGTCAGGAGCAGGTGCTGGATTCCCTAGGAACGGAAACTATAGATGGTGGTGAGCACCATGTGGGTCCTGGGAACTGAATTCAAGTCCCCGGCAAGAGCAGCCAATGCCCTTCACTGCTAAGCCATCTCTCCTGCCCTTCCTCCCTCTTCCCATCTTGTTTCACACAGGTCCTGTCCTGAACAAGACCCTTGTGTTGTTAATGTCATCTTAATACCTGCTTAAAGAAACAGATACAGTAATATCATGATTTAAAACCAAACCACAGAACATTAGACTATACATGTATAGTAAAACACTACATGTCACCTCATAAATGTGCACACTTTTATGTGCCAGCTAAAAATCATCAACCTTAACAACTGCGTGTTTGAAGGCATGCCTGAAGTTTTGAAACTAGGGAGGGCTAATATAGGCAGAATCCTGGAGTTTGCTGCCTAGACAGCCTAACTATTTGGCAAGTTTCAAAACAGTCAATGTGTGTTACTCCTGAATGAAATCATGCAGAGTTCTTCTCTGGCCTCCACACATGTACAGGTACTCATATGCACACATACCACCCACACGTGAACGTGCACACCCATGGACACACAAAAAATATAAACAGTGGAGCACACATTAAAGTGCAGCCTGGTCTATAGTTCCAGGATAACCAGGGTTACACAGAGAAACACTGTCTCAAAAACAACAAACAAACAAAAAAACCAAATAAATAACAACTATAAACATCTACATTTGCTATTGACTTACTGGAAAAATTAAAAGCTGGCTGTAGTGCTAAATCTTTTATGTCAGAAACATACATAGTGTATACTCTTAAGACTTTTATATGGTTGCACTGTGTCAGACATTCATCAAACATTATCTACCAATTAAATATCGTATGCTTCTGATTTGAAGTGCACCCTTAATGTCAAGATCAGCAGAGGGAATTAAAAAAATGCGTTTGAAGGGCCTCAAATTAGCAAAACCAATGAATATTTTAAAAGCGTGTTTTTGATGTCCTGACACCAAAGAGCATCGGATACAGATACACATATTTAAATATTTAAAATAAAATAATCATTATGGAGGCATACACTCACTTCAACATAAGGAGGTTCTCTCCAAGGTGATAGTACAAATTACTTGAGACTAATATCACTTACAGTGTTGGGCGGATCACCTCAGTGTGGCAATGCAGCAATATTCACCAGCAGCCGGGCTGGCCATGAGTTGTGTGCTCCTGATAATGTTTTGCTTCAAGTCACTCACATCTCCCTATGGGTGTTTTGCAAACCAACAATACTACTTGCAAGATGACTGGCTGGCACTTGGGTGAAGTCTGTGGCCACTGATCTTTTCTTTTTGCATTTCGGCATCTCACAAAGTGTGTAGGGGCTATGACATCACTTCCATTAACCTTGTACTCTAAGCAGATCGTTGAAAGGTTTGTATGAAAGAAATTCAATATGGCCACCAATACTAGTTGCCAGGAAGTCAGTTTAATGGCCCATGCTTTTTTTCACTTGCTTTGCCCTTCAGAATGTTACTGGATTTGGGCATAGGGCATACCCACAGAGGGGAGTACATTCCAGTTGAAGATAACGTTAAAAATGTAAAGACATTTGAAAAAGAACAAAGAGCTAGTTTGAGCGTATGTGTAATTTAAGTTTTAGAGTTCGTTTCACAATAAAAATTAATCAAACCATCTGGTTTTCACCACAAAGTAAAATATAATGCTGTTTCACTTTCAACTTTAAGTAACTCGTGGAAATAAACTTGAAAAGCTTATGTGCCTTTACTTCAGGAAAAATCACAACCTACCATTGTGATTTTATTCTAGAATTATGATAATTAACACACCCTAAAGAAATATCTGACATTTTCTTAATATGTCAGGTAGATTAGAAGGTAAAGTATGAGATTCATTAGCTTAGGATCACCATATAGAGAACTAAAAAAAATCTTTTGTATTAAAGTTAATGAGGATGATTTATAGTTCAGGGGACCACTTTGGAAATGAAGGTAAATCGAGCCTTCGCGGTGTTATTGGAGCACTCCTAGGCTCTCCCGGTTCCGGGGCTGTCTGCCTCTCTGTTGTCCACTTTAATCAGTGGAGCCCTCTTCTTGCTCCTCCAGTAGGCTGAAGAGAGCGTGGCATGGATGGTGCGCTGGGGGCCGTGGTGCCCTCTGGAGCCGCTCTGCCAGCTGCTTAATTGGCTCAGCTACTGGAACTCCGGTGAACTCTTCCAGAGCGAAGCTCTTGTCACATTAGCCTCAGTGACACCTTTGAGCAAGCATGGTATTTTTTCCTCCCTATCTCATTGGTGTGCACGATTATGCAGGGAACTCAATTATATTCACTTAAAATAAAGACAATTTAAAACATTTAGAAATTCAGTTCTATTTATTTCCAAATTTACTCCTCCCGAGAATGTGTGTGCGTGTGTATATGTGTATGCGTGTGTGTGTTTGTGTGTATATATACTTATAAATTCTACTCTCTTTTAGAAGAGTGGAAATGGATTTTGTTTTATGATTTCTTTTTCTTTTTCTTTTTTTTTTCAGATCTTATAAGATAGAATCTTGCTGTGTAATCTTGTTTGACTTGGAACACACTTTATAGACCAGGCTGTCTTTGAACTTGCTACCATCCTTTTTCTCTACCTCCTGAGGACTGTTAGTCTGAGCATGTAAATCATGCCTTGCTTTCATCTCATTTTCATGGCTTTTTATGACTGACAATATCTGGATGAACAGTTATTAAAGGGAACTCGAAAGACCCTTCCTCTTTCCCACAGTAATAATATCTGCTGCTGTTGTAAACAAAGGCATCAATCAGCAGCACGTGCTCTTCACTCCCAGCTTCCGATTACTACTGAGTTGCTTATCCCTCATCTGCCCAATGTGCCCGGTGACCCCACGAAGCCAGAACTCCCTCCTCTCACTGTATTCCAGGATAGTGGAATGTGCGTCCATTGTTGAACAAAGGCATGAAGAAATGAACTCCTAAAGTGTTGATTATGAAATATTCCACTTTGCTTATTTTCTCAATATGAAAAATACAATCTCCCAAAAGTATTCTGGTGCACATCAGAAGATACAGGAAGGATGTTTCTAGCCTAATTCTTAGTGAATATGTTGGTGCTGTCTCCTTTCCTGGTGCTCCTCTAAATGTGTGAAGCACAGTCCAGAAAATTCTTGGCAGAATTACTAATTATAAAAAGGAGAAGCCACTAGCATTTACAAATCTATGCCAGGAATGTTAAATGCCCTGCAATGGGCAGGAGAACCACATCTACTCAATAAAAAGTGGCGTGATATGTGAGGTTTTGATTGTTTTTCTGTACATCCATGTACATGAAAATCTGCTTATATAGTACTTCAATTGAAGTTGACCTCTAACTCCACAGTATGCATATACAAGCAAAGTGTGTTTGAGGTCTCTGCCTCCCTTCGGCCAGGATCTTATGGTTGCTATGGCTGACCCTAACTTCTATGCTCAATGTGTCCTTACACCTCAGCCTCCCGAGCCACAAGGTTGACAGGCACAATTACCATGAAAGGGTTAGGCAAAGACTGCCTAAGACAAGAATCTTTACTTTTTATTACCCTGCCCCTCTTTCTGAAATTTTTCTTCTTAGATATTTGCAGCTTCTTTTGGTTCCCCATGTTTCCCAACTCTTCTTTTTTTGTTTGTTTATTTTTTGTTTTTGTTTTTTGTCTTTTGGGAAAATTTCCTAATTTTTCTATGCTTCATTCTTTTGTGTGTACATATGTATAAAATATGAATATGATTGATTGCTAGTATAGATAACTTTCATGCAATTTACTGATAAAAGTAATCACAATGGTTTTAATATAAATTCTACTGTTAATTAATTTCTGAACACTTCAACTTGTTTTCTTGTCTTTCTTTCCATGATATCAGTTAGATTGAGTTATCTTATTCCTATGTTCAGTTTGATGGCTTTTGTATTTATTCTTTGAACATGCATATGTGACATAGAATCGAAAGGTTAAATTTGTGCCAAAAACATTTGTGCAAACAGGACAAGAAGCTTGAAGGATTTCAGTCTAAACAATGACTTGAAACTTAAATGCTATTGATGCTTATTTTTAAATTACTTCTTCATCAAGATATACAATAACCAAAGCAACTCATAAAAGGAAACAATGATTTGGGTTCACAGTTCCAGGGCTTTAGAGTCCATATGACCATCATGGCAAGGAGCATGGCAGAGGCAGGCAGGCCCTGGAGCAGTAGCTGAGACTTCCCATCTTGAGGCAACAGCAGAAGGAATAAAGAGGGAGTGAGAAAAAGAGAAAGGGGAGGGGAGGAGGGAGAAAGAACGAGAGAGGGAGAGCAGGATAGAGCTAACTGGAAATGGCCCGGATTTTGGAAACCTGAAGGCCTACCCCTAATGACAAACTTCCTCCAACAGTTCTGTTTTCATTAAAATCACTACAGTTTTTGTTGTTGTTTTCTTTTCTTTTCTGTTGCTTCTTGCAAATGTTACCCATGCCATTTTAGCTCAATGTTCTTCCTCTCAAGCAGACAGTTTGGAAAATCTTTCAAAGAGAATCTTTGGACCCCAAACTCAATCTCTGAAGGTGTAAAAAGTTCTTTTTGTTTTTTTCTTGAGGTTGACTATGTCAGCTCATTGTCCCAGAGGTTCTCTTTGTTGTTCATTAGTTTCTATGGATAATTTGTCCTTTGCGTTGATTGATTTTAAGATTGTCTTTGTATCTGATGTCTGTGATTTATATGAAAGTAGTTGAGCTATGAATTTCCTTTTATTTATGTTTTCTTAATGCTGGCTCTGATTGAGGATTTAGAAATTGTCATTAATTAAAACAACCTTAGTCACAGCCTGTTCACTCCACTCTTGCTCTCTTCCTTTGTGTTGTCTTTCTGAAGCCCTCTTAACTACACATTAGAACTACACATTCTTCCTGCATATCTGAGATGCCATTTATTGTCTCCCATCTCTTTAGATCTTTTTGTCCTATTGGGTACTTTCCTGAATTCTAACTTCCCCTTGATGAATTATTTTTTTAGCTGTGTCTAGTGTCTTAGTTACCTGATCCATCCTGGCTTATGTTTCAATCAATGATTCTTACATTTCACTGTATTTTTGCTTTTTAAATTTTTTATTTGGCTTAATTTTCACATTTTATAGAGGCCAGAGTTTGTAGTTTCTACCTCCTTTTCTAGTTAGCAAAAATTAGCAAAAATCATTTTTTAATGTATTTGATCTTAAGCTCTTCAGATTCCAAGCTTGTGATACAGTGTGCTAGTTCTGTCTTATGCACAATCATTTTCACCTGTCTTCTAGGCTTCTGTTATAACCCGATCTTCAGAACAACTTAGCTTTGCTGTCGCAGGTCTCAGCTTCTGTTTGTGGAAGGACCAATACAAAATCATTTAGATTTGCTTCTGCGCGCTCACCAATGTAGTGAGATGGGACTGTGGAGGATTTTTTAGATGATCTTGGTGGCACCGAGAGCCACCAAATAGCAGAAGCTCTGATTTCATTTTGTCATGTGTCTCTAACATGTTTTACCCCTGTGATGGAGCTGTGGGTGAAGATAAATTTCCTTGCTACCTACACAAACTAGTAAGGGATATTTTTTACATTGCTCACTGAGAAGATATCTTTCTGAGAAGCCTCGTTGTGGATAGTGCCCGAGTGCCCATTGCTGTGCACGTGTGCACAAATCTCTCTCTCTCTCCCATGTGTACATGGCAAGTGAACCCAGCTCTACTGTATTGCTCTGTCTCTTGATGGGACGGGTCCAGTCTCCACAGCCCTGTTTGTGTTTATGGTCTAGTTTTCCAGTTCTACATTTAGCTTCGTCATTGTCTGGAATTTTTCCTTTTTCTCCCAATCCCATTTTCTTTTTTGCTAAATTCTTTACTTTTTTCATGTAACATTGCTGGGTTTTTTTTGTCTTTGTTATTACTATGTACCCACTGGTTTGTCCCTACAGAAATTTCCACTGCATATGTGTACTTTCTCCTTGTCTTCTATGAATACATTTCCTTCCCACACCCATGTTTGCATTGATAGTTTCCATCAAGTGACTTGAGTCCCTATTCTGTGTTCATATAATTTTGTGTTTTGAAATGATGGATTGTATATATTTGTTGTTAATTTCTTCAGAAACTGTATCATTATATTTTCTTGGCATGCTGCTTCCTCAAACAAGAGCGCTAGCTCTAGAATATGGAATTTTTCCAGGCACATTGTAGCTTTCATTTTATTAAAGTAAGACGCACTTTACTGGGGTGGACTGCTTTAGCTTTAAAATGCTTTACCACTGGATGGAGCTGCTTTCTCTGCTAATTACTGGCTGGAGTGACCGCCTGATGGTTAGTTATGGCTCTTCTCTGCTTCTCCTTTAGGTCCCAAAATATAGACAACTCCTCCAAGGGGGCAGGGGGAAGCAAGATTTAGTTATGACCTTGAGAACTAAAATCTCCAACTTCTTAACGTTTTCTGCATGCTGAGGATGGGTGGGAGGGAAATCTGCCTAAGTTACATGGAAATCAACAGGGGTTCCAATGTCACCACGGTCCAAGGCAGCAGTGAATTCAATTATCATTGCAGCCAATGCCTTCTTTCTGCGGAAGCTGCCCCTGAGCTAGTGCTCTTTCAGGAGCCCTCTGGAAAGAACTAGTCTGTGGTTTTACGATAAAACTTTCCTTGACTTATTTTTTTCATACACTTGAAGTTTTCTGACCCTCCTAACTTTCCAGGCCTCTTCTGTCTTCAGTCCCTTAAAAATACTTTCAGACCTTTATGGTAGTCTTCGAGTGAGCAGAGGTGACCACATGTCCCTAGCCTGCCCTGCTAAACCTCGAGCCCTTACCCATGTCTTAAAAGCAAATCCGTCATATACAATAAAGGAACAAATACATTTTAAAGCTTTTCAATAATAATTTAAATAGAGCACAGACATATAAAAGTGTGCAAATATAAATATACAGCTCAATGATTTTTTTTTTTTTTTGTGTGTGTGTGTGTAGCAAACATAGCCCCGTGACTAGATCAAGAAACATGATCCTGCCAGGGTTTTTTGGAGAGAGAGAGAGACTTGCTTTGTCTGCAAGCAAGATCAAACAGGTTATAAGTGAATAAGCATCTCTCCTAGTTATCTCTTGACTACTTTGGGCAGGCTAGGGGGATCTTTTCAAAGGTAGAGCCTTCTGACTGCTCCTCCTTAGCTTTCCCAGCTGTTGCCTGAACTGCTCGCTGCAGCACGTTGTCACATCTCCTTTAGCACCGAACCACACTTGCATGAGATATTCTGCATGGTTTTCTCAGGAGACTATTTTGGTTTTTTATAACATTTTGTCCTTAGAGCTGGTCACTGCTGCCAGAGAGAGTCCAAGTGCCTCTTTCTGGAAGCTCAGAAATAATTTCAGGTTTCTGGACTAGAAACGTCACAAGCTTAGAAATGTACTTGGGTTTTATCTAAAGAAATAAGAGCAGCAATTCAATGATTTTTCCCAAACTGTGGTTGCTCCTATGACCTAGAGATTTCTTCAGATTTTTAGCAGGTTGCCCACTTTATCTCCAGTGAAGGAGCGTATGAGCACAATCCCTCCACTTACTGATTTTTTTCTGTAGCATCTGTTCCTTCAAATTTTGTTAGTTTTCTTCTCAAGTGTTAAAGTACGTGACTTAGACACAAATTATGAGTGAGCATTCCATTTTCTCCTGCAGTTATTGGCTACTCTGAGGTTCTCCTGTCTGTGCCACTCATCCGTCTTTTATGCTGGAGGCCTTATGAGTTCATGGATCTAGTAATGATCCCATGTGTCAGGTATCAAGGGCAATGGGCAAGCAAAGGGACAGAGGGAATTTTCAGCAGTGTAAAGATGAATATTCTAAACTGTCATTTAAGTGGTGTAAATAAAACCACAGAAGGGCTTTTAGCAAGGAGGCAGGCATTGTAGCCTAGTTCTTATTATCATATATAGAGAAAATAAGATCAAAGCCTACTGGGAATTAAGTGAGGTAAAAAGAGCGGAGTGTATAGAACCCAATCACTTGTTTTGGCTGCTAGAGTCTTCCTTAATAGTGTGTGTGCACATGTACACAGACACACACATGCACATGTGCACGCATATGGGTCAATCTCGGCATCATCTCTCAAGAGTCATACACCACTCACCTTGCTTTTGGATACAGGGTCTCTTATTAGGATCTAGGGTGTAGTAAGCCCAGGAAGTTGCCTGTCTCCACGTCCCCAGACAACTGTGTTCTACTGTGCCATATGTCTTAAGTAGATGACAGGGATCTGAACTCAGGTACCCATATTTATATGGAAGACGTTACTCAGGGAGCCACCCCCCCGCTGCCCAGGTCCACCTCACAGTCTTGTCCATGTAAATCATGATGCCTTTGGGTTTTCCCGGTGTTGTTCTTCATCAGAGTCTGGTTTTGTTTGTTTGTTTTCGAGACAGGGTTTCAATGTGTAGCTTTGGAGCCTGTCCTGGAACTAGCTCTTGTAGACCAGCCTGGCCTCGAACTCACAGAGATCCACCTGCCTCTGCCTGGGTGCTGGGATTAAAGGCATGCGTCACCACCACCCGGCTTCAGAGTCTGTTTTAACATTAAAAATGAAAAGGTTCTATATTGTCAAAACAAACCAAAGGATATGTCGTCTCCATTTTCCTGAACACTCACAGCTGGTGCTGATAAGCCCACACAGTCTGGTGAGTGTCTTATTCTTTATCACACAAAAGACAGCACGTTGTGTCTCTAGCCTTATTCTTTCTGCTGATAGTATACAAGGATGCAAACATGCAATTACCGACATGTAAATAATATTGTTAATCAAAATAAGCAGAACACTACGTAATGATGCCAATTCAGCCTGTGGAGACAGGAAATGGGCCCAAACATGAGCCGGGCATCACTTACATTGTGAACTGTAGCATAGCGTTTTGAATATCTGTTGCTAAAAATCTGGTGCTTTTCCCCTCTTCCCTGCCCTGTTTCCTTCTTTCCCTTCCTACGAGTTGGACAGAAATGATCGGCTTCACGAATGTGACCTAGTTTGTCTTCACTGGAAAGAATGAAAAAGAGCGGTAGCTTTGAAATGGGCCAGGAGACCCGAAAAGAGTTGCGTGGAATCTTTGCAGGACATTAATAATTGATCTGCCTTGACTATTTGGTGCATTTTGTCGGATTTGTGTGTTTGCTGTGTTAATTGCACATCATGTTTAGGGAAACATTGCAGGGCTGTGTGAATGTCAGCCTCCTTATCCACTGCTGTTATTTGCCAGGGAGGAGCTGCTTTCGATGAACAATAATCTCCCCTCCCATTTCGGGGAATGCACATAAATTTATGAATTGTTTTTGATGTTCACCTTATTTTAAGGGCTGGCAATCTCTTTCTTCCTTTTAAAGGGTTGGCAAACCATCATTTAGACATTTCCTGAAAACAAAAATCAGCCCGATTGTAAACTACTAGCTTGAGTGAGTTCAAATTAATTCAGAGGGTAGCCGCATGCAGAGCCCACTGCTTTCGGTAACTAAGTTCTAAGACTATTCCTCAGAGAGCTCGGAAGGTAAATATGAGGAGGTACAAGCATTGCTTGATACTATTTAAAATACCCATTTTCAGCCTGACAAGCACAGACAACTCCATCTTTGCCCATTTCTGATTTGAAAGTTGCTATTTAGACTTTTGAGGCTATGGTAATGAAGTGATGGGGTGACCCCCAAATGGTGACAGCTAAGTCCCTTAGTGCTCAGAAACTATGAAAATGAAGGATCTTAGGGTTTCAAAGAATTTTCACAACTATGCGTCATTTTTTTTTGGTTCCCACAAAGCATGTGAGGGTATGAAAAGAGAGCACCTACCCAGAATACTTATTTCATAGTTACAATGAGACACGAAGGAGAACAAGCATTTGCTGAAGATTACTAACATCAGTCGTGAGCAGAGAAAGCACCTTTGATGCTACATATCTGATACTGGCTACATAAAAAAACATAAACATTTCTTAAATTACATCTTCTCTCTTTAGTGGGGGCAAAACCAACGACGTAGACAAGGTGGTGAACACAGGGAGACTTCAGAGTTCGCAGTGACACAGGAGAATGCTAAATCGTAGTTGTTTTTTCCTTACTTATTCCGTACAAGGTGGTTTATAAACCCGCGGCTTCGGAGGGAGGACTGACCAGTGCAAACAAGGACTGAGGGAATCACGAGGATATTGAAAAGTGATTTTTGTTCAGGTGTTTGGAACACCTGAAAAAAAACAGACGTTACTTAGAAATCATTCTGTAAGAGGCTAATTTTCTGATGGCCTTACTGTAATTCTTGGGGGACCTGCTGAATTCAGTTATTCCTCCTTAGAAAGGGAAAACATTCTTAGTACTTTATTATTATATCAAAAATACATTCGCCACGAATGGGTGATCAGGGCTGGAGAGATGCTCAGAGGGTAAAAGCACTTGCTGTTCTTCCGAAGTACTCAGGTTCAGTTTCCAGTACCCACAAGGCTGCTGACAGCTGTCTTTAACTGAGTCCAAGGGGTCAGACGCCCTCTTCTGGCCACCATAAGCACTGTATGCCTGTGCTACACCAACATACATGCAGGCAAAACAGGAGTATATGTAAAATAAAAATAAATCTTGCTGGGCGGTGGTGGTGCACGCCTTTAATCCCAGCACTCAGGAAGCAGAGGCAGGCGGATCTCTGTGAGTTCAAGGCCAACCTGGTCTAAAAGAGTGAGTTCCAGGACAGGCTCCAAAAGCTGAAGAGAAACCCTGTCTCCAAAAACCAAATAAATAAACAAATAAAAATAAATCTTAAAAAACAATAGATGCTCAAATGTTTACTAAGCAGTTAAAAATGTTAAGCCACAAATTTCTAAAAATATGCGTAAGTGAAAACAGTAGCATTTTAGCATAGACGTGCAGCCTCGCCATCTGCGCACATTTAGAGTAATTTAACACGACACGCTAGAGTTCCCTGGGAAGAGGGAACCTCAGCTAAGAAGTTTCCTTGGCCTGTGGCCATGTTTATTTGCTCATTGCTGTAGGAGAGCCCAGCCCACTGTGGGTGGGTCTGATCTCCGTGGACCTACAGACAAACTTGCGGGAAGCTTTACTCTATGGGGTTGTGTTTCAAGCTCATGCCTTGAGTCCCTACCTTGGCTTCCCTCAATGGCGCACTAGGATGTGTGAGTTAAAAATAAACCTTTGATTTTGGTGAGGATTTTATTACAGCAATGGGAAGCAGGCTAGAACACTCTATAAGGGGTGATAAAACCGTGTGCATGTGTGTATGTGTGCGCGCGCGCGCTCACGGTTGCACGCTTTTGCACGCGCATGAGAGCAGGTGTTTGCACGTGTACACAGAGACTAGAGGTCAAGGTCAGGTTTTTCTCAGCCACTCTCTGCCTCATCTTTAGAGACAGAATTTCCCACTGAAGCTGGAGTTCACCAACTTTGTTAGACCAACTGGCCAGTCTGCTTCAAGGATCATCTGTCTCCCATCTTTCCAGGGCTCAGATTATTACATGCATGCCATCACACCTGGCTTTTTACTTGGCTTCTGAGGGATAAAACTTAGGTTTTCATGTTTATGTGGTAAAGACTGCCTACGCCATCTTCAGCCCAGAGGTAATAAAAATCTTAGTTGTTGCTGGCAACTACCTCTGAATTTTTTACAAAATCAGAAATCAACTAAAAATGCCAACCAATGATAGTCATTGTGATTTAGCCTGCCAAACATTTTCCCTTCTTTGTTTTTGTATCAAGGGGTTCAACCACTCCTCTGGGGAACCATCCTTCCAATTCCGTGTAGCTTCCACTGGGGCTGTCGCCATTTTCCTTTGACCTCTGGTGGCACAGTGGTCATGTGGTTTAGATGTGAACAATCAAATGTCTCATCCCATTGGCCACTGGTTTCCAGGTGGACGTCTTCCTGGGACTTCTGAGCTAGAGTAACTATGAAACCTATCCCACTACCCTGCATGGTCATCTAGCAAGAGACTAAGAACCTAGGACAGAGCTACCACAGCTAGGGTACTTTCATATGAATTTGAATGGGGTAGTCTCTCTCTTAGAAATTCTTTGTCAGATTAAGCATAAAATGTGTGATCCTATAGAAGTTAAATAAGAAAGTGAACCCAAAGAAAATCATATAGTCATCCGCATGGAGAGGGGGAAGTAGACAAGATTGCAGGGCAAAAACTGGGAACTTGCGGGTGAGGTGGCATGGGGCAAAGGGGAAATGGGATGAGAAATACGAGAAGGGGAGGATGGGAGGAGCTCGGGGGATTGGGATGGTTGGGATATAGGAAGGATGGATACGGGAGCAGCGAAGTATATATCCTATCTAAGGGACCCATCTTAGGGTTGGCAAGAGACTTGACTCTAGAGGGGTTCGCAGGTGTCCAGGAATATGTCCCCAGCTGGTACCTTGGGCAACTAAGGAGAGGGAACCTGAAATGACCCTATCCTATACTGATGAATATCTTGCATATCACCTTAGAACCTTCATCTGGCGATGGATCGAGGTAGAGACAGATTCTCAATTTGGAGCAACGGTCTGAGCTCTTAAGGTCCAAATGAGGAGCAGAAGGAGGGAGAACAAGAGCAAAAAATCAGGACCACGAGGGATGCACCCACCCACTGTGACAGTGGAACTGATTTATTGGGAGCCCACCAAGGCCAGCTGGTCTGGGACTGAATAAGCATGGGTTGATTCCGGACTCTCTGAGCATGGCGGTCAATGAAGACTGATGAGAAGCCAAGGACAATGGCACTAGGTTTCGATCCTAATACATGAACTGGCTTTGTGGGAGCTTAGCCTGTTTAGAAGCTCACCTTCCTGGACGTAGATAGAAGACCTTCGTCTTCCCGCAGGGCAGAGAATTTGGACTGCTCTTCAGTATCGAGAGGGAGGGGGAATGGTGTGGGGGGAGGAGAAGAGGAGTGGGGATAGGGGGAGGGGAGTGGGGGGAGGGGGCAATATTTGGGAGGAGGGGAGGGAAATGGGAAACGGGGAGCAGGTGGAAATTTTAATTAAAAAAGAATAAAAAATAAATAAAAGAAAAAAAAATAAAGTAGTTACAGCCTAAAAAAAAAAAAAAAGAAATTCTTTGTCAGCAAGTTATTTTCTTAAACCACGCAAAGTAAATGGACATAAAATAGTGACACTAAAATATTCAACTGCAATAAATAGGAGTTCTAAAGGACTGAAAAATAAATTGGAAATAGTTACACATTTTGCCCTTTTGGAATAAAATTCTTTTTGATAGTTATTTGTGCTAATATTTTGTTTTTTTCTGTGATATTGTTGATAGTAAATAGTCTTAAATATACTTTAACTTTAAATATCTTTTCTCTGTGGGTGTCTGATTTGAAAAAAGTTTCAGTGTCTTTTAATGTCACAGTTTGCTCTGGGTCATTGATGGTTGATAAAGAAGGATTTTTTTTTCTGGTTTTTTGAGACAGGGTTTCTCTGTAGCTTTGGTGTCTGTCCTGGAACTAGCTCTTGTAGACCAGGCTGGCCTCGAACTCCCAGAGATCCGCCTGCCTCTGCCTCCTGAGTGCTGGGATTAAAGGCATGAGCCACCACCGCCCGGCTAAAGAAGGATGTTTTACATGGTTGTGGTAGTTCAAAAACTGTGATTTTTCTCACTATTAAAAAACCTTTCTTTTAAGGGTGATATGCTTCTGTGTGATACAGAGATTGTGAAATTGATTTGAAATTTAATTTTAGGATAAAGACATAGGGACTATGGGATATGTAATCAAGACCAACCCTTCTGTTTTCCATGAGTGTTGTTCAGTGTTAACTGTACTGATGTACATTTCAAATGGTTATAGTTTATTTATCACCAAAAATTGGTTTTTGTAAATATAATTACTGGGTCTATGCCCAGGAGTTGGTATGGCCGGGCTATAGAGTAATTTTATCTTTAGTTTTTTTGAGGAACTGCCAGACTACCTTCCATAGTGGCTGCACCAGTTCATCCTTCCACCAGCAGTGGATAAACCCTCCCCTTCCCCACATTTGCACCAGGATATGTTGTTACTGATGTTGTTGACAACAGCAATTCTGACTGGGATGAGATGGTAGATTTTCAGAGTGCGTCACTGATGAGGTTTGGAATTCTCTTAAAAGGGGTTCCCAGCCATCCATCTTTTGTCTTTTGAGACTCTCTGTAGACCATTAATTGGGTTGTTTATTTGCTTGGTGTCTAATCTTTGTTGTTGTTGTTGAATGCTGGTTTTCTCATCACTCATACTCTGTTGGATGTATAGCTGGCAAAGTCCCCTCCCCTATTCTGTGGTCCACCTTTTTACTCAAGTGCATCCTTTGCTGTATGGCTTTTTTCATCTTATGAGATTCCATTTGTCAATTATTGGTGTTATTTTCTGTGTCACCAGAATCTTTACTCACCTCTGTGTGTTCAAGCTACCCCTAACCTATTCCCCTAGCACATTAGAGTGTCAGATCTTATTATGTTGAAGTATTTGATCCATCTGGAGTTGAGTTTTGGGCAAGGCATGAGACAAGAATCTGGTTTCCTTCTGCATGTTGATACACAGGTTTCTCAAAGCCATTTGTGAAGATGCTGTCCTCTCTCCAATGTATGTTTTTGGCATCTCTGTCAAAAATCAGGTTAATGTAATTAAGGTTTATTTCTTCATTTTAAAAATTCTGTTTTTCTCCCCTTCCCTTTGAGTCATCAGTTTGGTTTAGCATGTAAGCAGAACTGAAGCTGACCTTGTGTTTCCTAGACCACATATGTCCGTGCTGTGTAGTGCGCAAAGCAGCGATAGTACTGACTAAATCCCCTTACTGTAGGATACCATGTATTTTCTGCAGTCTGTCTATTCAGTATTCCAAATATTTAAGTTCTTTATTAGATTTATATGTTCTTTTTATCATAATTAACACATATTTTTCTGATATTTGGAAAGAAGCAATGTGATAACTAATATTTTGTAATATTTTGAAATTATTACACTTGTGACAAGATCTTAATTTTAGCCCCAGTTAAATATTGCATTAATGAAGTCCAAATAGCATATTATACCTGCTAAGCTGTAATCATTAGATTATGATATATTAATGAGAAATTTGTATTAAAATAACTTTTTCGGCTGTTTTGTGATAGTTGGTTATTATTTTAACTGACTAATATAACCATGCATTTATATAGGAAATCAAAAATGCTATTCCAGCAATGCAAAGCAAAAAGACACAAGGCTATCCATGGCAGCTTGAAATATCTAATTCACCCACTGCATTCATATGCAAGCAAGAGAGTTTGAAAGTACTGAGATATTTGCTATTAAATATAACAGTCTGTCAAACAATAATAGCTCAGAAATAAAGACTAATCTTTTATGTTGGATTGGTGAGATTTTTAAAATATTCAATTAATTCCATTTTGTGAGCTAAAGTGGAGCAGCAAGCACTAATCCCACTAGAACAAGAAGCTTGGCTGTCATTTGCCAAAAATATTGTCATGACGAATGTGGAAGTTGCCCCTTCGGCTCAGTAAAGAAAGAGTAAAGGAGTCTACAATGTAACTGACAGACACAGAGCCACAGCACCCTTGCACAGCCTGAACCTCAACAGCTGTCCATGGTAGGAGTGTCTCAATCATGGCAGGGAGGCTGCATCCAACCTCTCTATCAGGCCTCTTCTCCTCCTGGAATGACACAGGAGGCCTGAAGAATTAGGAATTCTTGCCAGGAGTGCACACTGGCAGCTGTGTCCGTGCCACACAATTTGGGACATCGTATCTGTACCCAGGCAAATTTTATTTAGTCTGAAAAGTCTCTCTGTTCCCCGACTCCCTATCCTGAACAAGTGAACTAGAGAAGGGTGCAGCAGAGGACGATTTATTTCTCTGTGCTTGAGTGTGCCATCGAGGATGAGCTGCAGACCCCAGCCACCTTCAGGACTCTACCAGTCCATTCACTGGTCCTTAGCAGTCAGGGCTGTGAATACACAGAATGATAGCGAGAAAGATGAGAGCTGCGGGATGACCCTTTTTAGGAGGAAGTTAATTGCCTGGGAAAAGAGCTGCTGCTGGCAGAATAACGCTCAACCAGCAACAATGCATTGAATGTTTCTTTGATGAATACAATTTGTTAAATATTATTACTCAAAGGAAATGGATTTATATATATTATATATATAGACACTTTGAGAAATATATAACAAGAAGGTGTTATTTATTGCACTAAGTTTTGGAACACTAGTCTTGCAAATAAAGAAATATTAGGTCTCAGACCAAGCGTTCCCATTGCCAGCTGCACATGAAAATCGCCTGGGATCCGCATGAAACTCAATTCCTAGGCTGTACTCCAGCGGTGTTGAATCATACATCTGATACCGTGCCAAGGAATCCATATATTTTTTAAACTTAGGGCTGATATTGACACTTAGCCAGGCTTCTGGATTTCCATTTCTTTTTCCAAGTATGATTCTTCCAACTCTTTTTTTTTTTCTTCTGAAATACAGAACAGTATTTTAGAAAAGTCACCGAGTGTCTGCCATGTACATGGCATAGTATGGAGCACTGTGGAAAGTGGGAACACGAATAAGGTCTGGTATATAAAGAGCTGAAAGTGACCCAGCAATGGAACAACCACAGGTAAAGACATCCCTGCTCCATCCACCAGGACTCTGAGGTGTGCCTGCAGGTCCTGGTTCTCTCCCTCTGGGTGCTGTTCACGGTCAGGACTTCTGAGTAACAGTCAGAGGTAGGGAGCAAGTGGAAGAAAATCAGCATGGTGGGAGTACAAACTTGTACAGCCACTCTGGAAATTGGTATGGCAGTGTCTCAGAAAACTGGGAATCAACCTACCTCAAGACCCAGCATATACCCAAAGGATGATCAGTCATACTACAAGGACATTTGTTCAGCTATGTTCATAAGCAGCATTATTTGTAATAGCCAGATCCTGGAAACAACCTAGATGCCTCAACCGAAGAATGGATGGATAAAGAAAATCTGGTATATTTACACAATGGAATAGTACTCAGCGGTAAAAAAAAAAAAGTAACATCTTGAAATTTGCATGCAAATGGATGGAACTAGAAAATCCTGAGTGAAGCAACCCAGAAAGATACACATGGACACTAGCTCTCAAGCAAAGGATAACGAGCCTATAGTCCACAACTCCAGAGAAGCTAAGTAACAAGGTGAACTTAAGAAAAACATACATAGATCTACCTGGAAAGGGGAAATAGAAAAAGATCGCCTGAGAAAATTGGGAGCATAGGGGTGAGGGGAGAAGGGAGGATGGAAAGGGGAAGAGGAGGGAAGAAGGGGAGGGAAGAGGACTTGCGGGAATGGGATAGTTGAGATGGAGGAAGGACAGAGAAGAGAACAAGGAAAGAGATATTTTGATTGAGGCAGCCATTTGGGGGCTAGCAAGAAACCTGACATTAGAGAAATTCCCAAGAATCCATAAAGATGACCTCAACTAAGACCCTAAGTAATAGAGGAGAGGGTGCCCAAACTGGCCTTGCCCTGTAGTCAGATTGTTGAATATCTTTTTTTATTGATTGATTTTATTTAGCTCTACATTCTTCTGTGCTTCTCTCCCTGCTTCTCCCCTCCCCATTCAACCCTTTCCCATGGTCCCTATGCTCCCAATTTATTCAGGAGATCTTGTCTTTTTCTACTTCTCATGTAAATTAGATCCCTGTATGCCTCTTTTAGGGTCCTCATTATTGTTCAGGTTCTCTGGGATTGTGATTTGTAGGCTGGTTTCTTTTTTTGCTTTATGTTAAAAAAATACTTATGAGTACATATGATAACTGTCTTTCTGAGTCTGGCTTACCTCACTCAAAATGATGTTTTCTAGGTCTATCCTTTTGCTTGCAAATTTCAAGATGTCATTTTTTTTTTCTGCTGTGTATTACTCCATTGTGTAAATGTACCACATTTTCCTTATCCATTCTTTGGTCGAGGGGCATTTAGGTTGTTTCCAGGTTCTGGCTATGACAAACAATGCTGCTATGAACATAGTTTAGCACATGTCCTTGTGGTATGATTGAGCATCCTTTGGGTATATACCCAAAAGTGGTATTACTGGGTCTTGAGGAAAGTTGTTTTCTAATTTTCTGAGAAATCACCATACTGATATCCAAAGGGGCTGTACCAGCTTGCATTCCCACCAGCAATGCAGAAGTGTTCCCTTTATCCCACAACTTCTCCAACATAAGTTGTCATCAGTGTTTTTGATCTTAGCCATTTTTACAGGTGTAAGATGAAATCTCAGAGTTGTTTTGATTTGCATTTCTCTGATGACTAAGGATGTTGAGCATTTTCTTAAGTGTCTTTCAGCCATTTTAGGTTCCTCTGTTGAGAGTTCTCTGTTTAGGTCTGTACTCCATTTTTTATTGGATTATTTGTTCTTTTTATGACCAATTTCTTGAGTTCTTTGTATATTTTGGAGATCAGACTTCTGTCTGATGTGGGTTGGTGAAGATTTTTTCCCATTCTGTAGACTGCCATTTTTTCTTATTGACCGTGTCCTTTGATTTACAGAAGCTTTTCGGTTTCAGGAAGTCCTATTTATTAATTGTTTCTCTCAGTGTCTGTGCTACTGGGGTTATATCAAGCAATAAGACAACAAAAGGAGATCAAGGGGATACAAATAAGAAAAGAAGAAGTCAAACTCTCACTGTTTGCTGATGATTATAGTTTACATAAGCAACCCCAAAAATTCTACCAAAGAACTTCTACAACTCATAAACACCTTCAGTAATGTAGCAAAATACAAGATTAACTCCAAAACATCAGTAGCCCTCCTTTACACAGATGATAAATGGGCTGAGAAAGCAATCAGAGAAACATTACCCTTTACAATAGCCACAAATAGCATAAAATATCTCGGAGTAACTCTAACCAAACAAGTGGAAGACTTGTATGACAAGAACTTTAAATCTTTGAAAAATTAGAATTAAGAAGACACCAGAAAGTGGAAAGATCTCCCATGCTCTTGGGTAGGTAGAATTAACATAGTAAAAAATGACAGCCTTACCAAAAGTGATCTACATATTCAATGCAATGCCTATCAAAATCCCAGCAAAATTCTTCACAGATCTTGAAAGAACACTACTCAACTTCATATGGAAAAGCAAAAAACAGAACAAAACAAAACAAAAAACAAACATAAAAAACCTCAGGATAGCCAAAACAATCCTGTATAACAAAAGAACTTCTGGAAGCATCCAATCCCTGACTTTAAACTCTATTATAGAGCTACAGTACTGAAAGCTGCCTGATATTGGCATAAAAACAGACAGGAGGATCAATTAAACCAAATTGAAGACCATACCTACGAACACCTGATTTTTGACAAAAAAGCAAAAAATATCAAATGGAAAAGAGAAAGCATATTTAACAAATGGTGCTGGCATAACTGGATATCAACATGTAGAAGAATGAAAATAGGTCCATACCTATCACCATGCACAAAATCTAAGTCCCAATGAATCAAAGACCTCAACATAAATCCAGCCATACTGAACATTATAGAAGAGAAAGTGGGAAGTACACTTGAACACATTGGCACAGGAGACCACTTCCTAAAGACCGATGAATATCTTAAGTGTCACTATAGAACCTTCATCCAGCAACTGATGGAAACAGAGATAGAGACCTGCAGCAGAACACGGGGCTGAGCTCCCACAGTCCAACTGAAGAGTGGGAATAGTGAGAACATGAGCAAAGAGGTCAAGACCATAATGGGGACATCCACTAAAACAGTGTCCCCGAGTTAATGGGAGCTCATCAACACCAGCTGTACAGGGAAGTAACCAGCATAGTACCAAACTAGACCCTCTGAAGAGTAGATGGGGGGAGAGGTGGTGGAGTGGGAGGAAGGTGGAGGGAATGGGAGGAAGGGTGGGAGTGGGAACTGGGTTTGTTAAGTAAAACAAAAAAAGATAACTTGTTTTCTTTTTTAAAAATATAATAATAATAATAATAATGATAAAACAAAATCAGGACAATGATTCTTGTCTATGAAAAGGTAGAAATTTTTCCTGCCTCAGATCCATGGAGAGAGTTATGTTTGAGGATTTAAGATTCTATTGAGTCATAACATGAACTGTTTTGGATATACTATCTACGTTTATTCAAAAATATAGAAGTCTGATTTCAGAATTGATCTCTGATTTATAAGACTCTCATTACAATCACAGATATGGTGTTATTGCTCTGCACTTCCCATGTTAGGATAATAGCTCAATGCTTGCACTAATTCCTTCCCCCTTTTCCTACAACCGATTTATCCTTCGGTCTGACCCAACTTCACTGCCTGCCATTGTTCCTCTCTCTTCAGACCGCCCACTTCACACAGGAATAATTAATAATGGAATATATTACCCACGTTTTCATTTGCATGCTTCTAAGGTGCCATTCTCTATAATTAATCACTATCATAAATATTCTCATGTATATGCTGTACATATATAGTCTTTCTGGGTCACGGAACTGATACAACAGCTTATTCTAAGGCACCGCTGCAAATCACAGGACACTACACGGTACTTAATGAAATGCAAGTGACAAACATAGCTGGTAAGGTTTTCTGTCAGCTGAGAATGTGGAAATTCTTTTGTTTTCAAATAGTGCATGTGCCGATAGGATCAAAAGTTAGCACTCTGTGTTCTACTGAGTAAGTTCCATTGTTCTCGGCAGTTCACATATTTATAAAAAACTTGAAAGTAAAGCTGGGGTTCACATAAAGAAGTGGATGGCATGTTCCCTCTAAATAGATTATACTCAGCCTGTGTCTTTTCAAAGATCAATGACTTTACCAGGCTATTAACTCATTAAAAGAACCATGTTTAAAATATTTTATGTGAGACATCTTCCTTCTGATATTTCTCTGATTTATAAAGCTGATGGTATTCTCATAAGAACCTGTGTAATTAAGTAAATATATTTTTCTTTACATTTTGGACATCGCTATGTGCAGCCTTAGTGATGGGAGCCTCCTACCTTTCTTCCCCACTATTTTGTAGCACCGACTTTGACATTGGAGACAGCTTGTTTTCTTCCAGCTAAGATAAAAGTTTTTCGGTATGACACTCAGGATATAAAATGTACCCCACACCCCCAACACTGGCTCCCAGATGCAGTCAGAGACCAGAGAAAGCATAATGCTATTATGTCCATATCTGAAATGTGGGCACTGTATTTTTAGGCTAAGCAGAGGTACTAGAAAGACTGCTGTTAGAAAGGCATTTGCTTTAGTGAGGTTTGCTTTTCCACCCATCCATTCATTCACTCAACATTCAGTCAACATCTATGGGCCACCGACCCTGTGCAAAGTAGTTTTCTTTATGAAACTGAAATTTGAGGTATAAGGCAGCACTTTGAAAACAAATACCATCCAGTCACATATTTTATTTTCTTAGAACTGTGGTGGTAGTGAAGGAAACATGGTACTACTTAAATAGAAATGATAAGAGCTAAAAGGTCAGGAAATAATGCTGTCTGGGCCACGATACACAGCTGAAGTCGGCACATGTGTCGTGGGAGGCAGAGCGTCAGGTTAACACAGTACAGGCTTGGAAACCAGGAGGCAAAATTCAGATTCCAGGCTCCCCTTCTCTGCCGTGTTCTCTTCAACACATTAGCCCCTCTGAGCATCAGTTTAACTATGACAAGCAGGTGATAACACAGTAACATGAAGAATGAGTACCAATTTCTACTTCACAATAATGTTGAAAGAATTGACTTCAGGATTTTGTAACTATGGACGTGATCCCTTTACATAGTAAGCTCCCCTCACCTCCACTTGGCACTCACCTTTTCTTCCCTCCTAGTCTCTCCCCTTTCCCCGTCCTACCTTCTCCTTTTCTGTCTTCTACTTCTTTTTTCTTTTCTTCCTTTTAGTAGAACTTAATTATGTTGCAGAATAAAATAAATTTTCATTAATCCAATTAACCACATCCAAACCCTAAAGATGTCAAATGGTTGATGAAATGGTTTGAACTTAGTTCCCTCACCTGAGTTGGCAGCCGAATCGCTCTGCTGTGGTGCTGATTGATTCCTGGTAGTCTCTGTCTATGCACGCCTATACTTTTCTACGGGCATTTTAATGTGAAAGTCCTCTCTGTAACTTACAACCACAAACACTTCTGAGAGGTAAGGGTCGCTCACCCTGCCATCATGTGGAAGGAAAAAAGTCAAGACATGTTAGAAAGTGAAATGCCTCTGAAAGGAATTGTTCGGTCAGCTGGTTTCTTGGGGGAACTAACTCATGGATAGGCAGCTGATGGGAACTAGAATTATGTTAGGTTAATTGTACTTCTTTATCAGCGATTTCTAAGAATAATATATAATTAATGGCAAAACTACTTACACATTGTTTTCAATCCACTGGTACATGTATTTTATCTTATAGGGAAATAAAAGTAGTAGGCTTTTATTTTAAAAAGTCAGAATTGATAAAAACATGAAATATGTTTGGGCATGAAGGTGGTTTAAAATAAATTTTAGGTACACAGTCAAAATTAAATGTACAAATGCAAACGTTAAAGCTCTTTCCACATGTGAACATGTGTTTATAGCTTGGGGATCACCTTGCTGAGCATTCCTTCTGAAGTCCATGTGAGTTCCATAAGGTCAAATTCAGATCTCAATTATACTCTGCATGGTTGAATTAGGAGTATCTAGAAACCAATCTAGACAGCTTACAATAGCTTTTAAAATTTAAAATTAAGCATATGGCAAGCACCTTAAACTTGCCGTCCACTTCTTTATTCAGAGATGCTCATTCATGACTTGCAAGGTTGTTTTCTTTTAATCCTTATTCATATTGTTTTCCAAGGTTGGAATCATTTTATTTTCAGATTCCTATTTTAATAACCTTTTCCCAAATGTTAATCTCAGTACTAATTCACTATCTTTAGATGTTTATTTACTTCAATAGATAACTCTGGAAGGATTACCTATATGATATTTTGGTTACATTTCACTACACTTAATCAGTATCTTTTACACTGAAACCAACAAAGCTGTCCTTGTCCGGAGCAAAACCAGGTTAATATATTTTTGAATAAAGCAAAAACCCGCCAATAGAGCTATTAAAAGTGTAAGAATTGCTGTGGGTATATAAGTATATAAATATTAGATAAGTATGTAAGTATTTTTCATCTTTGAAATTCAATATACATTTAGAATATACTTCTTATAGTTGGCCTGATCAACAAGTCTTCCAGGAAATGAGATATAGACTAAATCTCTGGATGGGCCACATCAGAAGGTTTATTAATGTTGGAAAAAGATGATAGACAATGTTCTTTAATAAAGACCAGTGGTCATTCTTGACTAATACAAAACTTGAGTAAAAGAACACTTGATTGATATTTCCTTAATATGGTAAAAGTACACATCTAAAAATAAAATTACGGTCATGTTTGCAGTGACGTCTTAGAAGCAATCCTATTAGAGTCAGACTATCAACCACCACACGAATTGTTTGATAGCTTCCTGGAGATTCTCCTCAATGTAATTAGGACAGAGGAAAAGGTTTAACATTTCAAATAAAATAAAAAGGTAGTATTGTCATTACTGAGATGGGATTTTTTTTTTTAAATTGAGAAAGCCTACAAAAATAGAAAACATAAATAGAATGAAGATTAAGTGGGCAAACTGCTTACACTTAATACATGAAGTTCAGCAAATTTTCTTCTATGTATTAGGCTGACAAACTTTTCCTATAAAAGGTCAGATAATGACTATTTCTGGTGCTGGCTATGTAGTTTCTGTTGCGCTAATGACATGTCCTGTACAGAAAAGTAGCTGTGGCAGTGTGCAAACAGATGGACACTGTGGTATTCCAGCAGGACTTTATTTTCAGAACAGAGGATCAGATTCGGCACATGACTGTAGTTAAGCCATGTGTGTACAGTAAGAACCACTGAGAAATGACAGTAGATGAAGAAATAAAGTTCGTTTCAGCAAATGAAATGATGAACGTTGTAAACGCGATTAAAATGTAATGTGCAGGATGTAAAGAAAACTTTACTAATGAAGTTTTTAAATAAATAAGCAATTAAATCCCGATTTGATTCAGAAGACTCTGAAGTCTCTATATTCTATACATGTCACATTTTCTTATTTTTACATCAATTTAAAGATACCTGAGCCTCTATCATTCTTCTGTTAGATCATATGCTTGTTCTATACTTTAGCCAGGCTCCTAGTAATTAAGTCATTGGTTGTTACTAACATTTTCTCTTCTTGATATTCCTAATACTTTCTATAAGAAATATGCTTATGTATTCTAAAAAAAAAATTATCAAAGTAAGCCCAAAGACTGTGTTCCTTGAAGAGGATTGCTGAAATGGCATGGCATCTTTTGTGTCAATGAGGTTGAAACCAGCTGCGAAAGAGGACGCCTCTCTTTCTCTTTGGGACTAGAGGTATCAGCTTTTATTTTCACATTTCTGACATGTGAAAAATGGACTCATAGGTTTTAATTGATGGTATTTTCTATTATGAGACAAATTATGCATTTTATTGTGTGTAGCCATTGTCATAATCTGTCCTGGTTAGATAATGATGATGATTTTGTTTATTATTATTATTACTATTACTATTGTCAATGTGACACAAGTCATGGCCATTTGGGAAGAGGGAACTTTAACTGAGAATAGGCTTTCATTAAGTTGAACCATGGTCAAGTCTGTGGGGACATTGTTTTGTTTGTTTGTTTGTTTGTTTGTTTGTTTTTTTTTCGAGACAGGGTTTCTCTGTAGCTTTGGAGCCTGTCCTGGAACTAGCTCTTGTAGACCAGGCTGGCCTCGAACTCACAGAGATCCACCTGCCTCTGCCTCCCGAGTGCTGGGATTAAAGGCGCGCGCCACCACATTTTCTTGACTAATTACTGATGTGGGAAGGACTAGCTCCCCAGGGGTAGTGCCACCGCTAGACAGGTGGTGCTGAATTAAATAAGAAAACAGGCTAAGCAAGTCATCAAGAGCCAGTAAGTAGTGTTCCATTCTTCTCCGGTTCCTGCCTTGAGTTTCTTTCTTGGTTTCCCTTAAAGCTAAACTGTTGCAAACTGAACTGTGAGACTGGACAAACCCTTTGCTTCCCCACTCACCTTTAGCCATGGTCATTTTCCACAGCAATAGAAAACATCTTCTATCACAAAATGCTATCAACGAGGGCCTTCTTAACAACTGACATTTATTTCTGACAGTTTAAGAAGGTAGTGGGTTCATGATGAGAATACTAACAACTTTAGTCTCTGACCTGAAATATCTTATTCTCTGGCTCACACACGGCACCTTCTCAGTGTGGCCTCGTGAGGAAGGAGATCTCTTAGGTTGTTTAACTATGACACTGGTCCAGCTTTCTTCTCAGCCTCCAGTGGCCCCACCTAAAACCATCCTTTGGAGTTAAGATTTCAGTGTATGAATTTTGAAGAAACAAAAATGTTCAGGCCACAGCATTTACCATAGATAGTGTTTATTTTGTTTATTTTTCTAAACTGCATATTAATACTCAATTTTTGTTAGTTTTACTATTTCTTTTCTTATGGGTTTATATGAGCTCTTATCAGTTACCGAAACTATTTCTAGGTGTATCATTTCCCTTGAACACCATGAACTATGGTTTTCTAGTATATATAAAGAAATTAGAACCTTCTGAAACTTTCTGTGCTTCTTAGAAATACCAATTCTTTATATCACTCAAGATACCTAAAAACAATAACTGCAGCAAGAGCCCTACCTCCTATGAAGGTTTTCTTGATCAGCTGCCTATAACTGGAAGTATTTTTTTCCATTATATAGATAGATAAACTAGGCGGATGTGCGAGTAGATCAGAAAAGACAGCTGAGTCAAGGGCACAGAGCTGGTAGCCAGCCCAGTGGTCAACATGATCTTTGGTTACAGAGGAGATATTACTGCATTATCTTTTTCTGTCCTAGGCTTGTCTATTTCACATGTATGAGAATACAGATTTTATGATTGTAAGATATTTTGCCCATAGATTACTATAATAGATGATAAAGGACATATAGAATCAAGATCTGTCACCCTCACCAGTTTTCTAAGCAGTTACTTCTGTAAGATCACACAGTGTTTCTCCATGATATCTGACTCAGTGTTATTTACCATTTTTACACCCACTGATGCAGTCTCTATGTCCCTCCTAGATCTTAAGTATTCTTTTGTGCAATTGTTGTTACTTGCACTATGAAGCTTATTATTCCTAGATGAACTTAATAATTAATACCCATAAGTATAGTATTTAATATATTTATATTCAGAACATTCTGAAGTAGCATAATCATGGCTTTCAGTAATTGGGAGTTTCTGTGAAACTCCTTTAGAATGGCTCTTCAGATTTATGGAAAACAAAAGTTTGATTAATGATATAGTCCTGTTAAATGTCATGAAAACAAAACATATGCTCTCGGTCAGTAAATCACAATTACTGTTAATCCTGAGAGAATACATAATCAGGAAAGTTAGTAACATCATGGTAACTAATTCTCCATATCTCTCTGTGTTAAGATGAATTATTAATCTTTACTGACCGTAGAAATTATATTATTTAAGCCCAGGTTCAAGGCAAAAGGATTCTAAGTAGCAGGTCTAATTTGTATTTCCAAACTTGGCAGTTACTGACTGATTATGGATGAGCATGCCGTAGCATTATATTATCTATTTTTTAAATATGAGATATGAAAAGATGAAGGCAAATTATATTTACTGCTGTTATTCATCTCATGCCAGTTCTAAATGTCTTTCCTTCAAATTATTAGGATTAATTTTTTTGGTTGACACATAGAGATTGCCTAATAAATTTATTGTACTATTATTTAATTTAGTAGATATTTATGAGTCCCTAAACACTGTAGTAAATGTTAAAGTGGTGGGGATGATGAAGCCGTGGTCTTTGATTTTGACAGAAGTGGAAAATCTTCTGACTCTGATTAACTGTTACATAATCTTTTGTTCTGAATCCCTAAAATTAACCTTCCTGTGCCCACTCACTGCCTGGATGCAGAACTCAGTGGCTTTTTGCGTTCTCCATACAGAAGCAACTTTGACACAATACTGAAAGAGTAGCTTTGGCTAACGCCTCTACAAATCAACACAGAACAATGGTTAAACTCCTAGTTTATTTCCATTCTGTGTCTTCCTGAATGTTAGTTATTGGGCAAGCATTTTAACTGTGTGCCTTGACTTTCCATCTCTAAGCGATGCTTATTTTATAAAAGTATAGTAACAGTTAAGCAATTGAATGGTACAAGTCTATCTGCAAGCATCACAGAGAAAAAGCACTCTGCCATGTTGTTGTGGGAAGACACAGGAGAGAGCTTGCATTTCACATTACAAAGGAGGAAATCTCCAAAATGACAATTAGGCATTGCTGCACTCTCTAAAACCAACCTTCCTGTTGCCTGGTCCTAGAACTAGTTAGAGTTGGGTTGGCTTCTTTGTCGTATACTCTCATACTAGCCCCATCCCCATAGTGAGCTAATGAGTTGGCAGAGTCCACATATTATCCATGTCCAAGTAAGAATCAGTCTCAGGATAAGGTAAATATATCAGGGCTGCAAGCAAAAATTTAGAAATCCTTTGTACAGGAAAAACTGGGGAGTGGCTGGACAGGTGGCTCAATAGTTGAGGGCACATACTGCCCTTCCAGAGGACCTGAGTTTGGTTCCCAGCACCCATGTCACATGGCTTCAACTGCTCATGACTCCAGCTCCTGGGATATCTGACTACTGTGGTCTCTATACATGTCCCCTGCATTCATATACATACACGCACACATTTGCATAATTAAAAACAATAAAATTAAAGGAAAGAGAAAAATTCCAATAGTGATATTGAAGAGCAAGATAAAATTTGAACTCCCAATGGAGAGACTGCAACAGAGTAGAGAGGAGATGCCAAACTGACAAGCAGAGCTCCGAGGAGCTTCAGGGTTCCTAACTACTGTGCCAGGTTGCCAGAGGGAAAGGGGGAGAAGTGGGGAGAAATGAGGGGCCAATTGCTAGCTTCTAGGTAGAACTTTTAACAATGAAAATAAGTCACAGCAATTTCTTCCAAGCTGAGGGACAAATGCCATTAATCCAGAATTCCATGCCCAAGCATCAATCCATGCTAGGTTGAATAAAAGCAGTTTGAAAAAAAAAAAGAAAAGAAAGAAAAGTAAACAAGTATAGAGTAACATATAGGACTTGTAAAACTCTAGCCTGTTCAAGCTGCAGGAAGAGCACCTAGGATGAAAGCCAAGTAGCAGAACACATGCAGGCAGGCTGGACAGTAGTACGGAGTTGCCCACAGAACCTATGTAAAACTCAGGGTCAGGACAGCAAAGGGCCCAGAGTTATTAGTAACTCCATGTCGAAGTGTCCCTGAAAGTCGAGGAAATAAACAGGATGAGTCATGGAGATAGATGAAATGGGTTCTAAGCAAATGATAGAATAAGCAAGAAGTTGGAAGAAAAAAAAAAACAAAAAAAAGAAAAAAAAAGAAAAATCAAACAGAAAGATTAAATATTTATACAAGTTCACAAATCAAAAATCTAGCTAACAAACACGAAATGATCTTGTAAAAATTAGGATTGAGAAGAGATTTGCATGAACTTATGCCTAAGATTTTCTTTTGAATTCCCATGAACCTGTGTCATGGAACTTCTAGGAGGAACTATATTTGGCACAATAGTAAGTAACATTTGCACTGCCACGTGATGTTAATGTTATTTTTTTCAACTTTCATTGAAGGACATGTTGAAAAATTCCTTTGGAAAAATAAAAGAATACAAACATTTTTAACCTTGACAATATAAAAGCTTAAGCATGGCTATCAAAACCAGTGGAAACGTAGATACAAATGGCAGGAAGGATGAGGGTGGTTTGATGTGGGGGGAAGGATTATAAAAATAAAGGAGGTGATTTCATAGGGAAGGGACGGCTTCCTAGATCTGGATCAAGCATCACAGAACTCAACAGATAGTATCTTCAGCTAGTTATTCATAAGCAGCTGTAGTAAATATGACACTGTTTCTAGTTAATCCTGCAATATTCACACTGCCTTTTAAAAAAGGCAATGGCAATTGACCTGGAAACGGGATTCCTCAACTAGGGGCTCTGTTCTCTTTTCTATTAACTGTGGTCAATATGGAAGCCAGCTGAAGCAAAGGGTGCAGCCATTTGATCAGGTCCTTCATTTGAAGGACGTGAGGCTTCCCTCCTATTTGGCTCCGTCTTCTTCTCCAGGTGTGGATGGAGCTAAGGAGCACGCATGACTCTTAAACACTCAGTTGGGCCGCATCCTAGAAAGGATCAGAGCAGCAAGAGGAAGAAACCTGAGGACCAGCACTGTCAAGTTGTCCCAGTTTCTGCTGGAAATTACTCAAGAGGAAACAATAACCTCTAATCCACTTACCTTGTTATACTTTGGACTTTCTTAGATCAGCTTGAATTATGGTATACTCTGACAAATAATTGTTTAGAGGCATAACGTTAAACATGTGGTGACTAGAATATGAACCTTGTTTTCCAATTTAGTTTTTCCAAATTACATTTACTTTTTGTTAAAAATTATACTTAGCATTCAGAATGTCAGCCAAACAGCTATAGTTTTTTTTGCAATACTCAGTTAAGAGGAGTAGAATTATTTTATAAATGCTATTTCAGAAGTAATTGAAGATGAAAACCTGCTGTTCCTATATATAATCCACTCGTGCTGTGAACCAAGACCCCTCTGTGTGTTCCCATGTGGATTCACAGCCTGTACCCTGCACCAGACAAGGCCTATGACAAGGGCATTCTAAAGACACATTTGGAAGAATGTTAACATTACAGAAAAAGACACTGCAGCATTTAAAAATAAACTCTACATGGCCTTATATTTTAACATTTTTGTTTAAAATGAGTGAGTTGTATATACAGGAGCTAAAATGCTTTATACATGAGGGGAAAAGTCTATTAGAACCAACACACTCATCATCATTGAGCTTTTCATCTGCCCCTTCCTCCTCCTCCTCCTTGTCCTATCTCTCTCTTCTCTTTGTCCTGCCCCTTCTTGCTGTCTCAGCTCCGACTGTGCCTTCTCTTATAATTCACCAGTTACCTTTTACTCGGTAGGCAGCAATTTCCTTTCTCAGCTCAGCACCTTCTTTTCATCCAGTGGCTTGTCATTTGCAGCAAGGTTGTTTCCCCTGCCCTGGTCTCTTTGCCACCAATGCACAGGCTGGATGTCCTCCTTTGATTTGGAGGCAATACTCAAAAAGAAGGCTGAAGCAAGCTCCTAGGTGCATTGGGTTCTTGAAATTCGTTCTTGTTTCACCTTTTGGAAGGATGTCGGCTTTCATCTCTCCTTCATCACAAGCCACGCCTGTCTTTGCCGTGTCTTCAGGTGTTCCCTTCCTGGCAGACATCATCTTTTCTTGGATAATTCTAAGAGGTTGGCTGAAGCATGTGGGTGCTTCTGCTCCTCCCAACACATTTGCACAAAGAACTCCCGTATGGATGCTTTGGCTCCTGGCTTCTTAAAATCTCTTCTGCCCGTGTTTGGTTCCCACCCCCCCCCCCAACAAAATATAGAGTCAACGTGAGCCACTCTCAACCTCAGTGTTGTCTCTGGTTCCCAGAGTCTGGTCTGTGTCAATTTCCAAGTATATGCATGCATTATTTTGATAAGAGAAAATGGAATCTATATCAAAAATGATTGCAAAATGTAAAAAAGCAAACGCACTTTCACTTTAGGAAATCCTTTTGGCAGTTTGCTTAAGCTCTTTTTCCTATATTTTTGTTGTTGATTTGTTGATTAAGAATGTACACTTGGGTGTTAAACACACTAGGAGACTAAAACCTATTTGTAGACGTAATGGGCAAACCAAGGAAAGTGTGCATCAAGGCAGTCAGGAGAAGACAGAGACCCAGCAATGGCTAATTATTTAATTGTTTAACTCCCTGGGAAAGTTTGTATGCTAAAGACAGGAAATAAATAAGTCTTGCTCCTTGGCATTATATTTGCATAAAGGCTAATTCAATGTCAAGAACAAAACAAAAATAAGTGGCTGTAGACGACACAAGGCAAATGGCCATTCACCATTTCTTTTTAAAAATTATTTGAAATCCATCCAAATAATTGGTTCCTTTGTTATGAAGAAAGCCAAGGGTCTGTGTGCACTTAGGTGATGGCAGATCTGCATGGGTCCTGGTTGATTCTTCATCTTTAGCAGGGATAGTAAAAAAAACATCAGAACCACCAAATGCCTTGCCTTTGAAATGGCCTGACATGTTTCATGCTAGAAAAACCTAGGGTGGGAAAGTTTGAGAACAGCAGCTTTATCCTGAGTGATTAAATAAGGAATTTTCACATTTAAAAATGGTAAGCAAAATGATGGGCATCAGAGTTAGCAATCATTCAAGACTTCTGCATTTGACTCTGAGTGAATCCAGGACCACATATGAGAAGCTCCTCCGCTTAAGCACTGACACAGAGCAATGGCTTACCAAGTTTTGATTTAAATAAAAGCTTAACCGAGAATTTGTTAATGTACTATTTGGGTAATTAAACTTAGCACATTGTGAATGGTCGAGACTTAGGTAATAAACTGTTGCTTTAACCATCCGTGTGATACAGTTTCACATTATATGCTCAAAGCTGCTTGCCAGACCTTTGGAGAGAAGATAATAAAATTAATAAATTTTGAACTGGAGGGGACTTAGAATTTGATTCTAAAATTTAACATTCCTTGAATCGTCAAGATATTATAAGCATCTGTGAACTCAGTGAACACTCTCAAAGGAACGTGAAAGCAGTTGTAAAGAAAAGGTTTAACAGCGACCTACGCCCTGAAAACTATTCGTGTTGGTAAAATTTTACTTCGGGCTTTGGGAAAATGCTCTTTCTTTTCTTTTCCTGATTTCCTGAACACTTTGATTGGAAGCAGTCACGGCACATTGCTAACTCCATTTCCAAACTGTTAACTTTGGCTGTAACTACAGACAGCCTGGGAGATGCTGAGTAATACCAGGGAAAAGGTGGGTAGTTTAAATGGGGCAAGGAAGTAGACATTAACGCCGGGATGCAAAGACAGCACCTGTGATGCATTTTGGCTAAGTCGAGCATGCAAATGCTTCCCACTAGAAAGACTGAAAACCCTGCTGAGCTCTACACACACACACACACACACACACACACACACACACACACACACCACACACACCCAAATCAGGGCTCTCTGTACTGGGGATAAAATCCACGAGAAAGTCTCACAATTCAAATTCTGCTTGTAATGTCATGACTTTGTTTATCAGGAAGGATTGGATCAAGCTGAATCTGGAAGGTCCTTGTTATTCATTTTGTGGTATGAGACATGCAGATTTGGGCTGACATTGCTACTTGAAGGCTTCGTAAGGCAGTTTTCCAGTGTTGACTCATGGCCAGAATAAGGGCTCCTTTTTGGGAGGAACTTTAGCAAACTTGGTGATCAAGCAAGCCAGCCTCTCAATAAGGCATCACTCACTTAAATTGGGTTTGCCTTTCTTCTCTTTTTTTCTTTGCTTATTTTCTGTATATATATGTGTGCGGTATATACATATGGACAGACATTCATGTGTGTGTGTGTGTGTGTGTGTACACATGGGTGTAAATGGGTTTTGTGCACACGTATACATCTATGTGGGGAGAATAGAGGTTGACATTGCATGTCTTATTCAGTAGTTTTCTACAATATTTTTTGAGACTCAGGCTCTCGCTGAGCTGAGTGCTCACCAGTTTGGCTAATTGAGCTGACCAGTCTGCTTCAGGATCCACCTGTCTCCTCACCCCCAGCACGGGGGTTACTGGTCTGCACTAAAACCCTCATCTATAACATAATGCTGAGGATTTGAACTCAGGTCTCCATGCAGATCCTCATGTTCGTGTGCCAGGTACTTTACTGAGCTCTCTCCCACGCTGCCAGGCTTCGCTTTCCCATTAAAAGTATGTTTGTGTCCATTTCTCTGGTAGTCAGAACTTTTGCTTTGATCATTTTGATGCCATTTGGAAAAATAACATCTATGATAGTGACATACAAACTGCAGTTGCAAACTTTAGATAATGACATACTCAATGTAAAACCTTGAAAACGGATCTCCACAGGAGTTAAATAAATACTTCAGCCCAGAGGGATGGAGAATAGTTAATACAATCTTACTTTTTTTAGGTGCATCTTAGAGCTTTTATCATTGGGATGGCCATCAATTGCTTTTGTGTTTATCTCCTCAGTTTTATTGATGGATACCATGACTGTTAACAATGGCACAGAGCATTTCTCTGTATTCTTAGTTTCTTAGAGTTGGGTTTAATTTTCTAGCATTAGATGGCAATGCTAACCTTGGCTCCTTGAGATTGTCCTAACTGGTGGGCGAGTATGAAAACGCTTTGACAAAATGCAGTTGTCGAAGAGCTTACTTGAGCTTGGAGTTAGAAGATCTGATTTCCAGTCTAGGCTCTGCCATTTCTCACAAGGCTTTCCCTGGAAATGACCAGGCTGACTAAGCCAAATACCACAAAGCTGAGGACTCTAGCAGCAGGGACTCAGTAGTTAAAGAAGTTCAGCTTCTCAACGTTGACCTAAAGGTTAAGCCTGTCTCAAAAGACTACATTACAAAATCTGATCTGACCAATTAAACCTTCATAATTTGGAAATTAGAAATAGATGGGGCTCTACTCAGCTTGTTATTGAAATCTATTTATGGCCATTGAGGGAGCAGTCCAAAAAATGATGACGGTGTTTCCTTTTGTGAGTTTCCAGTGGAAACACCAGGCAGGACTCTGTAGTGAAGTGTAGCTAAAGACATAGAAAAGAAACGGTTCCATATTCATAGATTGGTTGGGTTTCCTGTGCATTTAGACATGATCTTACTTAGAGCTACAGAAGTTCTTGGAGTTCACTATTGTATGTGCTCTACTGATGAAAGGTTAACCACAGGCAGGGGGAGGGACTTTCTCAGGAATAGCAGAGGCACAGTTCATATCATTTCTGTTTCATTTCCACGTTGTGGCCTTATGTCTAGCTATGACTTCATGCTATATGGCAGAAGACCACTTCAAATAATAGTTACTTTAGGACATTTCCTATTGTTGCTCCTGCCTGTATATTGATCAGATCTGAAAAGTCTCAGGCATAAAACCACTGGGCATCACTAAGGAAACTCACAATAAAAAAACATCGTTGCTTTTGGTTACAACCTATTCAGAAACTGTTCATTCACAGTAAGCAAAATACTTTTTAGTGTCATGAAGAAAAAGGTCTAAAATTTGATATATACAATTACTCTTTAGTAAAACCAAAGAAGGTCTACAAAATTGCACACTAAATATTATTTAATAATATTAATTGATTCTACAATCTCAAAGCAGAACACATTAACTAACATTTTAATGAAAGTCCACATAGGTATGTAGCATTAAGGTTTTTCCTAATTTTGGAAAAGATATGAAAAATGTAAAAGATACCTATAAGGTTATCAGGTAAGAAATGAAACCATTGGATTCTAATGTTTCAATATATAAATCTTTTGGATAATTTTACTCATGAGTACTGGATTTGCATCATTTGCACCCATTCTTTCACCCTGTGCTCCTCCCATGCACACTTCTCTCACTCAGTCATGATCCCTTCCCTTTTTTTATGAAACTTTTTTTATGATTTATTTATGTATACTGTGTGCTGCCTACATGTACACCTGCACACCAGCAGAGGGCACCAGATTCCATTGCAGATGGTTATGAGCCACCATGTGGTTGCTGGGAATTGAACTCAGGACCTTTGGAAGAACAGCCAGTGCTCTTAACCACTGAGCCATCTCTCCAGCCCTCATGATCTTTTCTTTATTGTCATTATACACAGTATTCACACACACACACACACATACACAGACACACACACATACACACCAGTGAATCTATTTAGTGCTATGTATATTTAGAGCTGAGCACAAAAGAACGTTGGGAGGGCCTAACTCTGTAAACTGATTGATCTATGTGAATATTTGCTGTTTGTGTTGCTACCATCAGCTGAGGATGGAGGTGCAGGTGAATGTAAGTTGTCCCACTTAATGACTTAGAACCCTAATGGTGCAGGAGAATTGTCTGTAATCTGTCAATCATGTTTTAAATAAACGCTGATTGGCCATGCAGGAAGTATAGGCAGGAAAACCAGACAGGAAGTAGAAATGATGCAATGAGAACAGGAGAATTCTGGGAAGGAGGAAGTTGATTCCTCCCAGTTCTGAGCAGACCGAGGAAGCAGGATGTGACCTGCTAGCTGAAAAAGGTACCAAGCTTATGGCTAAAACAAATCAGAATAATGGGTTAATATAAGTTACAAGAAGTAATAAGAAGCTTGAGCTAATGGGCCAATCAGCTTTATAACTTATAGAGATCTCTGTGTGATTTTCTTTGGGGCTTGCCGGCTGTGGGGTACCGGGCGGGACAGAAACTCCAACAAGTAGGCCTCCCTCATGCTATACCCTAAAGTGTTTGGTAAGAGCCTTCTCTGTATAAAGGATAGAACAAACATAACATTAAAAAATAATATTACAAATAATTCTTTCTTATAACTTTCTTTCTTTCTTATGCTTTTCTTCTCTTGTCAAACTTCCAGTTACTCCCTTTTTTTTCTCCTTATTCCTCTCTTTCAAAACTAGATCTATTAAAGGAGAGAATGCCATTATTAAGTTATTGTAACTTTGTCTCTCTGTGACTGTTCTGGTCTACCGTCATTCCTGGTTGTGATTTGGTAGAGGCTGTCTAGTCCTCTCTGGTCACTCAGTCACCTCTGAGTTAGACTTCTGGCTTTGAGAAGGTGACACACAGATCCTAAAGCCCTGACAGAACAACTCCCCTAGGGTCATGGTTGTCATTCATTTTGAATAGCCTTGAGGCCTCTTTTCCAATGGGGGAGCTTTTCCTTTTCATTTCAACAAGCTACACTTCCCTTTCAGTCTTTGTGGCCCACTACACCTGTGTTTACAACCTTGACAATACAAGGCACACTTTGAATGACATAGAAGGAAATTAAGGAAGGAATGACCAACTGCGGGGCACGTTTGCTCCTATAAACTTGTGAAACCTGAAGTGATTCTGGGGAGCAGAGTGATGTCCCAAATGGGATAGAAATCTGCAGAAGACACATCCTTCCTAGGATATACTGTTCAAGCGCTTTTTCTGTTGCCATAACATATTGCCACAGGCTAGGTCATTGCAAACCATAGACATTTATGCAAATAATAGTTGCAGAAGCTGTGAAGTCCAAGAGCACAGTGCTGGCACCTGATGAGGGCCTCTGTCCTGCGCATGGCGTGAGGAAGGAAGAGGGGCCTAACCTCTCAGGGGATGAGATGCCCTTCTGTGGCCACGTACTCTTTCTCACCATCACAGCTTCATTCATGAGGCCAGAGTTCTCAAGACCCAGCTTGGAATCTCATTCTTAATATCACAGTAGCAATTAGATTTCAGCATGACTTCAGAGGGGACATTCAAACCATAGCTTACATAGCTCATATTTATCAGCCTTCCTGCTGGCGTGGTTCTAATGAGAAAGTCAAAACACTTTGGAAGCTGAGCCCCCCTCTCCACTGCACACAGGATACTTCAGGCCTTCTAAACCTCTACCCTGCTTGGGGTTTGTTCATTTGCCATTGGCCACGGTAGCTCAGTAGAGTCTGGGAATCTGTGGTCTCTTTAAAATTCCTCCTTGCTAACTGTCACTGAACCATGTCAGTAATGTCCCTGTATGTTAGGGAAAACAATGCCTCCTCCAGAAGATGTCTCTGGATTCTGCGACTGTGTTAGAAGATAGGATAAAGGAGGTTTAAGGTTGTAAATGGAATTAAATGTGCTGACTTGCAGACTTCAGAGTAGGAAGACTATATATATTTTCATGATATAAGTAAACCCACTGTTATCTCAATAACCTTCCAGCATAGCCATAGAGGTGAAGCAGAATGGCCCTTTGAAAGTTCTGGGGAGAGAGGAATATCTGATTGGTCACTGCTGACCTTGAAAATGCAGGGAAGGAGTCAGGAGCTAGGGAACACTAGGGGCCTCTTAGAGGCCAAGGAAAGCCCAGGAAGTGGGTTCTTGCCTCAGCCTCCAGAAGGAATGCATATGCCTGTGTTAGTGCAATGAAAGCAATTTCTGATGTTGGCCATACCCATTTCACCTTCTACTTCAGCCCCTTACAATTAACTGTGGTCTGAAAATATTAGATGAAAATTTCCTAAAATTAAGGCCACAAATGGCATAAATAAACCACTCAGAGTAAATTATCATTGCATGCGGTTATGTGTTACTATTAGCTGCTGTTAATCTCTGACTGCACATAATTCATACATAACACTTTACTGTAGGAGTGCTCATATGTAAAGAATGGAATACACGGCATTAGGTACCATCATGGTGTACGAGAGTTAACGTCAAAGGATGGGGTGGAGTAAAGCTCCTGACTTGATTTAAGCCACTAAATTTTCGACAATTTGTTGCAACAGTAGCAGAGCTCTCATCATCTTATACGATCGTCAATCAACCTCTTTTCTGTGGTCTTACAAGGAAGCTGCTAGGTTGGCCCTTTGCTGTTATCAATACTGAAGGGACCATGTGTAAAATGCTCCGTGTTACAGTGAATTTCTTTTCTTCCGTGAAGATTGACCTTTTCATGTCCTTTTTACAAATTGATACTTAAGAGTCTTCTAAGCAGGACCCAAGACTCAAGAGCTATAGGGATTTCTAATAGGTAGAACATGTCTGTGGTTAGGGATTTCATCATCTCTCAGTGTAGCAATACCGGCTTTCCTTTCCTGCGAGCTTAGGCAACAGACAGTGCCTTGCCAGTACCTACTGTCTGGTGTTCTCCTCAGTAAAAGGGGTAGTAAATCTCACTGGATAAGATTCCCATGATGATACGAGACAATGAGTTTAGGGCAGCACCTGGAATAAATTCATCCTCTGATAAATCAGATTTATTAGCATTGTCAACATTTTTTATATCTCATCTGGTGCAACAGATACATTAAATTATCTTGGCGAACTGAAACTGGAAAGCTAAGTTTATGGCTCCTTCTACATTGTTGAGGCCCGGACTCTGTATCACACCTGCGTGTAGGCGGTGGATTATCAAGGTAGGGAACTATGTCCTTGATGACTCAGAAACCAGACTTCAGAGAGGCGGGAAAAATAGTAATTAGGTCATCTTCAACATAGAAACTTGAAATAAGTTTGTATCATGGAATATGTGGGTTAAAATTCTAACTCTATTGCTCAGTAGCCCTGAGCACTAAATAGTTCACATAGACCACAAGGGCTATGTTTCTTGTAAAATGAAAGTAATTGTGACATTGTAAGGGTTCAATAAAGCTATATCTATATCTGTCTATCTATTGATCTACCTTTCTATATGGTGTTTTAGCATACATTTGCCATATGACATGAAAACAGAAAATAATGCTTAATGTATTACGGTTTTTTGCCCACTTGCTGTATTTGTAATGTTCATAATACTTTAGTAAATGAGTTAGAATTCCCTTTAAAAACCAAATGTGAAAACTGGGCCTCCTGGCACACATTTGCAACCCCAGCACTCAGTAGACTGAGGCAGGAGGATTTCATTTCAAGGATTTCCTATTTAAAGAATGCTAAAATGGGGGAAGGAGAGTTTCCTAAATATAAAATTCTTGCTTAAAAGACTAGGTTAAGTGTCAAGTCCAAACTTCCCAGAAAATTCCAAATTGCTTGAGATCAAGTACAATCAGAAACATATTTAAAGCGCCTTTGTTGTCAGCTACACATGCCCTCTGACGTGGCCTTTTGAAGTAAACTGATATTCAGTGTGATTCTAAGAGTCGTGAGGAGACTTCGACTAAACCCGTCAGCAGCTTTCCAGGGTTGATTAGGAGACATGGTGCCAAAGGCTGGGCAACAAACCAATAGAATGACTAGAAGCTGAGCATATGTCTCAGGTGCCAAGTTATGCACAAAATCCTGGATTTGATTTCCTGCCTGAGAACGAACGAATGAATGAATGATTAAAAACAAGAGACCCATCCTATGAATACTGTCCTACGCTAAGGGCTTCAAATTCATACTAAGACCTTGGAAGTCATTTCTACTTAATAAGCATATTCATGGGAAGAATACGTCCCAAGGATTAGTGGGGTGCCAGCAATGTTTATTGTATAAAATATGAAATGTACTTTCAGATTTGTGTCTTTTAAACCTAAATTTTGATGCTGTAAACCAGTCCTCTCAGAGGTGTTTGATCATGAAGAAATTAAAAGTTGGAATGTAGGAGATTGGGATGGAGATATCAAATCTTGACTCATTGAAGTGCACCAATCATCCCAAACCCTTTGGCGAATATCGACCACTTGTTCAAGATCGCACAGCCCAGGGTCGTCCTACAGAGAACCACAGCATAAGAGGCTAGAGTGAACTCAGGCATCCTAGTTAGTGAGAAGGTAAGACAGAGACCCCGTGCAAGTGTGATCTGAGGAACGACAGCATCATGAGGGCCCTTCCCCTTACCAGAAATGCCCTATAAAGAGTGCTGAGGGACCAACGTCAGCGATGGATTCTCCTAGCTTTGCTCTTGGGACCCAGGTGGACTTGGGTTGTCAGAATGGGACCTGTGTTGTAAGAACGGCTTTCTGCTAGGGTCTGGAGTGTGTCTGAACTTTTTCATTCACATGAAGGAGAGAGCAGACGAAGGAAATACGTGCAGTGAACTCACCCAGGACTTTAAGATCTGAGCTCCTGACCAAGCATAGCCCTGCTCTGCTGGTGTCCTCAGAGCCAGTCTGCTGGCAGCCATGAAAAATTCAGTCTCTTGATAGGTTCCAAGATGAAAATCCTATGCATGTGCCTTAAAAGAACCAATAAAACAGTGTCCTCTTTTTGGCCTTATAATTAGGTATTAATAGAAGGGCTGCGCTGTTTTACAAGGCAATATTCTGGTTCCTGAGTGGCTAAGAGACACAGCTGCTTGCCAAAACCCGTAATTTATTCTGACAAGTACTTGCCACCTTCTTAACATACTCCAAAGCTTGAGCAAAGAAATGGGGTTAGGAAGCCTCTGAAAGAATTAAGATACATAGTTTCTGTGGGGCTAAAAATCTATCAGGGACTACTGAATAGAGAGGAGCGGGTTTTGCTATTGTTAGGGGCATCTTGATAATATCTGATGGGAATTAAGGATTAGGAAATACAGGATGTCTGGATGCTGTCTCTTGCTGGGGGAGAGAGAGCAAGCAGAAATGTAGCCACTTCAGGCTCTTGCAAAGTCATAGGACGGTACACCATCTTCCATAAAGAAAAGTGAAATATGTTTTCATTTTCCCCCCATAAAAATAATTTTTAAAGTATGGTTTGCTTTCCAGACAGTTTTAAGAGCTGAGCAGCTCAAGGGGTGGGGGTGGAATGAGTTAGGAATGGTAGTAACATGGAAATGTGCAAAAAATTACCTTAATTTGGATGACGTTCAGGGATTGGATATTTGATATCAGTTTCTATTCATATCAATATTTTACTTCTTAAAATATTTATGTACTGTGAGGCCAAGACACAAGTAAATTATAAAATGAGAGGTTTAAAAGGCATTTATTTCCAGAAGATATGACCTCAAAGGTACACGATTTAGTGACCTTGTTTTCACAAGGCCTGCTCTGGGCAACTATACCCGTGACAGAGCCCAGGAGTGGGCTGTCTTCAGCTGCCCTATTTCAACGAAGGTTTCCCTAAAAACTGTTTTTATAGCCTATCCTTGAAGCTGTTTCTTTAAATGTTATTATACACTAAAGAGATGTAAAATGATGCTTAATTGAACTAAAATCTATATAAAAGAAAACCAGTCTACAATAATTTTTAATTTCTACTCAGGATGGAAATTCTAAGCATAGATAGGGGGAATTTGAATTCAGGGGCATGGGACATACAAGATAGAGGAGGAGAAGGAGGATAAAGAGGAGGAGAAGGAAGAAGAAAGAATGAGAAGGAGAAAAACTAGAAGAAAAAAGGAGGCATCTTGATTCATTCCTTAGCTCTCCAGAAATTATGTGTATGTTCCTAGTAACCTTTTCATTGCCAAAAAGCAGTCTTAAGGCATGCCTCATTTGTAGAAAGAAAGAAAGAAAAAAGAAAAGAGTAGCATGTAGTTAAAAATATTTCCTAAAATATAAATTTACATCTTTAAAAGTAATTTTCAGAAATAAATCCAAGAGTCTGAGTGGTATCTGCAAAGACTACAAAAATCTCATTATCTTCCCTGTGGTCTCCTATGTGTCTCCGTTGTACTCAACAACTCTGGAAGCTCCATAAATACCCATAGCACCCTCACCCTGCTAGAATTCAGTTAGTTAATACCACATAAAAACATCTTTGAATACCTGACTTCAAATAATAAGAACTGGCTTTTACAACTCCTCGGATGTTTGTTTGTTGCTTTTCTCTGGGTTCATTAATTTTGCTCTGTTTGCTGAGCTCAGTAGGGCCAGATGGGCCCCCTTTTTCCAGCTAGCATATTCCTTTCTTTATTTTTATTTTTTTTTAAATTTACTTTGCTGTGGACATCTAAGGGATCACTCATTTATTCTTAGCACCTTAATCAGCCATGTATCTCCACATTCAGCACCACCCATTGTGAGGAGAGGGAAGAATGTTGGTACTCAGCTAGATTTCTCCTTTATACCATGCTATGGTGCTGCCCATATGCAGGGTGAGCTTTCCTACCTCACTTAAGGTATTATGTAAACAACCCTATGAACATACTCCAAAGAAGCACATTTCTTTGGTGACTCTATAGCTCATTAAGTTGATAATCAAGATTTGTTATTACACTTTGTACCAAATTTAGATTGAAACACACTAGACTTTTTAAAGTTTTATATAAAGACCGTCAGCAATGAAATGCCATTTTTTCCAATAAAATTATTCATAAAATAATTTTTATCTATCTATCTTGCAACAATCTATTTACTATTTCATAGTTTCAATATATATTTCAAAGGTTCATGTGCTTAGACAGTTCATTACTCTCTGGTGATCCTGTTTGGAAAGGTATCCCCTCTCAGTGCAGGAGAGGAAAGATCAGTGTGAGTGGGTCTTAAGGGTTATAGCCAGGCCCCACTTCCCGTTCACACCCTGCTTCCTGAGTGCAGATGTAATATGACCAGTCAATCTCCTACTTCCACCACCATGCCTTCTGCACCTGCTGCTCTGTCTTCCCTGCCATGATGGACTGTATCACTCTGGAACTGTAAGCCAAATACATCTTTTCTCTCTTCACACTGATTTTATTGCAACAATGGTTAAGTAACTAAGGCAGTAGCCTTCACCAACAGCTTGCCTCTCAACAATTACAATTGCTATTCTCTGGTTTACTGTGTACTGAATCAATGAAAAGAAAAAAAAGCCAAGTGAATTTAAATTAAAGTAAACTGGTATTACCTTTTTCTAATATTGTTGAGTCTGAAACGTTGAACAAAATGGCTATATCACATAATAGAGAAAACCTGATTTACATTTTATTTTGCTTCTCTTTTCATTATTTTAATAAATACAATTTTTATTTATATAAAAACATTTCACCTTATAAGGATGTCCTCTAAAACATTAAATTTATTTTGAAGTGAAATTCCGGAGTCTGTCCTTCACCCTGGAGTGATGTCCGAATGTCTCCAACTACCATGCTTTATGCTCACAGCACTGTCCTGGTTTGCTTGCATCAGCATCAAGTCTCATAGCCCCTTCAAGGGTATGCCAATGATCTAAGGACCAGCTCCAGATGGAGAATACCTAATAAAGATTTAATGGCTTCCCATCCTGGAGACCAAACCTTCAGTACATAAGCCTTCAAGGGACATTGAGATCCAGCTTTAGTATCAATTTTTAGAAAATTCTTTTATTTTATGAGTGTGGGCGTTTTGCCTGCATGTTATGTCTGTGCACCACATATATGCCTGGTGTTCAAAAAGAACAAAAGAGAGCATTGGCTTTTTTAGAATTGCAAATGTCTATTAGTTGCTATGTGGCTTCTAAGAATTGAAGCCAGGTCCTCTAGTAGAATAGTCAATGCTACTAAGAGTTAAACCATTTCTCCCCTCCAATAGGATCAAATATTTACAAGGTTCATGAATTTTACTAAAGAGCTGAAGATGACTTAAGAAGAGCATGCCTCTCTCTATTTAGAGTCTTCTTTGAACTCTTTCTTTCTTTCCTTCCTAACTCTTCTAGAAACAAAGAAAATTCTGTTCTTGTGTTCTGAGGTCACCTTCACCACAGAGGGGACACTACTGGTCTGAAATCCCTGAGTGACCACATCAATCAATCATCCCAACAAAGGTTTCTCACTAAAATAATTCCTATTCTAGCCAGTTAATGAAAATATTTTCATGCTTTAACATATTTTTATCTTAAGTTCTACAGTTTAAGTCGATAATCTATTTTCTTTTATTCACTGAGTATCCCAATCACACACTCATGAAAACCAAAATTAAATTGGAATTTTACACCTAGGACAACTTTACTTTGTCATCAGTGATTTACCAGAGGCACAAATCTTCCCACATTAACAAAGAAAGCTTCCCACTCTTTCTTCAGCCAACGCCTTCTTCTTATCTCTACACGCAACCTTCTTAAACCACAGACCTAGCAGAAGTCATGAAGCCCAGATTCCTGAAATTCCTGGTCTTCCACCCACAGGTTAAGTCATACCTGTACCTACCTACCTCTTCCTGTCTGGTCTCAGGGCCAATTCTGGCTGCTATTTTGGTGGCAGTTTGCAATCCCTGGGACTGACCCTTGGATTGGCGGCTGGCATCTCCTCATCCTTCTCATCAGGACCAGTCTCTCCCGCTGCCGCCTTATGATGTAAACCTCATCTATCTCATCATAGGCCTCTCCACCTGTTAGACTGTCTCATGGCACGAAGGATAAACATCATGAGGGAGGAAGTGGATCTGGTAACAAACAACCCACAGGTCAGGAAGTGGAAACTGTAAGTTTCCTTGGCCCACACATTGGCTATCGATCACTACTATCATATTATTGCTGAAACAGTCATAGAGGCAGATTCAAGGAGATGGGACAAGCTACTTTGCAATGCGCAGGAGACCAATTGAGACCTGACTAATAACCGCCTCGCCTCGTCAGCTCCCTTGCTCTATGTTGCTACCTCTGTTTTCATTCAGCTACTGCCAGCACTGAACTTCAAGCCTCTCTCATATTTCCAGAACTGTTGCCACTACATGTCTACCTTCCCTGTCTCTATTCTTCCTCACCTTCTCATACCAATATTTCTTTAAAAATATGATTACTTGATTTAAAGACCTTTGATGGGTTTCTATGATAGGAATAACATTCAGATTCTGTAGCTTACATACATATCCAACCATACACCACAATACTTTGAAAACCTGACAGACACTCAATGGTGCACTGGGTTATGTACTAATTTGAAGACAAAGACAGAAGCATTAGTGTGAACTGTGAGATCTCTTACAGTCTTTGTTGGTTCAAGTTTATAAATAGTTTGGACGACAAATCCAGCTACACTGCTTTTGATGGTGTTATAATTTTGCAAAAATGGGGGTTTGTGCAATTTCTGAACTTAAAAAAAGTACTGTGTAAAATTTAGTGTGGCATAGGAATTAGCAGTTTTTGGTATCCCAAACACATTGATACCATTGCCATTTGTAAATGATGATTAGGGGCAATTAATAAAAATTATAACATTGAAAAATATTATAATTTGCAAAGTACATATTAAGTTTTTAAGTTTATTGGGATCTACACACTCAGTAAACAGAATTGGTTGATATTTCCTTGACCCTGAGGACTTCCATGAAGAAACTGCTGACTCACAAAGGCCACTGTGAGTTGAAAAGTGCATAGTATATGACTCAGAAATTTAAGAGAACACTTTCAAGCAACTTCTGGCTGTCTTTCCTATTTAAAACTCACTTCCATTCCCAAAGTGCCTAGAGGGGAAGACACGGTTTGGTTGCTTGCCTGATGTGAATGTCTTCTGTTCTGTGGATAACATTCTCTGCATAGGAAGGTCAATGCCTCTAGTTGATTTTACTCTCTCAAGTTCTTGGTCAGATGATGTTTGCTGCTTCCTTATCTCCAATCCACATTCACACTCCGCATCCTTTATTGAAGCTTCTGGAATGTCTCCCATGATTCAACGCTTTCAGATATCTTCTGAACTTTAACTTTCACGTGCCTAAGTATGTAGATTCTTCTGAAGCCTTCTAATATGAATGCTTCTTAGTCTCTTTATATTTCCTTGGAGAGAATAACTTGCCTTTCACGATCCACACTGAACCATTGCTCTTGGGTCTTCTGATGAGATTCCTGTCAGCATACAGCATCCTCACACTCATTCTGGCTCCTCTCTGTCATGAGACCCCCTTTACACCCATCACTAAGTCATCCTACACTCAGGCTTCTTTGTTTTGTTCTTCACCCAGCTCTTCCCCAGCATGCACATCAACCACTTAGTCCAGCCCACAGTTCTTAAATACTGCGCCAGGGACTTACTGCATCAGAACTGTCTAAGAAAAGGCACAGATTCCCATACTAAGTGTGTTGGATAATAGTTTTTTTTTTTTTTTTGAAAAAAGAAGAGTCTCATTGAGAATTTGCATTTTAACAGCCCTCTCCAGTGATTCCTCACACAAGGTAAACTTTGAGACCTGCTCTTCTGTACTTAGTTTCGTCAAAGCTAGCTTCATGTTTTATATAATAACCTGGAAATCAGAACCGCTAGTCAGCATCATCTTTCTTTCTGGGTCATTTCTTCTATTGTTCTCACTTTAATTGGTCTTGATATAATGGAACCCCTCCCCCCTCTTTATCATCTTTTTCATCACCTGGTGTTTCTTTTGTCTATCTTTAGTTTAGACTTACCAAAAGCAGTTAGCTTTGCCCTGGTCCTTTCCACATGGTGAGTATTGTTCTAAGCCCTTTCCTGTACCCATTCTTTTGACCTTCACAGCATCTTCCTGAGGCAAACGCTTACTTCAGTCCTTCAGGCCTGGACGTTCAATTCCCTTTCCCCTTTACCAGTATCATTTTCCTGTTCTTTCTCAGCCACCTGTCAGGAACAGCTTTTACTACAACCACCAATTGCCACAATCAGTACAATCCGGAGCAACCACTGTGCGATGGCTCGCTCAGCAACATTCCTGCTTCCACGTTCTTTCCTCATCAATGTCACCAGTTTCTCGGCTTCCATGACCTCATCCTCTCTGGCCTCGTCCCCTCATTTATCTATGGCTGTTCTTTACACCCTGTGCCTGGTACCTCCTATTCTTCCTCAACGGAGGCATCCAAGTGTCTCTCTCGGGTGTGTCCCACACTTTCTTCTCATGTGTCATCTGCTCCTATGTGATGCCACCTCCTTCCAGTTTCCATTTAAGTGCCGATCAAACCACTGACAAGCTGTGTGGTGGGGAAGTCACTCAATACACCTAATTAATTGTCTCTAAATGTCTCCTTTCAGCCAACATTGTTCCAGACATTACAAGCAAGGAGTGCCCCAGGTACACTTCTTAAACTTGAGATCAGTCTCACTTGGTTCAAGTTTTTAGCCCCTTTCGTAGGGCAATCTGGAGAAATTTCCATAAAGATAACTTTAGCTGTATTTACATACTAATATTATATAACAAGTATGAAGTGGTTATTATGTTATATTGCATTTTTTCCTGCTAAGTGCCAGTTATGTGCACAATATCGGCATCATCAACTTTGGTTACCACTTGAGGAAACTGAGGCTCACTGAGTTAAGTAAGTTTTCACAAGTCCTAATACTGATCACAGTAGAGTAAGGGTCCAAACGCGGGCCTGTGTGACTATAGTCCATGCTTGCTTCTACACCTGGAATGACAGTCACAGTTCACAGCACCATTCCGCCAGCTATACTTGGTGCCTTTTCTTTATGACTCAGAGACTGGTCCCACGCACATTCCTCTCTTGCAGGGTGAAAGCTATGCTCAGAGTCCTGCAGAAACTTTCTGATGCTAAGCCTGACTAGTGGAAGAAGCTCTAAAGAAGCAGCCTGGGCGTCCGAGCTCCTAACTAACAGACGAAGGAGGGGGAAGCTTAGGGAAGTCACTACCTAGGGATCTAGTTAAAAAAGAACAGTATCACTTTTATCTTTAAACAATTATATTAAACCCTTCTCTCTATATATACATATGTATATATATATACATATATACACATACACATATATATGCATCTCCCAAGTGTTAGAATTACAGATGTATGCCTCCTTACTCAGCTTCTTATTTTACATATGTGATTATGTATAGAATTTCATTTTGATAACAGTACTAAGGGGTAATTCTTCTTTTGTAAACAGTTTGGAAAATCATTATACTATTTCACCAGGTCCTTTAATGAAAAGCCATAGCTAATCTATTTTTTTTTCTGAAACCAACAAGTACTTTAATGAGAAGCCACACCTAATCTATTTTTTCTGATGCCAGAGACGGCAGGAAGAGACCCCTTCATGACGTATTGAATATGACAAAGCTGTTTTCTTCTTCTTCTGATCATTGGAATATAAGAATTGTCCACAGCAACCCTCTACTTACCAGTTGCAGAGGGCTAAATTGCAGTTAAGTATGGACATACAGTTTACCTGTCCCCATTGTTTTCTCTTTAGTTTTATCCATCCCTTTCAGTTGTCTCTGTGTTGTTTTAGTTATTTTAGGGATTTCCTTTCCTTTTTCCCTCCTTCCCCCAATCCCATGGCCTTCCTCCCCCTCCCTCTCTCCCTTCCTGCCTCCCTCCTGTCCTCTATTTGACCTTCCCCTCCTTTTTTCTTTTCTATCTCCCTCCTCTTTTTGTCTTTCTGGGAAAGGACTTTAGTCTTTAGCCTTGAGCTCATGGTACTTCTCCTACCTCAGCCTCCCAAGCACTGGTATTAGTGGCAGAAATGGCCAGCTCTAGCTTTGTCTGTGCTTTCAGTAAATGCCTCAGATCGTTTGTGAAACAAAATTTTATATCATCATAGATAATGCATGCATAAGGAACATTTATAAGACATAACTGTGAATATATGACCACAAAGAGACAAATACGGTTCCTAACCTAGTCAGAGAATATTTTTCATCCCAGCTATATTCTCTGATATGCTAACATATAGACTGAGACCTAGAGTGAAATCAGTCAGTCCTCAGTTTTCATCTGTGGCAATAGTCCATAGACGGCAAGGTTATCAAGAATAGTGTATCAACCTGGGACTCTACTTGGTTTAGAATATGGACATGCCCCTATTCTAAAAGTTCTCTTGACAGAAGCTTCACCTGCAGGTACTGCGCATATATGCACCACTCCCAGCAATGGAGTAAGCTTCTCTTCCTCTTAGTGACCATGAACCTTGATGACTATTCCCAGTACTTCCTGGTCAGATTGTAAGATCCACCCTGAACTGAACTTTCTTGCATTCAGAGTTAGGGAAATATATCTTGAAGTAAAATTTAAGGCGAACTCCTGTTTTTATCTTATACCTATGTATAATCGAAGTATATGTGATTAATGAGGATTATATGGAAGTGTTTGGAGAGATAAAAGGGAAGGGAGACATGTAATTAAATTATAATCTCTAGACTATATAATAAAAAGAAGCAAAAGTCTATTGAGGATTATTAAAGGGACATGCTCAGTAGAAAAATGATCACATGGCCTAATCTAACAAACCAGAAACCCATCCTTGCTGTACCCCTAGCAACTAAACTCCTACTTCTCTTGAACCCCATAAAAGAAATCCCCAAGCAATAATGGGGTCCCTCAAATAGCTTCATTCAGGTAGCCTGATGTTCCTTTGCAATATTCTGGTCTTTGTATTACTTTGCTTTAAATAAAGGTTCCTCACTAGTTGGCCAAACTGTGTTTTTGCAGTCCTTTAGAGAAGAGGCCAGGAAGGTAGCAATGGCCAGACCTGACCATCTGTGATTAGGAAGGAGTTAGTGCTCTGCCTTCTGCTCATTGACTTAGGAAAAATGGAATTTCTCAGACATAAAAACACCTAGAGTGCTTAGTGCTTAAAAGTTTAATTTTTATATAGAAAAAATTCTATTCTGTGAATTTCTAATAATCAACTTTATTTGATATGTGAGTATTTCAAGTATGTACATACTTAGGAATAGTGTGCCCCTAGGAAAGTGATCGCTATGGTTTAGAAAGGACCAAGTTCAAAGTTCAGACTTGTTTATTTACTTGGATAACTTCTAGAGATGTCTAGAAAATGATGAAGAAAAGGGTACACAGTAATAAGATTTCGAAAAAGTCCACTTTGAAGTGGACTTCAATCAACCACCAAGGGCTCAACAAGCACTTATTATATGCAAGGAAAGGTGGATAGACAGAGAAACTACAGAGAAACTCAAGCAAGGTCTCTGTGCCCTTTCACCTAGATTCTCATTTTTTTCAACTGTACATATATTCTTGTAATCCTTGAAAACTCACTTGTACCCCTCAACTTTAAGGCGAGAGAATATGTCCAGTAAGAATGACCGGGAGAAGACAAAGCCACTGCTATCCTGAAAGACATCACAAGCCTTCTCTGTGCCCTGGCGATGCTTTGAGGGTCTCACCGTAGTGTCTTCCTGCTTCCACCGACATCACTGAGAATTCCTTTTGAGCATTTTCGTTTCCTCAGAGGTGTATTGGAGAGTTTATTGAAGTAAACATGCTTTTAAGAATATGTAAATATTTAAAAAGAAAACACAGAAGGCTATTTTTTTAAAGCAGAAGTCATCTTTTAATGATCAGTAGGGATAAAGGACTGAGCAGCCACATAAACACTTGGGGATGTAGGGAAAGGGCATGGAAGTAGAGCTAGCATTATGAGTTGGAAGAGGAAGTAACCTAAAGGAACTTCTTATGTAGGACAAAGGGCATGCCCTCTGTAGAATAAATTACTTCAATGATCCATGACATTCATGCCTTGGTTTTGCAGCAGTATTTAATTTTAAAAAACGACTTTGTAGTCTTTTCTCCTTTCAGTTTTTAAAACATATTCCCCAACAAAATAAATAATTAAAGTATAGATGAACTGTCAAATGGGAACATTATTTTAATGCAACATTAGCATTTTGGTAATTAACATGGAAGTTAATGCTTTTAGCAGATGTAACAACATTAGACTTGTAAATTTTAATTAAAGTTAATGGTTCATGATGGCTGTAGGGAGTAGGCATCCTCCATGGGTACTGAAAGCATGTCTAATGCTATTAGAAATGCTAATCGTAGGAAAAAGACAGCCCAGGCAATGCCTGGTCTCTAGTTCTTGCAAAACTCAGTAACTTGAACATCCTTCCAAATGAGAAAATCACAAGTAAATAGGAGTTTACAGGAGAGCTGTTGATGATATTTAAAGGATTGAAGCAGAAAGAACAAACCTGATGCATACTCTGGATAACTACCTGAGATACTTCTAAGACATGTAATGAAGAACGTCATAGAGTTTCTACTGCTGTGATAAAACACCATGACCACATTCATTGTAGGGAGGAAAGGGCTTATTCCATCTTAGAACTCTCAGATCACACTCCATCCCTAAGGGAAGTTAAGGCAGGAGCTCACGACAGGAAACTGGAGACAGGAACTGCTGCACCGACCATGGCTGAGTGCTTCTTACTGGCTTGCTTTCAATGGCTTGCTCAGTCTGCTCTCTTATAACACTCAGGACCTCCTGCCTAGTAATATAGCCCTGCCTATAGTAAGCTAATCCTAACCCACATCAATCATCATTCAAACAAAAAAAGCAGAACAGGCTTGTCCACAGGCTAATCTCAAGGGGCCATTTTCTCAACTGAGGCTCTTTCTTCAAAAATGATTCTAGCTGGTGTCAAGTTGATATAAGACAACCAGCACAAGGGTGTTTAGTAATTTTCAGATAGGATGAGTGCTCAATCCTTGTTATTCTCTGATGTGCGTTTTCTTTTCCAAATTGTTCAACTGGCTCCACCCTCTTGCTTTCTTTCAAATCTATGACTAAATACTTTTCCATTAATTGTTGGTTCATGTGAATATGTACTTGTGCATTCCTGCACATAGCTGGCTCATACTTCTGTGGATATGATTTCAGGGCTGACCATTTGGTACTAGATAACCAAGCAGTATAAGCTAACTTGGGGAAGACCATTTCTTCCATTGTCTGGATTCCTTAGTTGCCCATAGTTCTTTGTGTAGGACTGAAGCCTCTTGGTCTTTCTCCTGTCCACTCTGGCATATTTATTGTTGTTGTCTTTATCATCTCATTTTAAGGCATTCATGTTAGTGATATTTTTATGGGCGTAACTCTGACATTTCTAGGAGATATAGTTTCACAGCAAACTCCCGGATCCTCTGGCTTTTATGATCTTTCTGCTCCCCCACCCCCACCCCATTCCCATCTCCTGCCCCTCCTCAATGTTCCTGTAGTCTTAGCTATGGGAATTGTTTGGTCCATGTATTCTTTGGGACGAGACACCACAAGGTTGCATTTTGATTGGTTGTGGTTTTCTGTAATGACCTCTGTCTGTCATAATGAGAAGTTTCCTTGATGAGGTGTGAGACCTGAATGGCGTGATCTACAGAAAAAGTCTAGTATGACAACTGACTAAAACGGCACAGGCAGGCAGTTAACTCAACACCATCACTACCAACAGCTCCTGTTATCTATAGTTATCTAGAATCCCTCTATGTATGAATGAGGGTCATGATGCTTCTGATATTTTCCAAGTCTCTTTGTTTCCACTTATAACTATTTATGACCACTAGTTTTAAACAATTTACTATATATTTTTGAAATTCTAGGGCACATTTAAGGCATATCAAACATCTTTATATCCTCCCCGGAATGTAAACTAACTCCTTCTCTATCTTGTTAAAATAGGATTTGGCAAAAATAAGGATTCAGTAAACATTAGTTGAATGAACTTAACTTTCTTAAATTAGTATAAACTTGTAATGAATATAAGTATGCATTCAGCATTGTCATATAATTTTATTATTATATAACATGTTTCTTGCATATAAATAGTGTCATTTTTAGGTTCTGACCCTACATACTGCCTTAAATCCCCACAATCAAGAGCACATAGAAAGTTAAGGTTTTCATACTTGGCAGTGATGGAGCACACCTTCAATCTCAGAACTCAGGAGGCAGAAGCAGGCAGATCTCTGTGTTCAAGGCCAGCCTGATCAGATTCCAGGACAGTCAAGGCTACAGAGCTACACAGAGAAACCCTGTCTTGAATTCCAACCCCCACAAAAAACCAAACCAAAACAAACAAACAACAAAAAAACAAGTTAATGTTTACATTAAGTAAACATTCTTTTGAGGATAAACTGAACTCTCCAAATAATAACTTGTGCCTGCCTCCAAGAAGTGCTGAGTTTAAAAACAAAATCTCAAATCTTCACTGAGAGCACAAAATATAGAAGGCTCAAGCAGAATAAATACTAGATAGAGACTGTGGATGCTTGCACTCAAGCAATGAAGCATAAAGATGGCCAAGTTCACCATTCGCTGTCAGACTTCTCCAACTGTAAAGTGGGATAGGTTGGTACTTGAACTTTCCTAGCTCCTAACAGTGGTGTGGTATGGTCTGCAGAATTTACAGATTAAGAGCCCATTTTAATTCCTTTTAACACTGAATTCTTGGCTCAGTTTCCAGCCTACATGTAGACAAGCTAATTTGTGAGGCTAGTGAAAAGTAGTAGCCCCAAGTTTTATTGTATATTATAAACTAATGGAATGTTGAGAATTAAATTTTGCTTTCCAATTGGTTACCCTAACAAGATTTCTAATTGGCTAGTCTTTAGATGGTTTTTAAAAATGATGAGAATTTCAAACTGCACAGACTCTGTTGGCAAGTGACCATTCAACATCTCGCATTTCAACACATAAAGCATTGATTATGTAATGTTTGTGCTGTGAATTTGACGTCACTTTAAGTCATAATACTGACTGCTAGGTCAGATATTTTCTGAGAATTTGTAGCTGGTGGGGTTAATAGTTCAAATCTCATAAAACATCATTAAGGTGATTTTGTGGTTTGCAATTTAGAAAGGTCAATCAGAGAACCCAGACAGTTCTATATTTTTGCTTATTTCTAAAGCCGAGTATGAACTTATGTCTCACGTAATGTCACGCCTGTCATTTTGCAGCACACAGACTCTATACCATTAGAGGTGGAAATACCCAACCACAAAAAGGTAAAGTTCAGAAGCACACAGAGAAGGTAAATAATAAATTTACTGGTGAGCAGGGATTTTAATTTGAAATGTGATCTGCTGCCCAATATAGTGTAGTCATTTTTCCAGTCACCAACTTTTAGGTCTTTCTAAGCTTTAGGAAGAATGTATAACTATTCAGCCTGCCAAGTTGCTTTCAATCTACTGCTGTCAAATTTGATTAATGAAAATATGTATGTTCCAGACACAGAAGGGATATTTAATGCGCATCTCCTATGCAAAGGCCGTACTCTAGAGATTCTTTATCTAAAGTTCCAATGCAGCTACTGCTCCCCACACAACCCTAGTTTCTTACCCAGCTCTAGCCCTGTTCACCAGCTGGCACTCCTTGGCAGTTTTCCAAGGGCTGAGATCAGGGAGGAGTGACCTGAGGAAGGTGTGTGCCGTGATTTTTGTGTGTGGCAAGCTCAGTACCCTTTTCCCAGGTCTGCCATGCCTATTCACACTTCTTTGGATCTGTCCTGTATTGTCATGGAAGACTTAAGAGTTTCTCCTCAAAGCTCCAATAAGGAAGTAGGTACAAGCTTCCGTGCTCCAGGACATGGGGCCTATTTGGTGGTCTCCAGTGACATCCCTACCAGTACTTCAGCCAGAGCCTGGAAAGCTATTCAGATGCTCTGAACCCAAGGAGCACGCTGTCCCTTCATTCCCTCTCCTCTCCATCTTCAGGATCTGTCCTTAGCCTAGGAAGGACATTTAACAGATTGAGGCAACACATTACTCTTTCATTGAGATCTGCTTATATATATTTTCTATTTAAAAAATTTAAAACTTTTAAAAAGAATACCAGACATCCATATTACATTTACATCATTTCTATTCCTTGCTCTCCCTTCTCCAACTTTCCCTGTACTCTCGCTCCCTCTCAAATTTATGACTTCTTTTCCTTATTGTTGTCACAAATAAACACAAATACATACACAATATAATTATCTGTAAAGCTTTAATCATGCTGCTTTTGAATTGGAAGCCTGGATTTCACATCTAGCACAACTGACACAGACTTCAAAGGCCTATTTTTGTAATTAAAAACCTGGATATGAGACTTTCAATTGCTTGTTTCCTGTCTGTTTTCACCTTTAATCTGCCTGAGTCAAAGGTGGCCCAGAGAAGGTTACCATATAACAAAGAACAGAAAAAAAGAAGAAACTCATTATGGTTTCCATTTACAGTACTGTGTTCCTACTCTGCAAGGGTCCCTTTAGCCAAATGTTTTGTTCATGATTATTCCTATGTTTTCAGATTATTAGTCAAGTGTTGTTATATTATTTTAATTATATGTATGCTCATAGATATATGCCTGTGACTGCTGATATCTACAAAAGCTGGAGGCTACAGATCTCCTGGATCTTGAATTAAAGGCAGTTGTGTACCACCTGATGTCTCAGGGAGTTGAACTTGGGTTCTCTACAAACAGGGAGATATTGGTAGGATGTCATTGGAGACCAATGAACTTAACTGCCAAGACATCTCTCCATCCCTGGTTCATATTTATAACTTGCAGATCCTTCAGCTGTCTCAGTGATCTTGTAAAAATGCTTATCCTTACTCACTTTGTTTTCTTTATTTAAATAATGAAATGTGTAGAGGAGAGCTTATGCAATTATCTCTCAAGTGACTCTGTGTTAGTCAATGCAAATTTATCAACTACAGCAATTTCTAAATTACAAAGGACAAATTTGGCACAAGCTGTTCCTCTGAAATATAATTAGTATAAATATTACCTCTACAATTCTTTTCTACTAAGAAGGGTGATTTTGTGTTTGTATTGATGACAGAATTTCAGGGTTAGGATTTTTAGATTACTTAGTCAGTTGCTTCATTTCAGAAAAGTACTGTTGTGGTTGTCAATAAATAGTCACAGAGATTCAAAAAAAGGATAGTAAAATATCCTTTACAGATGTGGAATTTTATACCTCACATACATTGCACTGACTACTTCATACCTGTCTTGTCAGTAGCATGTGCCATCTCTTAGTAGTCTAGGACATCTAAATAAAAGATCCTTTTATCTAAGGTTTAACTTAATTTTACTAGGTTACTCATGATTTCCCTCTTAGCTGATAAAATTCTACAGAACAATAAAAAATAGAATGGTAATAGGTTATTCAGTGATGAAAGCATATATCAATTATCAATAAATACTTTAAAAGTGGAGTTTTTAAAAATATGCAAAGAACTATGGATTGAAACAATTAGATGTGATTTTTATTTTTTCCTTCCCAACTGGAACAGCTTGAAATTTGGAAAGAGAATGTTTAGTTAGGTGGAGATGTATGAAAGTGAATCAGAAGACCATACTTTGCTCTAAAATGTTGGCATTACCTAACACGACATTCTCCTTGCTCAACAACCCAACCCCACTTTCCCCTTGGCATACTCTCCATAGTGTTTCCTCATTGACTGTGTTTGCATAAATACCAGTCACCCCCACCTCTCTACACAAATGCAAATTTGTGTGCGCACATGTGTGCACATACACACACACACACTATATATATATATATATATATATATATATATATATATATGTATGTATGTATGTATGTATATAAATTTATTGGGGACTGTCATTGTTTTGGACAGAGTTCTTACACTAAGCCAAGCAAACCAAACCAACATGGAGTTATTCACTTTAAGGTTCAATTCAGCAAGCCAAAGTGAAGTTACTTATATATCTGACCCCGCAAAAACAATCAGGAGCAAGGATACCCGAAGGTGGCCTCAGAAAGGACACTTTGTTCCACAATTTCCTTTTCTTCTTTTGTGTGTGCCTTTTCATGATGACACAATTGGGTCAATTTTTAAAACTCAGTCTATCCCACTCAGCCCATTTCCCTGAGCTGTTGCAGCTTGACATTGTCCCTTGGAATTTTGCCAGCCCTTGCTCGAGTTTCTCCTTGTAGCCACTCTTGGCTACTTTCAACCTATTTCTCCACAACTCTCTAGAGTTATCCTTTAAAACACTAAATTTAGCTCATATGAGTGTTAGCAGTATAAATGGAAGTACCTAGTGGTCATGGGAAAAAGTTTCATTTTATTCCAAAAGAGAAAGTAAGCCATTGAAGGGTTTTGGAGGGACACCCCATCCAGAGAGAGACTCACCTTTTCAAAGTGTCCCCAGTACTGTGTGAAAGTGGATTGCCAGGAAGCACCAGCCAATCAGAGTGAATAATAAAGAGGCATCAGTGGGTGTGAGAATTGGAGGTGATTGGATTGGGTGAATTCTAGAAATATCTTGTAGGTTTAACTGATAAGACTTGAAGATGAACTGGAGGGAGGAAGTGAAAGAAAGAGACTGATTGAGAGGCATGGAAGAAGGGCAAGGAAGCTAGGAGAAGTTTCATTCAGGGCCTACTAATCTTGGGATGCTTCCAATTCATATGGGTAGGCTCTTGTATAAATAAATCTGGAGCCTGGTAGAAGAATATAAACTAATGAAATACATTTGGAATTTAGTATACGATGATATTTAGTGTCCTAGATATGGAGAGACAGCTGTGGAAGCCAGTCAGCCTAAGAACTGCTACATTTAGAGACTGAGTCATGGGGAGGCCCCGGGATTGAGCCCTCAAAGTAAGCTAAGAAGGAGTTCTGGGAGAGAAAGCAGAAAAACCAGGAGGGAGATGACTTGTGCAAGCTAAGAAATCACAGTGTTACAGGGAGGTGCCAACAGGCTGAGTAAAGTTTGTGCTAGCAGTGGCGGCGTGAGGCTAGAGGTGGTTTTGATGTTGTTACTATTTCTCCCTGTCATACCTTATCTCCCAACATGGTTCCTAGCCTTCTTCTAACTGCATTTCTGAAAACAACCAATGCTTTCTTCCCTCAAGGGAAGAAACCAATGCTGGTTTCAAGGCTGCAAATGTGTGAAGTGATACAACACAGTGATCAGGATCACTGTCGGGAGATAACTTGGCCACACTCGAATTCTAGCTCTTGCCTGTTTGTGTGATCTTACACATGTCCCTTTTCTCTGCCCCATTCCCTCATTTGGGAAAGGGAACAGGAAGTGTACCTTCCCTCACAGAATCCCCCCAGAAGGGGTCATGTTCATAAGAATGGGAATTACAGCAGTGCAGGAGTGTTCCATTTTCCCCACAACCTCTCCAGCATAAGTTGTCATCAGTGTTTTTGATCTTGGCCATTCTTACAGGTGTAAGATGGAATCTCAGAGTTGTTTTGATTTGCATTTCTCTGATGGCTAAGGATGTTGAACATTTCCTTAAGTATCTTTCAGCCATTTTAAATTTCTCTGTTGAGAGTTCTCTGTTTAGGTCTGTACTCCATTTTTTTTATTAAATTATTTGTTCTTTTGATGACCAATTGAGTTCTTTATATATTTTAGAGATAAGACTGTCTAATGTGGGGTGGTGAAGATTCTTTCTTGTCCTTTTGTCTTGTTGACCCTATTCTTTGCTTTACAGAAGTTTTTCAGTGTCAGGAGGTCCCATCTATTAATTATTTCTCTCAGTGTCTGTGCAAGCTATTACAGCCCCTTTGGATATCAGTGTGACATTTTCTCAGAAATTCAGGAAACAACCTTCCTCAAGACCCAGCAATACCACTTTTGGGTATATACCCAAAGGATGCTCAATTGTGCCAGAAGGACGTGTGCTCAACTATGTTCATAGCAGCATTGTTTGTCATAGCCAGAACCTGGAAACAATTTAAATGCCCCTTGACCAAAGAATGGATAAGGAAAATATGGTACATTTACACAATAGAGTACTACACAGCAGAAAAAAATAACGACATCTTGAAATTTGCTGGCAAATGGATGGAGCTAGAAAACATCATTTTGAGTGAGATAACCCAGACCCAGAAAGACAATTATGTGTACTCACTCATAAGTGGTTTTTAAACATAAAACAAATGAAACCAGCCTACAAATCACAATCCCAAAGGACCTAGACAACAATGAGGACTCTAAGAGAGACATATATGGATGTAATCTACATGGGAAGCAGAAAAATATAAGATCTCCTGAGTAAATTGGGAGCATGGGGATTATGGGAGAGGGTTGAAGGGGAGGGGAGAGACAAGGAGGGGAGCAGAGAAAAATGTAGAGTTCAATAAAAATCAATATATATATATATATATATATATATATATATATATAGAGAGAGAGAGAGAGAGAGAGAGAGAATAGAATGGGAATTACAGGATACCAGAAAATAGATGCTAAAAAATAGTTGAATAATGACTTACAAATTAAAAAGAAAATCATGTATACTTTATATTATTATATTTATATTTTTATAATATATTTTTTTCAGAATAAAATTTAACCCAAGGACAAAATAGACAAGTCCTTTTAGACCAGTGGTTCTCAATCTATAGTTGGTGACCCCTTTAGGGATCAAATGACCTTGCACAGGGGTTGCATATCAGATATTCTGCATTATCAGATACTTACATTACAATTCACAGTAGCAAAATTACAGTCATGAAGTAGCAATAAAATGATTTTATGGTTGGGGTCACCACAACATGGGGTACAATATTAAAGAATTGGTGGAGAACCTCTGATTTACAAATTTAGCCTTTAGAAATAAACTTTCCAATTGCCCTTCTTAGAAAATGTTCTTAGCACATACTTTTGAGTTAAGAGAATTAAACAAAAAGTGAGAGGCAAGAAATGCAAGAATTACTGGCTATAACTAAGGTAATGGAAATGGAGAGTGAAGGGGAAGGGCTTAGTTCACAGTCGGTTTTGGTCAGAACCATAGAAAATGGATTCCTAGGCAAAACACAGTCTGGGCATGGACCATGTTCCTGTACTTGAAGTGATCTTAACAATGACTCAATGGGGCAGTGAAATGGCTCAGTGGGAAAAACCCTTGTTGCCAAGGTTGAAGACCTGAGCTAATTCCCAGAAGTCCCTGTGGAAGGAAAATAAGTGACTTCTGCAGGTTATATTCTGACGTGCCCATGGCATGTGGGCAAGCACACATGCGACAATAATAAAAAATAATTGACAGTACAGAACACAAAGGAGGGTTTGCGAATAATCCAGGATTTATAAGGCATGTTGTATTGTTTTGCAATACTAATTTGGTTTGAAATAACAAATAATAATTAAAGTGTATTGATTTCACCTCCCCAATTAAGTTCTAGACAAAGCAAAAAAGACTTAGTTATGATTACAGATCCACATATGAATGTCATTTTTATGGACTGAATGTTTGTGTCCCCCTCAAATTCACATATGGAAAATTTAAATCAAAATGTGGTGGTGTTTGGAAGTGGAGCCTCTCGGAAACAATTAGCTCATGAGGGTGGAGCCTTCATGAATGTGAGTGTTGCCCTTACTGAATGCTCCCTGCCCTCCGAAGACACAAACATCTGTACTTTACAGTTTGGAAAAATACCCTCCTCGGGAAAAACCCATGTGGCAATGAGATCTCAAACCTCCCAGGCTTCAGAATTGTGAGAAGGAAATTCCTCTTGCTTGCCATCCAGTCTTTTGTCATAGCAACCTGAACTAAGATGGAAATCAGTCTTGATTCCCCAGAAGTTTAAGTTTAGATTGTCGATGGTATGATGACAATAAAACTGATGTGAAGACAAGCTCATCACCATTCTTACCCAACAAAATAAGGAATGAAACATGGTGTTGTGTTCTGATCCTGTCCTCCAAGTTGCATATGTTGGAGATATAAGCTCTTTGTCATGGAACACTCTTAATCTCAACACTCTAGAGGCAGAGACAAGTGGATCTCTGTGAGTTTGAGGCCAGTCTGGTCTACAGAGTGAGTTTCAGACTAGCCAGGGTTATGTAATGATACTCTGTCTCAACAAAGCAAGAAAAAGAGCAGAAATGTAGTCCCTTGCACAGCAATTTGGAAGGTAGGGCCCTTTGAAGGTACTTAGATGATGTAAGTTCTACCTTCATTAATAGTTAATACCACTATTAAGAACTGATGGGAGTGGGTTGCCTGTCTTTTGTACACAGTCTTCCTCTCTGGAGAATGCACCAAGACACAGACCTTGAGCCTCAGGCTAACTCAATAGTACATCCATCCTTGATTTCTCACTCTCCAGAACTGTGAGAAATGAAAGTTTGTTTCGTATAAATCGTCCAGCATGTGTTACAGCAACAAAAAATGAACTGGGCAGGATGTAGATACTTGCTAGCATCCATCAAGTACATATGCAAGCCATGGAAGATAACTTCGACTTTAGTAAGCAGGAAGGAGACTGATTAAATTGTACTGGAAAGCTAACAATGAGAATTTAGTCTTGCGAAGATGAAGTGGGAGGTGGGACAAAGCTACCTCTAAGAGTAGTGCCCAAGAGCATGTTGCAGAAATGGTCCAGAGAAAACTCCTGGTGCTGTCTCCTGAGCACTAGAGGAAAGGGCTTCTGCTTCCCAACTGATTACTCTTCTGTGCCAGGACCACATCTGACCACACGAGGCAAGTGCTCCACCCACTATCACCCACATACCTGCTCAAATGCAACTCACAGTATCTTGGTCCTTCCCTTCATGTTATCGCCAATTGGTGAGATTTGAGTAGGTGAATTTGATTGCCAGAAACTAGGTCACATAACTATATTGTGGTTGCTAGGAAAATGAGACTTGGAGTGTATCGCTCATATTGGCACAGAATTACTGATGACATTAGTTTCTTTCTCAAATATACTATTAGAATGTGACAAGTGCTTATACAATATTAGAAAAATATTAAGAACATAAAATTATAAAATAATTTAAAGACAAACATTGTATGTTGTGGGATAATGCTCTTGTACACGGTAAAGATTTGTAACTCATATTTCTTTAATAAAATGCTGATTTGCCAGTAGCCAGGCAGGAAGTGTAGGTGGGGCAACTAGACCAGGAGAATTCTGGGAAGAGGAAAGGCAGAGAGTCAGTCACCACCCAGACTCAGAGGAAAAAAGATGAGAATGCCTTATTGAGAAAAGGTACCAAACCATGTGGCTAAACATAGACAAGATTTTTGGGCTAATTTAAGTTGTAAGAGCTAGTTAATAATAAGTCTGAGCAATAGGCCAAGGAGTTAAAATTAATATAAACCTCTGTGAGTTTCTTTGGAACTGAATGGCTGCGGTACCAGGTAGGACAGAAACTTCCTTTTGCAAAATATTACTTACTGCTACCATTTTCTTAATATCTTGAGTTCAATTCATCAGATTTTTTTCTTGTCTTTTGACCTCCCTGCGCAGATAGTTGTGGTGTTTTGCTGCCTGCAAATTGCCTCTTTGTTTGCTCTTTAACGTCCTTCTTTCTTCTGCCGGGTTGATCATCTCTTCAGTAAGCCATTCTACTGGTGTTTCCCTTTTTGTATAACCAAGCATCACCTTCGAAGTCTCCTGTATAGCTCTTTTGATTTTCTCCCATTCACTTTCTATATTTGTAAAGAGTTGTTTAATGATTTCCCTCATTTTTTTTTCCAGCCATTCTCTTATACTCTTTCCACACAGCTGGGTTCATCAATTGTTTACAATTGATCTTGAGGTTCAGCTTGCCTGGCCTGGCTCTCCTAAGTTTCAATTGGATGTTGACCATAAGTTGGTGATCTGACCTTAATTCAGCACTAGGAAATGATCTTGAATGATAGGTAAAAGTTTCCTGCTGACCAGAATGCAGTTAATTTGGCTGTATGTGCATTTGTCAGGGGATTCCCACATCCAGCATCTTGATGGCTTGGCCTGTTTGAATTTTGTGTTGGATATGTACAAATCATGTGCATAGCAGAAGTCAAGCAGTCATTCCCCTCTATCGTTCCTTTGTCTGAATCCATACATTCCCATGACACTATGGTCCATTCTTTCTCCAGATCCCAATCTTGCAATGAAGTCACACATAACGATTAATATGTCATTCTTATGTGCCCTACTGACCTCGTTATGTAGATCTGTGATGAAACTGTTGATGACAACTTCTTCTGTTCCCACTGTTGGCGTGTATACCTGTATGATGGTTACTGGATGTGTCATTGTCTGAAATCTGGCTGATATAATTCTGTCATTTATAGGTCTGCACCCAACAATACATTTTTGAGCCAAATTGGATAGCACTAAAGCTATTCCTGCTACGTGTTTTCCCTCTCCACCTGAGTTTATAAGCTTGCATCCATTTACTCAGTTCTTGCGTTCCTGTCCAATGCGTTTCTGCCAATCCAATGACATCCCACCTGAAGTGACTGAGCTCATGTATGAACAAGCTGCTTTCCCCGACTGTGTTTAGTGTTCTCACATTCCAGTCCCTACTGTGGTGACTCTCTTTGGCATGAGGAAGTGCCTTTCCTGCTCATTTCTATCAGTTTCCTTCCCTACTTTTGGCTTTAAGAGAGAAGCATCATCTGTCCTGTGCTTAGGACATGGAGGTATTGGGGTACTGTCAGATTCTAGAAAGTTTACCGTAGTCTTTCTGTTGAACTTGTCCATATTGGTCTCCTAGTGACTGTCCCCTTGATGGCAAGACTGGAAACAATCATCTAGGTCCTCTGGAAACTTGGGGAAATAGTATGTGGGTGGAAAGAGGTCCAGATGGTCATCTAAAAGGTCCCATACAAAGAGAAAGAGACCTGGTCAATTGTCCTCATCAACTAAGACCCACCTATCATAGTTATCCCTAAATTACAGCAATAGCTTCCCAGGTAATCTTGCTGCTTAATTCATTGTCCAAGTAGCAGAAGAGTTAAATTCAACAGCTAGAGTGCCTCTCAAGCCGTAGGAAAAATCCTGTCATGTCTCCATTCAGAATCATGCCTAGACCTCGTAGATGACTCAGAATAAGGCTGAAGGCCTTCCAAGAGTCTTACTGATCTGCTATCACTCTGCCCATGACCTCACTTTTTCCTTCTCCTCCTCTTATCCATTGTTCTTCCTGTGGCTTCTTGTTTATCATATACGGACATCAGATTCCTAAACTCCTGCATTCCTACAGTTTCTTGAAAGCCATGAGTATGCCACTGGAAATTACATGCAGAATAATGTTGTAGAATTCAAAAAGGCAAAATAAGATCAGAATGGCATCCCCACACATTTTTAGGTAATAAAGCATAGGAGTTAATTATAATTTTTCAGCACCTGAAACATACGCATGGAGCATATGACATTTATAGCTACAGAAGAATAAGCTCTGAACATTACTCCACGAAGATGTTAATATTCTCATATGTAACTGAAACCCGATTTATGACTCCGGGACCTATTTGTTATGAATCTGAAAGTACTTTGAGGAATAGATCTCAGTTGTTCCCTTCACAATTTGCAAGCTCATCTAGTCTATGATGTAGAATGCCATTTCGGCAATAAATGTGTACTAATGGTATTTCCACTCTGCCATCCTGAAGCACCTTGCTCCAAATTACTCTCGGATGACTTGTAAAGCATGTCTCTGACCGGGTTCTAATCGTGACTCAGTGACAATGGTGAACGCCAGCTGACTGGCTTGGGGAACATCCTTGAAGATGCGCTGTTTCTCCAGTTAATGCACTGTAATACCACCTGCCTCCGGGGAGCAAGTGTGATCATCTCTCCTAGCCCTCATGTTGCTGTCATGAGGATGGATGTACTTAGGACAAAGAAACCTGCATTTAGTTAAAAACAGAAACGATCACAGCCAATTTGGCTAAAGAACTAAACTGGCAGTTGCAACCTTAACCATTTTGACTAACTCTAATTCTCAAAACCATGGAAAGGAAAACCTTACTAGGTTAACTACTTATGTACTGTGTTTTCTAGTATATGATGTTAGCGAGGCTGTATGGTTTTCAAAATGTCAGTCAAATACAGAGTTTACATGAACACAAAAAGCATTTACTACTCACAGTAGGCTCTAGACTCTGGGAGTTAATATTTTTGGCTTCAAATTTTATTAAAGTTATATAAGAACAAACAATTTTCTAGAAAAAGAAGATGTTAATCTTCTCTTGAAGGGATGCTTAATTCTTAATGAATAGGTTAATGTGACCCTTTAAAGCTTTTTTCTATTTTTATTTTATTAAAAAAAAAAACCAAACTATTGTTTTTCATTTTACATACTAATCCCAGTTCCCACTTCTTCCCCTCCACCTTCCCCCTACTCCCTATCCACTCTTCAGAGGGAGTAATGCTTCCCATGGCATGTCATCAAAGTCTAGCACATTGCTTTGAGGAAGGACCAAGGCCCTCCCTGCTATATCTAGCTGGAGAAATGTATCCATCCAAAGAAAATAAGTTTGAAAAAGCCAGTACAAGCAGTAGGGATAAATACTGGTCTCAGTGCTCGTGACCCTGAAGTCTACACCAGCCATACAACTGTCACCCACATTCCGAGAGCCTAGTTAGGCCGTATGCTGGTTCCTTCCCTGTTTGGCCAAAGTTGGTGAGCTCCCATTAGCTCAGTTAAGCTGTTTCAGCGAGTATCCCCATCATGGTCTTGAATTCTTTGCTCATATTCTCACTTTTCACATTCTTTGACTGGACTTTGGGAGCTCAACCCAATGCTCCCCTGTAGCTCTCTGCCTCTATATCAGTTACTGGATGAAGGTTCTATGGTGACATTTTAGATAGTCATTAATCTGACTATAGGCCAATTTGGGCATCCTCTCCACTATTGCTTAAGGTCTTAGCTTAGGTCTAGTATCAGGTTTCTGGCTAGCCCCATAACAGCTCCCTCAATCAAGATATCTCTTGTTCTCTGTCTCTGTTCTTCCCCCATCTTGACTCATTCATTCCCTCAAGTTCTACTCCACCTTCCCCTTCTTCCCTCCTCCTCCCCTTCTCCGCTTCCTTTTCCCTCCACCCCTATGTTCCCAGTTTTCTCAGGAGATCTTGTCCATTTTCCCCTTCCCAGGGTGATTTATATATGTTACTCTTAGGATTCTCCATCTTACTTAGCTTCTCTGGGGTTGTGGACTATAAGCTCATTATCCTTTGCTTTACAGCTGGTATCCACTTATGAGTGAGTGCTTACCATGCTCATCTTTCTGGGTCTGAGTTACCTCACTCAGTATGGTTTTTTCTAGTTCTATCCATTTGCATGCAAATTTCAAGATGTCATTGTTTATTACCGCTGAGTAGTACTCCATTGTGCAAATGTACCACATTTTCTTTAGCCATTCTTCAGTTGAGGGGCATCTAAGTTGTTTCCAGGTTTTGGCTATTACAAATAATGCTGCTATGAACATAGTTAAACAAGTGTCCTTGTAGTATAATTGAGCATCCTTTGGGTATATGCCTAAGGGTGGCATTACTGTGTCCTGAGGTAATTTGAGTCCTAATTTTCTGAGAAACTTCCGTACTAATTTCCAAAGTGCCTGTACAAGTTTGCCCTCTCACCAGCAATGGAGGAGGGTTCTCCTCACCCTTCATCCTCTCCAGCATAAGCTATTGTTGGTGTTTTTGATCTTAGCCATTCTGACAGGTGTAAGAAAGTATCTCAGAGTCGTTCTGATCTGCATTTCCTTGAGGGCTAAGGATGTTGAACATTTTCTTAAGTGTCTTTCATCCATTTGAGATTCTTCTGTTGAGAATTCTCTGTTTAGATCTGTACCCCACTTTTTAATTGGATTATTTGGTATTTTAATGTCTAATTTCTTGAGTTGTTAATATATTTTGGAGATCAGTCCTCTGTCTGATGTGGGGTTTCTCATTCAGTAGGCTTTTTTTTTTTTTGATTTTATTAACTGTGTCCTTTGCTTTACAAAAACTTCCCAGTTTCAGGAGATCCCATTTATTTATTGTTTTTCTCAGTGTCCATGCTACTGGTGTTATATTTAGGAAGTGATCTACTGTGCCAATGTTTTGAAGGCTACTTCCCACTTTCTCTTCTATCAGGTTCAGTTTGATTGGATTTATATTGAGTTCCTTAATCCATTTGGACTTGAATTTTGTGCATGGTGATAGATATGGATATTTTTACATTCTTCTATATATTGACATTCAGTTATGTCAGCACTGTTTGATGAAGATGCTTTCTTTTTTCCATTGTATAATTTTAGCTTCTTTGTCAAAAATCATGTGTTCAAAGGTGTATGGATTAATATCTGGGTCTTCAATTCGATTCCATTGTTCCACCTCTCTGTTTTTATGCCAATAACAGGCTGTTTTCATTACTGTAGCTCTATAATAGAGATTGATGTCAGGGATGGTGATGCCTCCAAAAGTTCTTGTACATGATTGTTTTGACTAACCTGAACTTTTGTTTTTCTATATGTAGTTGAGCATTTTTCTTTCAAGGTCTGTGAAGAATTGTGTTGGTCTTTTGATGGGGATTGCATTGAATCTATGGATTGCTTTTGGTAGGATTGCCATTTTTTATTATGTTGAGCCTACCTATCCAAGAGCATGGGAGATCTTTCCATTTTCTGGTATCATCTTCAATTTCTTTCTTCAAAGACTTAAAGTTCTTGCTGAACAGGTCTTTCACTTCTTTGTTCAGTGTTACCCCAAGATATTATGTGTTATTTGTGGTTATTGTGAAGGTTGATGTTTCTCTGATTTCTCTCTCAGCTTCTTTATTATTCGTATGTAGGAGTGCTACTGATTTTTTTTTTGAGTTAATCTTGTATATTGCCACATTACTGAAGGTATTTACCAGCTGTGGGAGTTCTCTGGTAAAGTTTTGGGGTAACTTGTGTATACTATCATATCACCTGCAATTAGCAAAAGTTGATTTCTTCCTTTCCAATTTGTTTCTCCTTGATTTTCTTTTGTTGTCTTATTGCTCTAGAACTTCAAGAACTATATTGAATAGTTATGGAGAGAGTGGAAAGCCTTGTCTTGTTCCTGATTTTAGTGGAATTGCTTAGAGTTTCTCTCCATTTAATTTGACTGTCAATTTGCCATATATTGCTTTTTTATTATGTTTAGATATGTTCCTTGTATCCCTGACTTCTCCAAGATCTTTATCATGAAGGGATGTTGGATTTTGTCAAATTCTTTTTCAGCATCTAATGAGATGGTCAAAAGGTTTTTTTCTTTCAGTTTATTTATATGGTGGTTTACATTGATAAATTTTCGTATATTGAATCATCCCTGCATCTCTGGAATGAAGATGACCTGAAAATGATGAATGATTTTTTTATATGTTCTTGGATTCAGTTTGCCAGTATTTTATTATTTTTGCAATAATGACCATGAGGGAGATTGGTCTGTTTCTCTTTCTAATTTTCTTTCTTGGTTTTGTCTTTGTGTGGTGTCAGTATCAGGGTAACTGTAGCCTCATAAAAGAGTTTGACAATGTTTTTTCTGTTTCTATTAAATGGAACAATTTGAGGAGTATAGGTCTTTTTGACGTTTTGGTGGAATTCTGTGCTGAAACCTTCTGGCTCTAGGATTTTTTTAGTTGTGAGGCTTTTGATAACTGCTTCTATTTCCTTGCAGGTTATAGGTCTATTTAAATTGTTCACCTGATCTTGATTTAATTTCAGTATATCATAATTATCCAGAAAATTGTCCATTTCTTTTATATTTTCCAATTTTGTGGAGTACAGGATTTGTAGTAATGCCCCCTTTTTCTGATTGTGTTGATCTAGATGTTCTCTTTCTGTCTTTTGATTAGTTGGATAAAGGTTGGACTATCCTGTTGATTTTCTCAAAGAACCAGCTCTTTGTTTCCCTGATTCTTTGCATTGTTTCTTTGCTTCTATTTCATTGATTTCAGCCTTCAATTTGATTATTTCCTGTTGTCTACTCCTCCTGGGTGAGTCTGCTTCTTCTTGTTCTAGAGCTTTCAGATGTGCTTGAAGTTACCAGTGTGAGATTTCTCTACTTTGTTATGTAGGCATGTAGTTCTTTTTTTTTTTTTTTTTTGGTTTTTCGAGACAGGGTTTCTCTGTGGTTTTGGAGCCTGTCCTGGAACTAGCTCTTGTAGACCAGGCTAGTCTCGAACTCACAGAGATTCACCTGCCTCTGCCTCCCGAGTGCTGGGATTAAAGGCGTGCGCCACCACCGCCCGGCGACATGTAGTTCTATGAACTTTCTCTTAGCACTGCTTTCACAGTGTCCCATAGGTTTAGGTACATTGTGCCTTCATTTTCGTTGATTTCTATTATGATTTTAATTTCTTTCTTTATTTCTTCCTTAACCCAGGGATGATTCAATTGAGCCTTGTTCAATTTCCATGAGTTTGTAGGCTTTCTGCAGTTAGTGTTGTTGTTGAAGTCTAACTTTAAACCATGGTGATCTGATAAGATACAGGGGGTTATTCCATTTGTGTGTATGTTGAGGTTTGCTTTGTTACCGAGTATGTGGTCAGTTTTAGAGGAGTTCCGTGAGGTATGTTTGGGTGAAATGTTCTATAGATGTCTGTTAAGACCATTTGAGTCATGACATTTGTCATTTTTTTTATTTCTCTGTTAAGTATCTGTCTGGTTGGCCTGTCCATTGGTGAGAGTGGGATGTTGAAGTCTCCTACTATTACTGTGGGGGGTTTGATTTAAGCTTTAGTAATGTTTCTTTTACATATGTGGGTGCTCTTGTATTTGGGGTATAGGTGTTCAGGATTGAGACTTCATCTTGATGAATTTTCCTGTTATGAGTGTGAAATGTGTCCTGTCTCTTCTGATTGATTTTAGTTTGAAGTCTGTCTTGTTAGATATTAGGATAGCTACACCCACTTGTTTCTTAGCTTCATTTGATTGGAAAATCTTTTCCCAACTATCTGTCTTTGAAGTTGAGGTGTATTTCTTACATACAGCAGAAGGGTGGATCTTGCTTTCATGACTTTTTATAGGTGAATTGAGTCCATTGATTTTAGGAGATATTAATGACCAGTTATTGTTAATTCCTGTTATGTTTTGGTGGTAGTTTTTGTGTGTTTCCCTTCTTTGGGGTTTGCTGGTGGAGAGTTGTCTATTGCCTGTGGTTTTGTGGGTGTAGTTTTTTCATCTGTGAGTTCATCCAAATTCCTCATCCCAAATGGCATGGATCAGGTTCATGTCCATTAACATAGTGCCCTCAAGCTTTATCCACACTTTTACAGATAGAAGGACTCTGTTCCCTTTTAAGGCAAATAATTCACCGAATGGGTGAATGCACGCTGAATGTTTTGTTCCATTCCTTAGTGGACACGTGCTTAGGTTAGTGTTGTCATGCTTTGTCTGCTGAGAGTAGCGTTACATGAAGCAAATACTTCTCCACTATCCCTTGGTGCTGGAAAGCTACCTAGAATCAGGATTGCTAGGCCGTATGGTAGTTCTATTTTTATTTTTTTCCTTTCTTTTGAAGTTCAAGGACAATTTTATTAGAGTTTCAGAGAAAGCTTCTGACAGGCAAGCACATGTCATAGCACCTGCCTGGATGAGTATGGAAAGGGAAACTCAACCAAGTTGTCTGAATCAAGCCAGCATGGAGGTCAGCCACATGGTGGCAGGCAGCTTTGTGGTGGGGAGCAGAGTGTGAGGGAAAGAGTGTTTAGAGAAGACAAGAAAATAAAAAGGAAACCTGGACACTTTTCTGGGAAATTCAGAGAAGTGGGATGATTTGTAAAGTTGCATACCTCTGGCTCTGTGAACTACTTGGGTAATGATCAGGAATTCTGGGAAATAAAAGAACATTATTGTTGTAGAATATGAGTTGAAGATATGTTGCATTTGTTGATGCTGTGGAATATTTGTTTAATGATACATAGGTCAGTTGCATTCTTTTATGTTGCCTTTGTTCAAACTCTGTGAAGCTGTGAAATTTTTTTTTGCCTATCTAAAACACCTGATTGGTCTAATAAAGAGCTGAATGGCCAATAGCTAGACAGGAGAAAGGATAGGCAGGGCTGTTAGACAGACAGTATAAATAGGCGGAGAAATCTGGGAGGGGAAAATCGAGAAACAAAAAAAGGAGAAGGAGAGGAGAATATCAAAAGCCAGCTACCCAGTCACAGGGTAAACAGTAAAGAAAAGTATATAGAGTAGATAAAAATAAAAATTCAGAAGCAAAAGGTAGACAGGATATTTTAAGTTAAGAAAAGCTGGCTAGAAACAAGCCAAGCTAAGTCCAGGCATTCATAAGTAAGAAGTCTCTGTATCTTTATTTCAGAGCCAGATGGCAAAGAGACAAACAAGAAAAACAACCATTATCTCATTGAAGGGATAATTATTCTGTCCATCACCTTAGCATGGCTTAAAATGACCTCATTTTCTTCGGGGTGGTCCTGCTTTCTTGAGTGGTGGTCCCTTATTCAAGTCACTGACCCTGTTCTACCAGAGTGTTCAATCCTGCTCAGGAATTCTATTCTCTTGACCAGAAAGAGCTAGTTTTCCCTTAGTGGGCTTTTCCTATCATGTCATTTTTCCCTATAGAGAGGTAGCCCTAAAATAATTGATGAGATGGGCTGAAATTAAATATATATATGTATATATATTCATAATAGAGTTGTTATTATTATGTATTATATGAATATATTATAAATTCATAGATATTTCCTATATTTATCTGTGAACTTATAAATAAACATCACATTTTCACCAAATTTAGAGATCAGCTCCATCAGAAGGCATCAGGGACTGGACCTCTAATTTCTCCTTCCACTTACAGCCTTTAGACGGATGTACTCAATGAGGGGGAAGTAAGAGACCAGAGCTCCCTTCCAGCATTGCTGTCCAGAGATCCAAGAATGTTTCTAGAATTTCTAGTGTTGAGGTTCCTGCCCTGAGCTATGAGAAAATATTTCCACTTTCTGTTCTCAGCATTCTCCCTTTGAGGATGTAATCCAAACCAACAGTAGACAACTGGGGTATTGACCTTTCCGGATTCTTCAGGCCAAACGGGGTGTCAGGTATGGCAGTTTGGGGTATGACTTCAGGTGATCTATCTAAAGGAATACAAAGTTGCATCTGTGGTTTATTCCCAAAACTCATATGGAGGAAGGAAAGGATGTGTCTGGTAAAAGATGGGAGGGAGATGTAAAGGCAACGGTTATCAGCATTACACATCGTGTTTTCTTTCTTTTTGGAAGCTTAAGAGCATTTTCCAAAAGATTGCATTACTATGCATTCCTGATAATCATACGCATGGACACCTTTTCAACATTCCCTTACCAATACTTGTGGGATTTCACATTTTAGATTTTAGAGTTAGTTTATCCTATGTCAGGTAATAACTTCAATTGCGATTTGCATTTGCTTGTTGAGTAGTAACCTTTTTTGTATATCTATGAGTTAAACAACAGCACAGCTCAACAGTTTAAAAGTGTGTTATGGCGTAAATGAACAGCAGACAGAAATTATAATAAAATATTAAGCTTTAATAAAGGAAGGACTTACAATACCGAGGTTCCGGCGGGGAACAGGAAAACAGAAGAAGGGCAGGTGGAGAGCACACTGGCAATATTTATAAGTAAATAATATCCTCAGGGGATCCCGCCCTACAAGCAAGGTGATTGGCTGGGCTCCCCCTACATCTCCCCCTTTTGTCTAAATAAGATAGAGCCAAACCAAATACAACTATATACAATAGGAACAAATAATAAATATACTAAACATTCTATTTTAAGTAGTCTAAATAATGTAGAGAGTAACTACAATTATCTAATCTTCAACTCCGTCAAAAATCTGAGAAGGGAAGTAATATTACTTAACAAACGAGAAATATCCAAAATGTGCAACAAATGACAGAGACAACTGACTACCTGGGCAATCACCCAAAGTCTCGTTTGCAATGTTGACTCAACCAACTTTGGCTAAGTCCTAACATAACTGACATACCACTATAAAAGGCAAGAAACCTTTTAGAACTATTCTACTCTGTCTTGGCAAGATAAGACAATCCTGTTTTATCCACTTATGGATATTTTGTATCTTTGTCAGTAGTTGAGGTGAGCTTTTCTTAACCCAAAGGCCAGTTCTGCCAAGAAGACAAGCTCTCAGTGGAGTGTCTTTGGTGCTCAACATTCTCTCGGGAGTAGAGCGGTGATGCCAGGAGTGTTTGTATCTCGTTGGCATGGAATTCTAGGTTAGATTAAAGACCATTTTTTATAGCTCTTTGAAGAGGTTGAAGATTATACTATCTATATTAAATATAATCTCTATGTATCTAAAAGACCTGATTATCCTAAAAATAAATATGACAAACATATAATTCTCAATACCTATCTAACTTGAAGACTGAGAGAATAAACAACTGTGTAATATATGAAGACAATGATTTCCAACTGTAAACAATGTCATTACATACCAAATGTAAACAATGTCATTATATAAATAATATCAGAGGTATAAATGTACATTGTAATATGGTAAATGTATCAATACAATATAGACAGATTTATAAGCATACTCTTATACAAAAAATAGAGGTAGGAGCATTCACATTCAATATTCAATATATCAATATACAGGAATCAGTACCAATACAATTTTTTAAAAACAGCAATTCACAAATACCAATCACCCCATCAAACCAGTTAATCCCCCCTTTTTTTGAAAGTACCCCTAATCGTGTGTGTGTGTTTGTTTGTTTGTGTATGTGTGTAATTTGAAAAAATGAGATTTTGTTTTTTTAAAAAAAATCTGTGAGGCAATTCTTTCTTTTTAAAAAAAATTTTTAAATTATGTTTTTTACTTTTTGAAATTATAATACAATTACATCATTTCCCTCTTACTGTTTCTTTCTTCAATCTACCCATATTCCTTGTTCTTTTTCAAATTCATGACCTCTTTTTCATTCATTGTTGCTGCATAAATGAATATGAATATATTCAGATATATTCATATATATTTTCTTAACTACTCAAGTACAACCAACTCAGTCTGTAAAATGTTACTGTATGTGTGTTTTCAGAGCTGATCAGCTGGTTTCAGATAACCAGATGGTGTGCTTTTCTCTGGAGAAGACAATTTCTCTCACTCTTGGCATTCCTCAATTGCTTGTAGATTTTGTTCTTGTTCGTCTCATGCTTAGGTGGTCATGTTGGTGATACTTTATGGGTATAGCTTCCTGGGAGACACAGTTTCACAGTCAAATTCCTATTCATTTAGCTACTACACTTTTTCCTCCCCTTCTTCTCCAGTGATTCCTGAATCTTAGGTGCAGGGATTGTGTTGTGGATGTACCAGTTTGGGCTGGGATCCACTTCTTTATCTTGATTGGTTGTGGTCTTAGTGTGGTAATTCTGTCTGCTGCAAAGAGAAGATTCCTTGAAGAGGGACTAGTTATTTGTGGGTATAAAGACAAATATTTAGAATGTAGTTAGGAACTGTGCTGCTATAGCAAAGTGGAAGTCAGAGGTTCTCATCCAAGATTCATCACTTCACTAGCCATAAGTAGTTAGCTGTTTCCGGTACCAGGCATAGTTTCCCTCTTATTGAACAGATCTAAAGTCCAATTATACAGCTGTTATTTATTGTCACTAACTATATGTGTCACTATTACCACCCTTAAGGTTATTGTGCCATGCTGGCCACTGTTGTGGTTCATTGGCATCATAGCTGGGTAGGAATGTAATTTAGTTCTCTCATTTGAAAGCTTTCATGGTGACTTGTGGTATCATAAAAGCTAGTTCCCAGGGAGGGGCATTTAGGTCAATTCCATATTAGAAGCCTCTGGGCCCTGTGTCTGAAATTCTTGGCATTCTCAGAAATAGAGACTTACTTTCCACCTTTGAAAGTCAACCAAAGGTAATGGCAATAGCCTGTCATGTTTTGGTTGTCTCTTAGATGTCCCTAACCAACTGTCCAAAATAGGGTTTCTCACGCCTGGTTTTGTTAGATGGTCTTTCATTCTTGCAGGCAACATCATCAGCCTAGATATAGTCCTATGTCATTGATTTGGGAATCTTCTCCCTCACCATGGCCATAATTAGAAGCTTTAGGCATGCCATGGTGTTTCTACATTTCTTGTATGTTCCTTTCAGTGATTTAAAATTTCTTCCATAATCCTCTACAAGATGATGGTTTTTTTTGTGAAATGTGGTCCAAAATCCAAACCAGTATAGCAAACATATTTGACCAAGATGACTTTTCTTTGTTCAGTCCTAAAGTAGGTGACAACTGTGTCTCAACCCATTGGCAGGAGCTCATATTCACAGTCTGGTGTGGTTGACTGATTTTCACAAAGGGGAAGCTAAGAGTTCAGGAAGTATGACTGTTTGCTCATAAACTTCCTTTAACAGAAAAAAGAAAAACTACCTTCAATAGCAAAATTCTTTCCATAATTCCTGCCTTTTTATTATACATTTTTTCAATCTTATCCAACATGTATTAATTGTGATATCTCAATTACAGCAAATTATTGCTATGATAAGTAATGGCTGAAGTTTGATCTAAGTCCACCTTTTTAGCAGTGTTCTTTGACCAAGCAAGGGACCTGATCTAACCATAATGTGAAGGTTACATCCTGACCAGAAGTTCTATTCTCCTGGTCAGAAGAGTTTTGTTCTAAGAGGCCTTAATAGGTACATTATTATTTTCTGCTCTGAAAAGGTAACCCTAGAAAGATTTGGGAAGCAGATCAGAGATCTTGCCTGCCCCCAAACACTTTTGGCATGTTTGGTCTTTAGCAAGGATGAGGCTGCCAAGAAGCCCAGAGACATTTTTTGTATATAAGAAATAAAATAGTTACTTTTCTTTATGATCTTGTTGTTGTTGTTGTTTTGAGACAGAGTTTCTCTGTGTAGCTCTGGCTGTCCTGGAACTCTCATTCTGTAAATCAGGTGTCCTTGAACTCAGAGATCCATCTCCCTTTGCCTCCCAAGTTCTGGGATGAAAGACCTGGGCCACCACTGCCTAGCTATTCCCCCTCCCTTTAGGATCATTTAACCCTGAGCTTCCTAGCCAATTTCTTCCTCCTGTTCTTAATACCCTCCTTCCCCTCTAAAGATGAAACATTATCTACCTTTATGGGACTGGGGTGATAGCTGATCTGGCTTTTCCTACTGGATGGAGTCAGTCGATCACCCCTCCAGTGGGCCTGTGTAAAAGATGCCAACAGTGCCTCAGCAGTTTAATTTGCATAACAGCCAGGTATATGGAGGAAGGAAATCCTTGACTGGTGTCGAGAAAGTGATGATATGAGGAAGAAGTAAAGGCATAGACATTGTTAGCATCATAGGTACAAGAACTCAGAGAACCCAGAACAGAGAATATTCTTTAAATGTCCAAATCAGAGTCCAGTAGAATTTCTTGATGGACTTACAAGAGCATCTACCTATTGGAAGCCTCCTCATTATTCTTTGGTCTCTAAGGCTGGTCTCCACAGTGATGAACCCATGGTTTGCTTTCGTGCCATTTGATAGCTGTTGGGATGGCTAGAATCAGTGTGATTTCCTTCTCACATGGCCTCTAGAAAGGCAGAGAAGAAATATTTACCATCACTTAATTTTTAGGTTAAAACTTGTCTATCTCTCTGGACATCATTGTCCTTATCAAGAAGATATCATAATTGAAAAATAACCTAAAATTCTTAATAACATTTTATATTATATATAATATATATAATATTTTATTACACAACACATATATATGCCTAACTTTGGGGAGTCCCATTCCTTGGATAGTTGAACATTTTAGTTTTTGATTACACTTCTCTGCTAGAAATGTTAAGACTATAAAAATGGCTGGCCAAAATTAACCAACCTTCCTTCCCTTCCTTCCTTCCTTCCTTCCTTCCTTCCTTCCTTCCTTCCTTCCTTCCTTCCTTCCTTCTTTCTCATTTGGAGCTGTGTGAACATTTAGAACTCTCTCTGGCTGTGGGTCTCTGCATCTGTTCCCGTGGGCTGCAGGAGGAAGATTCTCTCATGATGGTGACTAAATGAGACTCTGGTCTGGGAGTATAACTGAGTATCATTAGGAGCTATTTTATTGATATTTTTTAGACCAGTACTGTTGGGTTTTACCCCAGGTCTCTGGGCTATCTAGTCTCTGGTTCTTCGTTACATAAACAGTGTTGAGCATGTGTTCCTTGTCATGGAGTGGGCCTTAAGTCAAACCAGACATTTGTTGGCTACTCCAACAAGTTCTGTGTCACCATTGCCCTAACATACATATCTTGCAGGGAGGACAGATTGAAGGTTTTTTGACTGAGTTGGTGTTTACATTTCTATTCCAGTAGCCTATAGAGTACTTTCCTGCACCAAAGATACTAGAATGTAGGGATGAAGGCCCCATGTAGGCACAAGCTCAGATTCTTCATGTTCAATGAGCTGTGTGGGTGTTGTCATCATCAAAGGAGTCCCATTGCCAATTTACAGAGAACAACCCATTGTCTTAGTAACAGTGTGGGTTGTTTGGACATTTCCACAGGATCTGCTTTGCCAACAACTCAATTGGATGCCGTGCATTCCTGGTACTGGAAGCTTTGGTGACAAAAGATGGCTAGTTGGGACAGCATCTCCCTGATTATTAGTAGACATATTTGGATTGCCTTCGGGTATTTTATGGAGCTTTTCTGTACTCGGTTTTCATACCATTCCTTGAATGTACCTCAATTCCAGCTGTCTTTCCTTGCATTCCCTCCTTCAACCTTATCTCTCCTCCTCCTCCCCACCTGATCCTCCCAGTTACGCCCTCATTTACACCTCCATTTGTCCCCAGTCCACTCACAAAATCTATACTATTTCCCTCTCTTAGGGAGATTCATGTGTCCCTCTCTACTCCCTTCTCCAATACCTAACCTTTCTAGGTCTATAGACTGTAGCTTGATTATCATTTATTTGATGGCTAATATTAACATATAAGTAAATACATACTATATTTCTTTTCTTTTTTTTCTTTTTTTCTCATTTTTTTTATTCTTTTTTAATTAAAATTTCCAACTGCTCCCCGTTTCCCATTTCCCTCCCCCTCCTCCCACATATTGCCCCCTCCCCCCGCTCCCCTCCCCCTATCCCCACTCCTTTTCTCCTCCCCCCAGTCCATTCCCCCTCCCTCTCGATACTGAAGAGCAGTCCAAATTCCCTGCCCTACAGGAAGACCAAGGTCCTCCCACTTCTATCTAGGTCCAGGAAGGTGAGCATCCAAACAGGCTAAGCTCCCACAAAGCCAGTTCATGTATTAGGATCAAAACCTAGTGCCATTGTCCTTGGCTTCTCATCAGCCTTCATTGTCCGCATGTTCAGAGAGTCCAGTTTCAACCCATGCTTATTCAGTCCCAGTCCAGCTGGCCTTGGAGAGCTCCCAATAGATCAGTTCCACTGTCACAGTGGGTGGGTGCACGCCTCGTGGTCCTGATTTCCTTGCTCCTGTTCTCCCTCCTTCTGCTCCTCATTTGGACCTTAAGAGCTCAGACAGTTGCTCCAAACTGGGTCTCTGTCTCTCTTTCGATCCATGCCAGATGAAAGTTCCCGTGCCATTCTCCTTGGCCTCTCATCAGCTCTCATTGTCCGCCACATTCAGAGAGTCCGGTTTTATCCCATGTTTTTTCAGTAGCAGTCCAGCTGGCCTTGGTGAGCTCCCAATAGATCGGCTCCACTGTCTCAGTGGTTGGGTGCACCCCTCATGGTCCTGACTTCCTTGTTCATGTTCTCTCTCCTTCTGCTCCTCATTATAACCTTGGGAGCTCAGTCCGGTGCTCCAGTGTGGGTCTCTGGCTCTATCTCCATCCATCGCTAGATGAAAGTTCTATGGCGATATGCAAGATATTCATCAGTATGATTATAGGATAGGTTCATTTCAGGTTCCCTATCCTCAGGTGCCCCAATGAACTAACTGGCGACATTGCCCTAGGCATCTGGTAGCCATTCCAAGTTCAAGTCTCTTGCCAACCCTTAGGTGGCTCCCTTAACTAAGGTATGAGTTTCCCTGCTCCCCTATCCAACCTTCCTTTATCCCCAATCACCCCGATTCCCCCAGTTCCCCTCATCCTCTCCTTCACACTTTTCTCTCCCCATCACCCCTCATCCCCATCCCACCCCACCCCCAAGATTCCAATTTTTTGCCCATCAATCTTGTCTATTTCCCATAGCTGGGAGGATATCTATATGTTTTTCCTTGGGTTTACCCTCTTGTTTAGCTTCTTTAGGATCACAAATTATAGACTCAGTGGCCCCTATCCATGGCTAGAAACCAATTATGAGTGAGTACATCCCATGATCTTCTTTTTGGGTCTGGGTTACCTCACTCAGGATCGTATTTTCTATTTCCATCCATTTGCATGCAAAATTCGAGAAGTTATTGTTTTTTACCGCAGAGTAGTACTCTAATGTGTATATATTCCACACTTTCTTCATCCATTCTTCCATTGAAGGGCATCTAGGTTGCTTCCAGGTTCTGGCTATTACAAATAATGCTGCTATGAACATAGTTGGACAAATGCTTTTGTCATATGATAGGGCATCTCTTGGGTATATTCCCAAGAGTGGTATTGCTGGGTCCAGGGGTAGGTTGATCCCAATTTTTCTGAGAAACCGCCACACTGATTTCCAAAGTGGTTGCACAAGTTTGCAGTCCCACCAGCAATGGATGAGGGTACCCCTTTCTCCACAACCTCTCCAGCAAAGGCTATCCTTGGTGTTTTTGATTTTAGCCATTCTGACAGGTGTAAGATGGTATCTCAAAGTTGTTTTGATTTGCATTTCTCTGATCGCTAAGGAGGTTGAGCATGTCCTTAAGTATCTTTTGGCCATTTTAACTTCTTCTGTTGAGAATTCTCTGTTCAGTTCAGTGCCCCATTTTTTAATTGGGTTAATTATCCTTTTAAAGTCTAGTTTCTTGAGTTCTTTATATATTTTGGAGATCAGACCTTTGTCTGTTGCGGGGTTAGTGAAGATCTTCTCCCAGTCAGTAGGCTGCCTTTTTGTCTTAATGACAGTGTCCTTTGCTTTACAGAAGCTTCTCAGTTTCAGGAGGTCCCATTTATTCAATGTTCCCCTTAATGTCTGTGCTGCTGGGGTTATACATAGGAAGCGATCTCCTGTGCCCATATGTTGTAGGGTACTTCCCATTTTCTCTTCTATCAGGTTCAGTGTGTTCAGATTGATATTGAGGTCTTTGATCCATTTGGACTTGAGTTTTGTGCATGGTGATAGATATGGGTCTATTTTCATTCTTCTACAGGTTGACATCCAATTGTGCCAGCACCATTTGTTGAAGATGCTTTCTTTCTTCCATTGTATACTTTTAGCTCCTTTATCGAAAATCAGTTGTTCATAGGTTTGTGGGTTAAAATCCGGGTCCTCTATACGATTCCATTGGTCGACTTCTCTGTTTTTATGCCAGTACCACGCTGTTTTCATTACTGTAGCTCTGTAATAGAGTTTGAAGTCAGGGATGGTAATGCCTCCAGAAGTTCCTTTATTGTATAAGATTGTTTTGGCTATCCTGGGTTTTTTGTTTCTCCATATAAAGTTGATTATTGTCCTTTCAAGATCTGTGAAGAATTTTGATGGGATTTTAATTGGGATTGCATTGAATCTATAAATTGCCCTTGGTAGAATTGCCATTTTTACTATGTTGATCCTCCCAATCCAAGAGCAAGGGAGATCCTTCCATTTTCTGGTATCCTCTTCAGTTTCTTTCTTCAATGCCTTAAAGTTCTTGTCAAATAGATCTTTCACTTCCTTGGTTAGAGTTACCCCAAGATATTTTATGCTGTTTGTGGCTATCGTGAAAGGTGATGATTCTTTTATTTCCCTCTCTGCTTCCATATCCTTTGTGTATAAGAGGGCGACTGATTTTTTGGAGTTGATCTTGTATCCTGCCACATTACTAAAGGCGTTTATCAGCTGTAGGAGTTCTTTGGTGGAGTTTTTGTGGTCGCTCATGTACCCTATCATATCATCTGCAAATAATGCAAGTTTAACTTCTTCCTTTCCAATTTGAATCCCCTTTATCCCCTTATGTTGTCTTATTGCTATTGCTAAAACTTCGAGAACTATATTGAAGAGGTATGGAGAGAGTGGACAGCCTTGGCGTGTTCCTGATTTTAGTGGGATGGCTTTAAGTTTCTCTCCATTTAATTTGATATTAGCTGTCGGCTTGCTGTATATAGCTTTAATTAAATTTAGGTATGTCCCTTGTATCCCTAATCTCTCCAAGACTTTTATCATAAAGGGATGTTGAATTTTGTCAAATGCTTTTTCAGCATCTAATGAAACGATCATATGGTTTTTTTCTTTCAGTTTATTTATATGATGGATTACATTGATAGATTTGCGTATGTTAAACCAGCCCTGCATCTCTGGTACGAAGCCTACTTGATCATAATGGATAATTTTTCTCATGTGTTCTTGGATTCGGTTTGCCAGAATTTTGTTGAGGATTTTTGCGTCGATGTTCATGAGTGAGATTGGCCTGTAATTCTCTTTCTTGGTTGGGTTATATTTATTTTCTTGGATCTGAGTTCCCTCACTCAAGATTTTTTTTTCTAGTTCATTCATTTGCGTGACTATCTCACGATGTCATTTTTTTATCAGCTGAGTAATACTCCATTGTGTAAATGTACCACATTTTCTTTACCTACTCTTCTATTGAAAGGTATCTAGATGGTTTCCAATTTCTGGATTTTATGAATGGAGCAACAATGAATTTGGTTGAACAAGTATCCTTGTGCTTAGATGAAACAGTCTTTGCATATATTCCCAAGAGTAGTATAGCTGCATTTTGAGTTAGATTGATTACCAGCTCTCTGAGGAAATGCCATCTTGATTTTCACAGTAACTGTACAAGTTTTCACTCCCACAGCAATAGAGTTGTGGCCCTCTTGCTCACCAGCATGACCTCTCACTTGTGTTGTTGATCTTAGCCTTTCTGACAGGTTTAAGATGAAATCTCTATGTAATTTTGAGACTGGTGGATACACTGCTCGGGAGCAGTCCCCAACAACTGGCCAACAGGTGAGCGACCTGTGGGCAGGCTTCATCAACATCCCCCCAACACCCACTGGACTCTATAAAATGTCTGTGACCCAGTCCACCACCCAAACCCACCAAACCCATCATACTAGAGCTGACAGAAGAAAAAGTGGGAAGTAACCCTGAATGCATGGGCCCAGGAGACTACTCTATGGACCAGCAGCAGAGACAGGGATCAACAACTAATAAATGAGACCTCCTGAAATTGAAAAGCTGTAAGGCAGAGGACATGGTCAATAAGACAAAATGGCAGCCTACAGAATGGGAAAAGATCTTCATCAACCCCACATCTGACACAGGGCTGATCTCCAAAACATTTTAAAAACTCAGGAGACTAGACATCAAAATACCAAATAATTCAAGTAAAAAGTGAAGTATAGTTCTAAACAGACAATTCTCAACAGAAGAATCTCAAAAGGTTAAAAAATATTTAAGGAATTGCTCAACATCCTTAGTCATCAGGGAAATGCAAATCAAAACGACACCATCTTATACCTGTCAGAATGCCTAAGATCAAAAACACTGATAACAGCTTATGTTGGAGAAGATGTGGTGTAAGAGGAACACTCCTCCACTGCTGGAAGGAGTGCAAACTTGTATAGCCATATTTTAAATAAGTATGGTGGTTTCTCAGAAAATTGGGAATCAATCTACTTCAAGACCCACCTATACAAATCTTGGGCATATATCCAAAAGATACTCAATCATAACACAGGGACACTTGCCTAACCATATTCACAATAGCATTATTCATGATAGCCAGAATCTGGAAACAACCTGGATGCCCCTCAGCCAAAGAATGGATAAGAAAAATATGGTACCTTTACACAATGGAGTATTACTCAGCTGTAAAAATGGCCGCATGAAATTTGCAGGCAAATGGATGAAACTAGAAAAATTATTCTCAGTGAGGTAACCTAGACCCAAGAAGACAAACATGGTATGTACTCACTCATAAGTGGATATTAGGAGTAAAGTATAGGGTAGCCAACCTATGATCCACAGCCTCAGAGAGGCTGGATAACAAAGAGGACCTGGAGAGGGAACACATATATTTCCCAGGAAATGGGAAAGAGTGGAGATCCCCTGAGTGAACAGGGGCAGGGAAGGGGGGATGGATGAATGGGAACTGCAGAAAGTGGGTTGGGTGGGCTGGGTGCAGGGAGTGGACTGGCGGCAGGATGGGGATGACTGGGAGGGGAAACCAGTCCGAATTAAAATCAATTAAGAAAGTTATTTAAATAAAATAAGAAAAAAGGAAAAAAAATAAAAGGTTAAAAAATAATTCCTAATGGCTAAGGATGTTGAACATTTCTTTAAATGTTTCTCTGCCATTTGAGTTTCCTGCATAGAAAAATTCTCTGTTTAGACTTGTACCCCAATTTTAAATTGGATTATTTGATTTTTTGGTATCTCATTTCTTGAGTTCTTTATATATTTTGGATATTAGTCCTCTATCAGATGTGCACTTAATAAAAATATTTGGAGAAATTTTCATGAGGTGCAGAAAAGAAGACATATTCTTTTGTGTTTGGGTGAAGTGGTTGGTATCGAATATCTGTTAGGTACGTTTTGTTCATAACAGCAGTTAGCACCAGCATTTCTCTGTTTACTTCATGTCTGGATGACCTATCTATTGGTGAAAGTGTGATATTGAAATCTCCCACTGTCAATGTGTGAGGGTCAATAAGCGATTTAAGCTGTAGTAGTGTTTCTTTTACAAACTTGGTTGCCATTGTATTTGGGTCATAGGTGTTAAGAATTAAAATGTTATCTTGTTGGATTTTTTTATTTTATCAGTATGTATTCTTTTGATTGGTTTTGATTTGAAGTCTATTTTGTTAGATATTGAAATAGCTATACCAGGTTGGCATTTATTGGAATACAGCTATTCCAAACAAATGGACCTAAGATGATTTTCTCAAGAAATATTTTTATTTCAAATAAATAAAAAAGAAACATATAAAATACTACAAAGAATCAATGAAACAAAGAGTTGGTTCTTTTGAGAAATCATCTGGGGTCTGTTCCTTTGGAATATCTTTTCCCAACCCTTTACCTGTTGATATTGAGATGGTATTTCTTGACTACAACAGAAGGATGGATCCTGTTTCTTCCCACCCATTCTTTAAAAAAAAAAAAAAAGATTTATTTATTATGTATACAGTGTTCTGCCTGCATGTATGCCTGAAAGCCAGAAGAGGGCACCACATCTCAATACAGATGGTTGACAGGAATTGAACTCAGGATCTTTGCAAAAGCATGCAGTGCTCTTAACTGCTGATCCATCTCTCTCCATCCCCGCACCCATTCTTTTAGTCTGTGTCTTTTTTTGGGGAATTGATACCATTGATATTCAGGGATATCAATGACCCATGGTTGTTTATACCTTTTATCTTTTATTTACTGTATTGGTAAATGTTAGACACACACACACACACAGAGAGAGAGAGAGAGAGAGAGAGAGAGAGAGAGAGAGACAGAGAGACAGACAGACAGAGAGACAGACAGACAGAGAGACAGACAGACAGAGAGACAGACAGACAGAGACAGAGAGAGAGAATGCCTGCTTCCCTTTTTTTGATTTTGCTGGTGCGAGATTATTCATTTCCTGTGTTTTCTTGGGTATAGTTAACATCCTTAGGTTGGAGTTTTCCTTCTACCACCTTCAACAGGGCTGGATTTGTAGATAGATACTGTTTAAACTTGGCTTTATCATGTGGTATTTTGTTTTCTCCATCTATGGCACTGAAATTTTGCTGGGTATATTAGTCTGGGCTGGCAACAATGGTCTTGTAGAGTCTGTAGAACATTTATTTGTCCATTACCTTCTGGCTTTTAGAGTCTTCATTAAGATGTCAGGTGTATTTCTAATAGGTCTATCTTTATAGTTACTTGGTCTTTTCTCCTTTCATCTTTTAATATTCTTTCTTTATTCTGTATATTTAGTGTTTTGATTATTATGTGCTGAGGGGACTTTCTTTTCTGGTCCAATCTATTTGGTGTTCTATAAGCTTCTTGAACTTGTATAGGCATCTCCTTCTTTAGGTTGGAAATTTTTTCTTCTATGGTTTTGTTGAAAGCATTTTCTGGGCCTTTCAGTTGGGTTTCTGCTCCTTACTATATTTCTATTCTTTTTAGGTTTTGTTTTTTCTTACTGTACCATATATTCTGGTTGTTTTCATTTTTTCTATCATGTTATCAATGCCTTTGATTCTGTCTTTCATCTCTTGCATTCTGGTGTAGGAGAGTCTTCTTTCCATGTGTTGCTTTCATTGGTTGAATAAAGAAAACTGCCTTGGTATTTTGATAGGGCAGCCCTTAGGTGAGAGGAGTAGACAGAACAGAACAGAGGAAGAAGGGCAGTGTGGCAAATGCCATGGCTTTCCTCTCTGAGACGGACGCTGGTTAGACTCATGCTGGTAAGCCACAGTCACGTGGCAATACATATTATTGGAGATGGGTTAAACAAATATGTAAGAGTCAATAATGGGCTGGATATAATGGGTCAGGCAGTATTTAAATTAATACAATTTCTGTGTCATTATTTCAGGGGCTAAGCTAGCCAGGTGGTGGGACGTAGCCCACCGTTCCTCCAACTACAGTATTCTTTTGGTGAAGTTTGCATATGTGGTTCTGTTCAAATTCCTAATTTTTTCATTCCAGAATTCTCTCTATTTGGGTTTTCTTTATTGATTCTATTTCCAATTTCAGATCTTGAATAATTGTATTCATTTCCTTCCACTAGTTGCTTGTGTTTTCATAGATTTTTTTGTTTTAGGGATTTATTCATTTCCCCTTTAAAGACTCTATCATATTCATAAAGGCTCTTTTAAGGTCTTTTTCTTGTGTTTCCTCTGTGTTGGAATATCCAGGACCTGCCATGATAGGATAACTGGGCTATACTGAAGATATACTGTCTTGGCTGTTATTGATTGTATCTTCACACTGGCATCTAGGTATCTGGGATGAAGATCATTATATGTCTAAGTGCTGATTTCTCGATTTTTCTTCACTAGGTAGGTGTTTTGTTCCTTGATTTCTATTTCCTCTCTGGATTTCTGGACAATGTGATTCCTGTTTGCTGCCTGGTAGGAAATTTTCTTTGACTCTGATAATATGGCCAGTGGGAGTTCTAGATAAAATGTATTTCTGGGTATTTGGAGCTGGTTATTTGGAGGAATCAGGATAGGATGGGGGTCTTTTTTTTTTTTAAGATTTATTTATTTATTGTGTATACGGTAGTCTTAGTACTCTGCCTGCAGGCCAGAAGAGGGCACCCAGATCTCATTACAGATGGTTGTGAGCCACCATGTGGTTGCTGGGAATTGGGACCTTTGGAAGAGCAGGCGGTGCTCTTAACCACTGAGCCATCTCTCTCCAGATGGGGGTCTTAAGGGGTTCACAGAAGGGAGGAGAGCATAGTGTTTCTTCAGGATCTTCTTATCATCTCTTTGGACTGGAGGGAGACCGTAAGAGGGGTCACCATTAAAGATCTGCTATAGTCCTGGGACTGGGACTGAGGGTTGAATCTAGAAGGACAGAAGGAAAAGGGAAGATCTACAGACAGCCTATCTGCTTTCTTGGCAAGAATGGTCTGTGGGTTAGTGGTGAGTGTCCACTGGGTTTGAGAATGGGATAAAGCTACAAGTTGGGAGAAGGAGGCTGGGAAGGGAAGGTCTGTGAGATCCACCGGAGATGTGGGCAGAGGGGTGAAGGAAGGCTGAAATGGGTATTCTGTTCCAGAGATGGGTATGAGACTTGGGGACGGGTTTGGCTCAGAGGAAAGAGTGGTGAAGGGTTTCAGTTAGCTTACCTGTTCCTCTGGCCTGTACAGCTGGTGTGTCCATGGGGAATGCCTGCTAGTACCGGAGGCTGAGATACTGGGATGAATTGAGGGAAGGAAGATTGCAGGAGGTCTTTGTGATGTATGGGTATGGCATCAGAGAGGAAAAAGAGACCACAACAGATTTCCTGATACTGAGTTGGGGATGAGACTGGGGAGATTGGCTCTGATGAGCAGGAGGAGAGGTGTGGGTCTGTCATCAGCCTACTTGTTGCCTTGGGAGGAGCAGCTCTGTGATTAGTAGGGTGTGCCTACTGGGGCTGGGGGCTGAAACAAAGAGATGAGTGAGGGGAAGGAGGTTAAAGGGGGACTGTGGAAGTTTGAATGTAATTGGTCCCTATAAGCTCTTAGGGGATGGCACTCCTTGGAGATTTGGCTTTGTCAAAGTAGGTAAGGCCTTGTTGGAGGAAGTATGTTACTGTGCAGGTGGGTTTTGAGGTTTCCTGTGCTCAAGATACTACTCAGTGTCTCAGTTTACTTCCTGTTGCCTGTGGATCAAGATGTAGCAGCTCCTTCCCCAGCACCATGTCTGCCTGCATGCCACCATGCTCCGCTCCATGATAGAAGTGAACTAAACCTCTGAAGCTGTTAGTCACCTCCTCAGTGAAATGTTTTCCTTTATAAGAGTTGCCACGGTCATGATGTCTCTTCACAGCAGTAGAAACCCTAGTCAAGACAGAGAAGATCTGTGGGTTCCATAGAGAGGAACAGGGAGACAGGGAAGCTTGCCACAGGTGTTCTACTATAGAGCAGTAGCTGAGACTGGACAATGGATCAGGGAGGACCAGGGAGAAGAGAAGATCTGAAGGCAGCCCGTGGTTTAGCAGGGGTTACAGGGAGGGAGGTTAGAAGGGGAAGATCTATGGAATCCATAGAAGATGGGAACCCTGAGGCAGGGAAGGCTGCTTGAGATGTTGTGGTACAGAGCTGGGGATGAGACCAAGCTATTTTGAACATTTTGATGACTCCTGATATTGATGTCTATAATTGTGGTACTAGTTCACAGTCCCATCAGTGTGAATAATGTTCTCTCTCTCCCCATATCCTCCCCAGCATTTGAGTATTTCTTTTTTACAAGACTTACCAATGTGCTGTTTATACATCTGTGCATGGACCAAGAAGGTTTGAATGTATTTTTCTAATACTTACAGATAATAGGGATAATAGTAAAGCACATTATTGTCTGTGCTTCATTGTATTCTTCCTTAGATCCCTAGAGTATTTTCGTGATTCTAGAGAAGCTAAATAAGAAGGTGAACCCAAAGAAAAACATATAAGCATCCCCCTGAATATTAACCTTCATCAGGCGATGAAAGAAGACAGAGACAGAGACCAACATTGGAGCACTGGACTGAAGTCTCACGATCCAAAGGAGGAGCAGAAGGAGAGTGAGCACGAGCAAGGAACTCAGGACTGCGAGGGGGGCACCCACACACTGAGGCAATGGGGATGTTCTATCAGGAACTCACCAAGGCCAGCTGGCCGGGGACTGAAAAAGCATGGGACAAAACCGGTCTCGCTGAACATAATGGACAATGAGGACTACTGAGAACTGAAGAACAATGGCAATGGGTTCTTGATCCTATTGCACGTAATGGCTTTGTGGGAGCCCAGGTAGTTTGGATGCTCACCTTAATAGACCTGGATGGAGGTGGGTGGTCCTTGGACCTCCCACAGGGCAGAGAAACCTGCTTGCTCTTTGGGCTGAGGAGGAAGGAAGACTTGATTGGGGGAGGGGGAGGGAATGGGAGGTGGTGGCGGGGAAGAGGCAGAAATCTTTAATAATTAAATAAATTAATTAATAAAAAAATAAAATGCCTACAACTAAATTAAAAAAAAAAAACATTACAACTCCAAACCCTTTTCTCTTCTACAGTACTGTATGCGGGGTTTTAGCTATGGTTTGAACACATTTTTTTACATAATTAAACAGATATTCTATTTCACAACACTGTATGGTACTTTATATGGGAAGATTTGGAATGTGGAGCAATAATCTATGTGAAAGAAATTATATGGATTAAAGGGGCTTGACTGAAGGAACGTCTGGCTAAGAAAGGAAAATATTTGGATTAAGCAGATATATATATATATATATATATATATATGTCAGCTGTTGGTCTGTGAAATTAATATTTGTGTTCTTTATTGCATATCATCTTTTTAGTATAGCACTCTTAAAAGAAACATTATATATGAATTAGGTAATAACCATTTTTAAGACAAATTAATAACCCACAAGATTTTTTATTTGGGGAAATCTAGTACAACTGTTTTCTTTTTAATTATAGTTTTGATCCGATAATTTTTGTATGCTTTATCTCATCCAACACTTACAGTAATGATGTGCTAAATATCACTACATTAGTTTTTGTTACTGTGACAAAGGTCTCAGAGAAGCATCAGGAAGGAGAGGGATAGTTTCAACTCGTTGTTTCTGAGGTTGTACTCTGTATCTAGCTCCTTCATTGAGTTTAGGTGAATGACAGTTGAAAACCACGAGGAAGGGCACGACAGAGAAAAGTTGTTCACATCATCGCTGTCAAGAAGCAGAAACAGGTAACAGGAGGCAGCCATAACCAGATAGACTCCACAGAGACTCACTGCCAGGGACCCACTTTTTCTAAATAGTCTCTCTCTACTCTCCATGTTAAGAGCTTTACCCCACCAAGGGATTAAACCAGGGCCCTCAACAGCTAATCGTTTCTGGAAGAAGCCTATAGATCATAGTCAGAGCTGCATTTTCTTCATTTTCTAGGCATTTCTCAGTCTTGTCAAATTGTTAGTCAAAATTAACCAGAACAACCATTAGGCTCATTCTAAACCTAAAGATACTAAGACATGAACTGTGTCCCAGATGGCTATATTTGGGCTGAAAAGAAAAAGAGAAGCATCCTGATCCAGTGTTCATAGTGTGCAATAGCAGAGGCAAGTGGTAACTACCGCCCCATACAGGAGTCCTTAGACACGCTATGGAAATCCAGTCTTTCTGCCTGGGTTTGCTCTCCATGACCAATGTGAGCTATTACTGTAGGGGTGTAGGGTTTTTTGTGGCCATGTTTGGGAAGATTTAGGAAACCATGATCTTAGCCGCCCAGGTCATATTAGGGTTTAGGGATGAGTCCAAGCACATAATGCTGTTGTGTTTCTACAGGAAAAACAGCCACTCTGTTTCTTCTAGATCAGTGGTTCTCAACCTTCCTAATGCTGTGACCTTTTAATACAATTCCTTTTGTCATGGTAATCCTCAACCATAAAACTACCTCCATTGCTACTTGATAACTGTAATTTTGCTAATATTATGAATAGTAATGTAAATATCTGTTTTTTTTTCTCCCCCTGCCTTTTCTTTTAACTTATTCTTCTCTCATACAATATATCCCCACTGCTCCCTCCACTCCAGATCCACTGCTCCTCCATTTCCCTTCAGAAAAGAGCACGCCTTCCCCGGGATACCAACTGAACAGGATAAGACTAGGCACAAATCCTCATGTCAAAGTTGGAGGAGGAAAAAGGTCCCAAAAGCAAGCAAAAGAGTTAGAGACATCACCACTCCTGTGAGTTCCATAAAAACCCCAAACAAGTACAGCTTATATGCAGAGGACCTAGTTCAGACCCATGCAGGCTCTGAGGAGAGGTGGCCTGTGCACCCTCCCAGCCACCCCCACCCCTGCTCTGTCACCCTTTCCTCCTTGTCCTCAAAGGAAGGAGATACACACGGCCAGGTGTCAGTTTGCTCCGGATGGATATGGCATGTAACATAAAACCGGTTAGGTTAGGGCTCCCGTCCTTGTAGACACGGACATCTTCATTAAGCCGCCAGGATGAAACTGAGAGCCAGTAGATCCTCTCTTGTAACTGGGAAGGCTGATTGACTTCATTCCCCTCTCAGCGGTCCTCTCTTGAGCATCAGCTGTGTTACTTGGCTGACTTCCCCTGCCTTGAGTTGAGAAACACTGCAGAGCACTGACATCACATTCTACTTACTGTCGTTTATTGCAGTAAGAGTCAACTCCATTGAGCAAGCATGGATCACAGTTGTTTGTGAGAGTCACCTTGTTTGGATGGTGGCTCTTCCTTCCCACTTCCTCTGTAGGAAGTGGAAATTATGGCCAGCTCCCCCTTACTTTCTATCATCTGAAGAACACTGTTCTTTTCCTCTTTTAGGAATCTTTCTCTTTTCTACGCCCTTTTCTCCACAATTAAGATCGAAAATTCCATGATGATGATGACAGGTACTGTATTGACAATGATCAAATCTGTCAATAGACACTCTTTTAAATAAGATTTAGTCTAGGTTGCTTTTTCATTATTTATTTTTCATTATTCTATAATTTAAGAGAATCACTGCAGCAATGAAAGCTTTCACGGGTCATCAGGGCCAATCCTCTGCCTCCTTTTCAATCCAATGAAAATTTTAGTCCCCAAATGTTGGGTTTTGCTTAAAATATCGAAGCATCTGTCTGTCTGTGTCTCTCTCTCTGCGCATGACACAATGCCCATGTGCAGTTCAAAGGACAAATCTGTGAAGTCAGCATTGTCCTTCCGCCATGTGGGGTCCAGGGACTCCACGCATGCTCTCGGATTGGCAGTAAGTAGCTTTAACAATCAGGCCATTTTTTTCATCCCTTAAAAAACATTTTGCGGGGCTGGAGAGATGGCTCAGAGGTCCTGAGTTCAATTCCCAGCAACCACATGGTGACTCACAACCATCTGTAATGAAATCTGGTGCCATCTTCTGGTGCGTGGGCATTCATGCAGATAGAACACTGTAAACAAAATAAATAAATCTTTAAAAAAACATTTTGTTTCTTTTATAATAAAGATTGTACCACTCTTTGCTTATTTTAAGGTGGTATAGGAGATTCATTTGTAGCTCACACATGTTCATGTTGAAAAATGTCTTGGAAACAATGACACGTCATTGACAAATTCAGTAAAGTCCTGGAGCTTTAGAAGAACTCTGTAAAAAAAAAAAAGTTCAAAAAAGAAAAAAAGAAGGTGGGAGGTTGGGACAAAAGGAAGGGAGGAAGAAAAGGAAAGAAACAAGGAAGGGAGGAGAGAGGAAAGAAGACAGGTAGAGAGGGAGGGAAAGAAAGTTGGTATATTGTGAGGCAAAAAGGGAATGGAACCTGCTAGAGAGTTCTGAGGTCTAATTATATTTTCTTCCCCCAAAACACATAATTTTAAAGTTTTCTGGGAGGGAAACATCTCTAAACTTGCTTCTCACAGATTGCTTTAGTCAGATCTTCAACTCCCCTGAAGTTCCCTACGTTAGACCTAACACCCGGTTTGTGCTATTGGGAGGCAGTGGAAACATTAAGAGATCTGTCAAGTGAGAGCTCTTTGATAACTGGGGGATGCCCTGGAATTGGTGATGGGACCCCACTGTCTTCTGCCTTTCCAGCTCACCTGCCTAAGAAGTGAACTGGCATTTTCTGCCCTGCGCCCAGGCCATGGTGCAGTGTGCAACGGCAGGCCTCAGGCCATGAGAGCAAAAGGGCAAGAACTGAAACCTTCCATACTGTGAGTCACATGAGCCCTTGTTTTTTAAAGTTGCCTAATCACTGGTATTTATTACAGCAATGAAAGCCATCACATGTATGACAATTTACTAGGCTACTAGTAGCCTAACTGCTTCTGAATTAACCAAAAACAAAGATACTACATTCCGAGGTCCATGGGCTCCTGCCTGCTTTCATCCCGAGTGGGAGGAAGGGTAACAGTGTTGTCTTTGGCCTTCAGTGCAGGTGTGCACGTTGCCTGCTCCTTCCCTGTTACCGCAGCCTACTTTAGGTAATATTTGCAGAGAGAAGCCTGGCCCACTTCATCTAAAGCGCCTCCCCGTTGATGCTCCCTTTGGAGCAGCTTATCTCTGCTCTTTCAGGCTGTCTACTTATCCCCATAGGATGCTCATTAAGTTGCTTTAACGTGGAGCTCATTTCCAGAAGTATATCCATGCTGCCAGAGATGGCAAAGATCAAAAAAACATTTAAGGACCAAAGAAACGAAAGCCTGAATATTAATTACAAGTTTCAGTTTGAAAATAAACATGGTGGGAGATATTCACTTTAAAATGAGAAGACTCAACATGTATAGCTAATACATGAAGGTAAATGAGAGCAGAGCTATGCTTGCCTCCCCACCCCGGCCCCCCTCCCCATTGGGGGAGGATAAACTGACTGAGATGAACATTTCCCCAGTGCTATACTGCAAACAAACCAATATATAAATCCACAATGGGACAAGTTTTGTTTCTAGGCAGGTTACATTTAAAGCAGGCCAATGACAGGAAGTGCGTTTCATTTTAATATTTCATGAGAACAGAATGTTTGATTATTTACCCTGAAAGTTTACATAGTTTAGAGCCAATTGTAGGCCTATTTATTATTATTTTTAGTTTTTAAGAATATAATGTAATTATAACTCTCCTTTCTCTTGCCCTATCTTTTTGGACATTGTTCTTGCTTCTCTGTTTTTAGGGTGGAGAATGGCGAGCCTTCTGTGCATAGTATATAGTCTTGCTGCCTTTGTCCATGCAGGCCGGAAGAACTGCATGTGCTTTGTTACAAATCATCGGCACATCCATCCTCCACCTTGGTCCTGTCTTTTTTTTATTTTTTTTATTTTTTTAACTTTAGCATCTGATCTCAATCTGTCATCCTTGAAGGAGCCTCAGAAGCTCCTTCTTCTAAGATTCCACCCCAAACCCCTGTTGTCCATAAAACTCACAGTGGCTATTTAACCCTGATGATTCCACTGCGTGCCTAGAAACAAGCAGATTAGCACTCACTTTGGTATTGTTTAAGGCCACATAATCTTGAGGAATCATAAATCAGCAAATCCACAGAAATCCACAAAAAAGGATTCCTGAGAATGTCTGATAGCAGTGGAGTTTCTGAGACAGAACAGCAGCACAAAATCAGGTGGGGTCATTCAACTTAATACAATTATCTTACATATTTCGATTTTCACGTCATTATAATAAATGTATCAACCCCTTATTAGTAATAATAAAGATTTAGTTGTACATAAAGAGTACAAATATATGTTTTTAGATTTTATATTAAAATGAAATCTAATTCATAATAAGATTCATTTTCTTGTTTTTTCCCCATCTCCTTTTATCGTCTCTATTTTTATTTTTACAAAGTTTCTATTGTAAACAGAGAATCACATTTTACTGCTTAGATTGGAGTCATGATATAGTACTGCAGATCTATTAATTTTATTTGATTTAAAAATGAGGAACTAATGTTTTCATTATTTATATCTTCAGAAAGACATTAGTTTTGACTTTTAAGTTGAGTGAGGAAAGGTTAAATAAAAACAAGATTTAAGTTGTTATATCTTTTTGTGGTTCAAACTAATTTATTAAAAATATATAAAATTAGATTTAGAAACTCATTCTTTTGGAAGATAACAGAATACATGTAGTATGGTAACAAAATAGGGGAGGGCTATCTGAAAAGGAAGGGACTAGCCAGACAGTGAAAAGGGAGTATGTGGAAGGGGTATATTAGGAAAATTATAATGGCACATATGTATGAAAATACCATAATAAATGTATTGTTATATGCTATCCTAAAACATCAATGAAAATTATTGATCCATACAGTTAATAATTTAAAAATTCTATAGATTAAATAAACTTTCTAGTTCTACATAAAAGAACAAAAATAATAACTCTATCCAAATAGGGTTATCTTGAGGAACACTCTGCTCTTTGCCTTCCACACTTTTAGAGAGCAGATCATACCATAAGGTTGATGGGTAGGTACAGGCTGACCTCACTACCACTTGAAAGGTATATGCAGTGTCAAATTCTCAAGCCTTGGGAATGACACTATTCTGTAAGTCTCATTCTCTGAGCTTCTTATTCTACACAACGCTGATTTTTGCATGAACACAGCAATAGTTCAGCGAGTAAAGAAAGCATCTCTATAATCGGGACGTCAGCCAGTGCTCACAAAGGCTGCTGAGGCTGCTTATGATTGACTAGGCTCTGCGTTCTACGTAGAGACTGCTGTCAGTAATACCTTTGGGTTCAGTAGGGCACTAGTCCACGTCTGATTTTACTCACACCCTGGGCTTCCTAGCAGCTGGAACATTAGCACCCAATTGAACTGCTGAAAAAAATTACTGAAGTATTTTATACTTCTGTCATTAAGTAGAGGCCTGAAGAAATGCACATTGTAAGCAGTCAATACTTACGGGTGAACAAAGAGGGTTGGAAGGAGGGAGACAGTATCGGCTTTCACTCTTCTCAAGGAACGTGTTAGGGGCAGGCTTTGGAAATGTAACCCGAGGCAAGGCTCTCAACGCAAGTATGAGGAAATGGGAAAGCGAAACAGAAGCACTTATTGTCCTGCTCCCATTCGTGCTAGGAAATAGACCACTGCTCCTAGTGTCCACACCTGGGTGGATCGGGCCCATTCTAAAGCTGGAGTGAGGAACACAGAACAACATCCCCGAGAAGAGGTGCGTGGAGATGGACCAGGAAATTAAACCCAATTCTCAGAACCCTTTCCATCTAGCTGTGTAAAATGAAGGGGTATTTATAACATCTTATTTCCAAGTGGACACGAAAGCATATGCTTACACGACAAAGAAACCCGCAATTCAAAACTATCTTTGCGACCCGATTACTTCATTGGCCTGGATTTCTGACAATACAGAAGACTGAGGAGTGCCCACCAACTGTGGCGATGGCTGGAGGTGCCAGAGCTCCTGAGGAAACTGCGCTTGTGAAATGACTTCATAGTTGGCTCCACGGGATAGGGTGTAACTTCTTAATATATTTCCACATTGTTCCTTGTGCCCATTGCATGTTGGTTATTTGACTTTTGCAGAAGGAGAGAAACCTAAACTCAGGAGAATTCTGTTGCTCAAAGGAATTGTGATATAAATACAACCTGCTGTTTGGACCGATTGCTTTCTATTTTGCACAAGTATATCCCAGTGTTTTATATATAAAAACATATCTCAAAACATCACTTTAGTTTCAAAACTACTGCAAAAATAGCCATGGAAAAGCCACAGTCAGCATGCCAGTATTTTAAACCAAGAACTGTATCCCCAAGCTATCAAAACTCAATAACTGGGACATAGCAGTGCTGTATCTCTGTGACTGAATCCTAGGGATTTGTGTGAGGAGATATTAGGGTGAATTTAGCTGTCTTTATTTGAAGCTCATCTGCGAACAGCCCACTAACAATTGCAAGGAGCCATTAACTGCGGAAAGGAAAACTGGCTAATATTTTTTGTGGGTGTTTTCAAGGCCATCGTATTTACTTTCCGACACTGTACAGTGACCACATGCCAAGGCCGGAGAAAAGTGATCTCCCGTGGGCTGTCTGCAGTCTGTTCTCTGACTTCCTCCTCTTGGCCCAGTTCAGTCCAGACATTTCAACAGCTTGACTAAGCCTCATCACCATTTAGCTGCCAAGCTTAGTGGCTGCCAGTTTTGCTAGTAGCTTTTTAAGTGCACCTGTTACCAGTACTAGGTTTCTATGTTTGAATCAAGAAGACTAGACCTTTCCGGTCTCCCCCAGTGGCCAGGCTCTCTCTCAAAGGAGAATTATTTTTAATAATACGTCATTATTCCTCTTCAGGGAACATTTTTTTCCCTTCTAAGTTTTTTTCCTTATGGAGAAATTACATTTATGCCAAAACTGGTGTGTGACATCTGTTTCGGGTTAGTTTACAGAGAAATGGTTTTGAGAATAAATACTGTGGATAATTTTTTTTTCTTACGTGGGGTCTGCAGATCTATGTGAAAAAAAAACTCAGAGATTTGGTTAAAAATGGAGAGGTTTTAAGTGTGACCTCTAAACACCATTGATAATGAAGTTAATCTGATATATAATACATGTGTTGCATGGTAACTATGTATAAATACTGGGTCATTCATACAAAGGACTATAATTAATGCATATCATGGAGCTAAAGCAGCATTTTGGGAGCAAGCTCAGAGGAGAAATGAATGGAAAAGCAGTTAGAGCTGCCTCTTGCTCTTTAGGATCCTGGACCAGAGCAGCCTCCGTGGGCAGTCTCCTCTGATTTTCCATTAGCATTTGCTCTGGGCCAGGGGCCTGGTGCTGGCGGCTGGGAATAACCTTGCCTACCCACAACAAAAGCGATATGAATTTAGAAAGAAAAGTATAATGTCTTCTCTTTCGACCCTCTTCCAAGTCCTGAAACACTGAATACTATTTATCTGTAGCTACGAAGCCTTTTCAGGTGGAAAAAACAGGACATGGTAAATTATTTTAATTCTTTGGATATCATACAACACCAAAGGGAATCTCTTCAGACAAATTTTTTTGCAGCCACTAAGGATGCTTGAGCTAATATTTGCCCAATTTGACCATCACTCAGTGTTCAATAAGTATAGTATTTGCTCATCAGCAGACTATTTAGTCGGTAGATAAATTGGTGGTATGTTTACGTGGGCTATTGTACAAGTCACCTATCGACCTACATTTTTTAAAATGCTAACAGCAAACATAGTAAGAGTATCTCTAAACCATGCATCTGTCCTCATGTGGAATTTTACCTTGAAGGTGTCAATTTTTCTTCAAGCTGTGGCAACTCAAGTGACATTGTTCCTGTGACTGATTTGGAGTGACATGACCATATGACACGGTTTAAATGCCAACACACTGGTCCAATCCTGTCTCCCCCTCACACACCACATTCAACATGCCAGCAAATCCTGTTGGCCAGTTCATGGAGAGACACCTGAGGTCCACTAGCACCCTGGTTTAACCAAGCCCGATTAATGTATTTTTCAGGGACCATTGTTACCTTTTCTCAACTACTAGTTGCCCCATTCTGCAGTGTATTCGCCACAAAATAGACACTTCCCCCTGTAATGGCTTTCCATTTCATTCAACACCTATCCCTTTTCTGGTCTCCGCCCCCTCTGAGCTCATCAGCTACTCTCTCCCTTGCTCATTGGATTCTGCATGCATTGACTTTCTGGCTGTTTCTCCAGCACGACAAACCCACTTCCACACACGGTAACTCTGCATTTTCTCTGTTAAACATTCTATCTCCTGACAGTCACATGACTTCTTACTTCTACAGGCCTGTGCTCAATTGCCTAGTGGCTTTCCCAGAAAAGCATATTTAGAGTGGCACCCCCCCCCCAGTTTATTTCTCTATGACTTGCCATCCAATATGAAAGACATTGGGTATTTTTTTACTTTCTCACTGAGGTTCTATAAAAATAGGGCTCCAGAATGTAGGTGTAACACTGAGCCCTCATTTCAGAACTCCACCTGACAGACACATTTGTGCAGTTTCAGCCACTTGCACCAACGTCTCATCTTGGAATCTTAATTTTCTTTCTAAAATTAAAGTTTGCAAAACTTTTTTTCTAATCATACTACACACACACACACACACACACACACACACACACACTCGTAGCATGTGTGCCACACTGCAGTGTCTGTCAGAAATCAACTTTTGGGGAGTCAGTTCTCTGCCATCATGCGAATCCTGGGAATCAAATTCAGATTGTCAGTCTTGGTAGAAAACGCCTTTACCTCTTGAACCATCTAGCTGGACTAAACTTTCTAAATCCTAATTCTTCGTTTAAACATATTTGAGCTATAATCCCGTTTTTGGTCCTACTTTCTTTGGCAGGGGAATGAAACGAGAGAAAGACCTAGGTGATACCGAATGTCTAGCTAGATTCTGCTCTCAAAAACACTCTAAGGACAGGCATTACTACTGAGAGGCCGGCCTCTCAGAAACCAGAATCCAGGCATGACAGACTCTACACTGCCTCCTAGCTGGCTGCCCCAGTAGTTCTAGTCTGCCTAGTGAAACATAGAAATCAAAGCATTGCTTTTTTCAGCAGCTCCACGTGCTAGAGGCAGACCCGTATCGCAAACATGACATGTATAATATATTTATGTAATGTAATATTTCCGTACTTTCACTTTGTAAGTATGGCCGTATCTCAAAGATTCTGTATGTCGTATCAGGTAGTTCAACTTTTGGAAGCGTCCTGAAAGGCATTCCCAATGCTGGGACGTTCAAGTCAAGGTTTGCTTAGCCAGACTCCGGGAAAACTCGTTTCCCTGCACTGACACGGTGTAGAGGCAGCTTAAACCACTTGGTCCCAGAGAGTGGGATCCAAAGACCGTGATCTGGAGGCAGGGGCCGACCGCCATAAGCGAGGCACACCCCAGTTCTCAGGAAAGCGGCGGCGTGGGTTCCGGAGTAGGGTGCGGGCGCGGGGAGGGGCCTGCGGCGGCCCGCCCTCTCCTCGGGGATGCCGGGATGTTTACCCTCCTGACAGCCGCGGCCGCGGGAGGAGGAGCGGAGCTGGGAGGATGGGCCGCCGCTAGGCTCGCAGTGGTAAGCGCCGGCCGAACGGGGTGGGAGCCGGCGCCTGCAGCGGCGCGGGCAGAGGCGATCGGCCCGGGATCCCGCAGCCCGCAGCCCTGCAGCCCGCGTGGACCGAGCTGTCCCGGCGTCCCGGTGAGTCTGCACGGCCCGGCCGGGTGGGGCCGGTGCTGGGAGCGGGTGGGCCGCGTGGAGCCTCGGGCTCGAGTGCCTCCAAGGTCGGGCCGGGTCGCCTGCAGCTGGCCGAGGGCGGTGCAGGCCACTGGCGGTGGGAGTTCGGCTCCCAGGCGCCGGGACCCCCGGGAAGCTCCGCTGCGGTGGTGGCGGCGGCAACAGGTCTCCCAGCTCAGACTGGAGGAACTCCAGCGAAGACCCGCCTCCGGGCCGAGCTCATTGGTCATGGTGGCTATTTACCGCTCGCGGATTGGTTCAACCGATTCGGCTGCAGCCCAGTTTAGAAAAGTGAAGTTCACCGACCTGAGAGTCGGGGTGGCCCGACAGCAGGATCGGGAACCGATCGGGACCGGTCCCGGACTGGGATGCAGCAAAGTATGAGCTAAGTCACAAAGTGGGCCTTGGTGAAGTTAGAGGGAAGTGGGGGTGTTGCTGAGCAATGCCGGCTGCCTCGGCCAAGTGCTGGAGGCCCTGGAAGCCCCACAGCAGATGCTTTTATGGACTCGTTTTGTACTCTCATAGCCTTTGCTCTAGCTAAATGCTAAGAATATATTTACTTTAGAGTAAGATATGCTTGTGCCTTTACAGTCCTGGTGATGAAACCGAATATAGAAAAGACAGTATAGAGATGAAATGACTTTTTTTTTCTCTTTGAGATTGTTGGTCTTAAAAGTTGTAATTAAAGACAATTAGAGGTCCTAGTTTGTAGAGTATTGTTAGGACCACTGTTTAGTTTCTCCTCCAAGGAATCTGCAGTTTCCAGTGGGCACGTTACCTACCGCTGTTCACGACGGTGCGCTTTGATAGGTTGCTTTACAGAAATGTGTGTAGTATGAGTCTTTTCTCTGCTGGACGATGGGATGTTGATGTGATCCAAGAGAGGTTTAGTGCCCACACTCAAACATTTATAATATGTTTGAGACAACAGGACAAGCTCCGAAAACGGTGAATTAAAATGCACTTACGCCTTCATTACTTTGTAGCGTTTCTTGTTGGTATTCATGGCCGCAGTATTTGGTGACGGGCTGTGCACTTGAGTCAGTTGGCATGCAACCTAAGTAGTTATTCTCATTTCACAGTTATTTGATTTTACACTTGGAGAGATACCGTCCATAATTTGTTTTTACATCCCAAAGCGTTGTATCCTCTGCTTTGGCGGAGGTGGGGGATGTTGGACGTTTGGAAAAACTTTACTTCTTAGAGGGGCGATAAAGTGGATGGGGGTGGAATGTGTGTGTGTCGGGATGGGGGGGAATGAGGGGGACCTGTGGAGAAAGGAGAAGGGACACTGGGGTGGAGTGGAGGTGAATCCGGGACCCAGTGACCACGCAGTCCTCAGATTCCGCTCTAAGGTGGAAGACCCCGCCCTTCAGAGCACTGACAGCCACCACAGCCAATGGACGGCGAGGACACCCGGCCCTAGCCCAGGAGGGCGTGTACTTCCTATGGCTGCCCTGGGCTGGGAGAGGAGGCCAAGTTTTTGAGGATGTGGGCCTGTGGAAAGAAGGGCCGAGGCTCAGTCTTATGAAATCAGGGCATAAAAATAGTGGGAGGGGGCTCTGGTTTCCTTTGCACCTTTTGTTAACTTTCAAGATTCGGGCTCAGCTTGAAGTCAGTACTTCCACCGAAACCATAGTAGATAAGAAACGAACCTGGTCAGCAAATTAAATATAGTCGGTGACTGCCTGGGGCTTTACCCCGAGATCATATGAAACTGAAAACCAAGAACTGCCAGAAGAAAACTCGGTAGACACTCTCATGGCAGGGCAGGGTGGCAGTCTTGCTACCGTTAAGACAATCAGGAGTTTAAAAAGTCAAGACTGCATTTCCAGACAGACAGACCCATTTTGTAATCTGAACTCAAGTTATTTTATCTGGCTAATACCTGTCTCACGTCACTCCTTTCCCACAAACACGCTTTCTTGGCTGGACACTTAGGAGATTTCTCTCCAGTAGTAAAACAGAAGGAAAACGCCACTGGTAGGATGGCCGCACAGTAGCGGAGGAGGGGAGCAGAGGCCGCAGGGCTGGCATGCCTTTCCTTACTAAATGAAAAACCAGTTTCGAATAAGCTCAAGTGCAGAGCAGTTATACTCCGTAAAGATAAGTACTGCCAGGACTCTTCTCCCACTTCTGGGCTTCTGGTGATCGCAGTGGAAGCCTTTTAGCCCTGCCTAACTACAAACATTAAGTAACATTTACCAAAAAAGCCCAACCAAACAAAAACAAACAAACAAACAAAAAAACCCCAAACCAAAAAAAAAAAAAAAAAAACCCCAAACTGATATTTTTAAAAAACAGATTTTGTTATTATAAGAATGTGCAGGGTATCTGTTCCCAGTTTCACCTAAGTGTCTTTCCAGATATTTGAGTAGTGTGTGGGCAGATACTTCACTTCATAATCTAAACTGCAATGGAGTCCAAATTTAACTGTAGTTCTGAAGATGGGTGTATGACATGGGTGCGAACTATTTACTCTGAATTGATGTTTATCTGCATCTCTATAAGTACAGCATCATTTTCTAAGAAACATTTCTTTATCCTTTTGAACTTGTTTCAGTTTAATTCTTCCTCTTGCATTTTTTTTAAATCCATGGAGATTATAGGTGGAATAACATTTGGTTATAGGATTATAACCAAGCATATGCATTTGTGGAATATAAAGGAAATTGACAATTTAATTGTTTCCTCCTTGACATAGGGTCTCAGTTGGTATCCTTTGCTGGCCTAGAACTTCCTATGTAACCAGCCCAGGGTGGCCTCAAACTAGTGACGTACTCCTGCCTCAGCGTCCCAAGGGTTGAGATTATAGGCATGGGTTTCTATTCTTAGTTTAGAGATTTTAGATTTGTACAACTTATGAGCTGTAAAACTTTTAAACTACAGCTTTGCCATTTGTCAGTCCATAGTGTGATTATCTCTATGGTGTTGCCTATTTCTCAAAACATTTTCTGCTTCTAAAGAAAATAACTTATAGTTCATGTTTTTGGTGAGTGGTGGGAATGCAGACAGATTATTAGCAGCATTCTTTCCTCTTTTGAGCAGGATACATGATTTTTTTTAAAAAAATCTTTATTTAAAAACCACCGTATCATACTGTGTCTATACCCTAATAGGCTGAGCTGTACTGGAGTTAATAACTAGCCACAGTAGTATGCAGACAGTGAGAAAAATGCACTGGCTTGTAGAAATCTACAGAAGTGTGTTTTCTCTGATTTAATGGAAATAGTCCTTTTTGTACATTACCACAGCTGCTGAGTGGACAGTAGCTAAGGGCTGCTTTCAGGCCCGAGCTGCATTTGTACAGGCAGCGATTCACAAACTCTAAACAGTCTGGTAATAAGTATTGTCTGCTGGAGCTCCTGCCTTTACGGCCACAGACAGTACCCATATACATGGTCATAGCTGTGTTGCAATAAAACTTTATTTATGTGGAAGATAACATCAGAGGCCTACACATGAGTTCTAAGCCATTGAGTTTCTGACAACAGTGCCCTGTCAACGTTTTTATTCTTTGAGTCTGTGTGAGAATTCTAATGAATCCCCTAGAATAATGGCCACCGTGCATTCCCAAATTTTGCTTGTTGGTGTTCATAAACAGACGAGCCACTAAGGTTAGTGTCCTGTTGGGAAGGATAAGGGTGCTGGGGTAAAAGTGTTCACTAGACCCCAGCAGATATAGACAAGATTTGAGAGAGAAAATAATCTGCAGGAGGAGACAGAGATGCAGGGGCCAAAGAGAAAGCGAAGCCTAGGGAGGGAATGGAGGTCTGTGTCTACAGTTAGGTTTAGACAGCCTTTGCCTCTCGGGGACCCCAGGCCCATCCTGTGATGTAGGAGCATGTGAATGTGTGCTGTTTCCTGCTTCCTCTTTAGCAAACGAAGGCAGGAGCCGATGCTGGTCATTTGTCTCTATTTTTAACCTAGTGACATTGCTAACGGGAGCGAATTGATGCGTTTCATCAATTAGTTTTTATTTTAACTTACTGGATTGCCTGCCCCCATTAGAGGCAATTTGAGGCATATGTGATTTAGTAAGCCTCTTTTTTTCCCCTTCTCCTTTTTAAAGTGGAAAAATTGAGAATAGTACCGCATGTCGGTAAGTTGAGGCAGAGTGTTGGGAGTCCTCATGCAGCTTAGACTGCACAGTATCTCAAACAACAACTACATCTGCCACAAAAGAGAACAAAACAAGCAGTGCCCCTCCCCCCCCCGAAAGGAAAGCCAAGTGGACTTAGTCTTCCTAGTGAAAAAGGAAAACTAACTGTGAGGGCCTGTGGTCAAGCAGCGAGTGGCCAGGGGACGAGTAAGGCCTCCTCCTGCTCACAGAATGAGTTTTAGGCTGGCTGGGGTGCAGCCCCTGAGAAGCAGTGGAATGCAGTGGAAAATGAAACACCTTACAAATCACACAGTAGAACTTCTTCATCCTAGCGGGAATTTGACTCCGTAAGTCCTTATGGAGCCCAGGTGGAAATGGGGACATTTTAGAGCTTGTGGCCAGTTGCCGTCAGCTACAGGTAACATCTTTATTTGCCCTTCCTGCATGTGTATTCTCTCTTGCTGTGTTTACAAAGACATGAAGAATCCAGGTACAACGCCCTGGTTTGTCACCTTGTCACTGTTGAATGATTTTAGTTTGTTCCGACTTTAGCTTTTTCAGCTCACATCAGCTTGCTTTGAATAGCAAATGAAGCATCTTTGTAAGTGCAAAATAGTAGGGTCACTGAGTGGGGGTTTCGTTTCATCCATGTCTCTATTCATGGAGCTTCCAGGGGAGGGAAACAGTGGGCGGATACTTGTGATGACAGGTTCTATCATCTACTTTACCATGACCCAGCCCTGGCGGAAATAGACGGCTCACTATTCAGCACTTACGGCTTTCTCTGCTGAATTCTTCCCTTTGCTCTGTTATTCCCATGTTTATAATTTAAAGTTTTGACGTTTGAGATAGCATTTTAATGAGTTTTTGCTAGTGGAGCTGCAATAAGGAGGAAGTTATACTCTGGGTGCCCCAGAACCATACCCTCCCCATTCGCTTCCCAGAAGTGGAATCAAATGTGAGTTTCTTAGGGCTGCTGTACACACTACTAGCTGGCATTATTAAACAACCTGGACCGATGATCAAGTTTCTCTCTGATGGCTCAGGAAAGTGTGCACTGTGTCTATTTTTTTTTTCTTTTTATCTTCCCAGTATTGGTAGCAGACTTTTTCTTTACTTGATTAACAAAATATCACTCTAATCTGCCTCTGTAACTTGGTAATGTCTCTTTTATGTCTATATCTGTGTCTTGCCATATAAAACATCTTAATGGTCCTATCTTTACATCCAATCACTTTTTTAAGCTTGAGAGGTTTATTTTGGCTCACAGTCACAGAGGGTACAGCCCTTTATGTCAGAGGAGTCACTGTGATGGGAGAGACTTGGCTCTGGTGTAGGAGTGTGTGATACAGCTTGTTCGTAGCTTGGTGATGTAGGAAACAGGTGTGGGCCCAGCAGCAGAGCCAGGTTTTAACTCTGAAGGTACCCTTCCTCTCCAAGTGACATACTTCTGCTAGGTACACTCGATGTCACGAGGATCCAGTCTCCCCAACTAGCAACACCGACTGGAGAGGAAGTGTTCAGACACACTAGCCTATGGCAGCCGTTTCACATTCAAGCTGTAACGTTCTGCTCTGACGTCCATAGGTGAATGGTTGTCTCACAATACAAAATGAATGTATTCAGTCTGAGTCTTAACAGGTCCAACATTGTTTAAAAGCCTAGCGTTTTAGCTATGAGCACCTGCAAAATGGAAAATCAAAGTCATATACGTTCAATATACAGTAGCACAAAGTCACCGTCATTCAAAATGGGAGGCATGGGGCATAGCAAGGAAAGGCTCCAAGAGAAACCTAGAGAACAGACAACAGATTCTACTGCTCCTTAGCCAGTGCCTGGGGCAGCTTCTCAGCACACACAAATGGGCTGAGATAGACCCTCTTTCTTGTCTGGCTCTGCCCTTTGTAATACCCATGATTTATCTGGGCTTGAGTCTACATGGTGCCTGCGGCTTTCCTCTGTAGACACTGTTATGTTCCTGGCATTTCCAACACCCTGAGGTCTCCACTGTGACTTAGACTTCACTCTTACGGCTTTGTGCTTTGTCCTCTCAGGGTCTCTTCAGAGGACCTCAGCCTGGGACACACTGTACCTCTAGTTTGTGCGCTTAAAATTATGTGACCGCATCTGTGCTCCTCAGGAGATTCTTTGCTGTATGAAGAATTCTGAAATTGCTCATGTGTTTGTCCGTAATGGCAGATTTTAAGCTTGTGGAAGGGCTGCGTCTTAGAGATAAAGATGGGCATTGTTTTATACATTTATAATAGGAATGGTATTCTTCTGAAACAGAAAAATGAATGTTCCAGAACCAAGCTTTCCATTTCCCATTATTATCCTCTTGTTTCCCCAAAGGGGACTGCAAATGTCTAACTTACTAAATCATGTATTTTCAGAAGTAGCGGGAGGCTGACGAAGTCTGGATTAGACTTCTCATTGAATGTGGGAATCAACTAGAACCCAGAGATACAGGCTTGCTCATCTATGTCCCACTGGATCCCATGTCTCCTGATAGACAACTTAGGCTTTTGTTTCTTCTGTGTTTTCTAATAGTGCAGAAGCCTGTGTAAGTTTCACAGCTTCTGACAATATGTACCGTGTGCTTTTCACTTCCCTTGAATGACCAAATATGCTGTGTTTTGTTGGTGACTCTTAAGATTTGCTGATAGACAGGTAACACTGTCCCTTTTCCAGCACCCACGTTAAAACCTTGAGCACTTCATTCCGTCAGCAGAATGCTAAGGTGTGACCTTGTGAAGTATTTCTGTTGCAGCAAAGAAGAGAAACATTAAAGCTTGGTGTTCCGTCTTTACCTTGAATAGGTTTAAAGGAGAAGAAATGGCTGGGATAGAGGCTTGTCCTAGGGGAGTGTCCTTACTTACAGTAGTGGGCAGGACAGGAAAAGTTAGTGTTCCCAGGTAGTCACGGATTGTCTGTCTTTCCCACACTGATCCCATACCTTTCTTAGTAAACTTCAGGCATTACTATTTACTATATTGAAAGTTTAATATATCCACTGATACTTTAGACCTTCTGGAGCCTTTTCTTCTTCTGTGATTCAGACACCAAACGGTGCCTCAGTCACCTTTACCTCTTGAGTAGTGATTTGCTCTTAGAAACTGACTTGGGTTTATTCATTGTCTCAGCTCCCCATGTGGTAAAAGTTCTTCTTGCTGAGTAGAAATGGATCAGACCAACACTAGGGGACTTTGTGATTCCTTTAAATAGTTTTATCCATTCGTACACCTAAAATACTGTATACATTGAAAAATTTCTATGGCTTTTCAAGATTGTTTTCTGAAGCTTCCATCCTCAGAGTGCCTGTGTAAGAAATTCTGATTTGATGATCATGAGTTTTGGCATTGGAAGGGCTATTCTGTGCTGGAAACTTGTCTTGTCAATATATCATCCCGTGACTCTCAAGCAGGGGTCCCTTAGGCCACTCCCAGAGAGTACTCTGTTGTAGCATTTTTTACTTCTGCTTACTATGTGTGTGTAGAGAGACTTTCCTATTGTAGATATCGTTTCCAGTAGGGGTATGCAGTATCTCAGCGTAGCATTCTTCTAGCAACCAGACTCTCCGAGCATATATAAACAACATCTCAGCTCAGAATATGGATACGTGTTTTGAAATCCCTGTTAGGAATTAACTATAATCACTAAATAAGGAAGAGCAATATTTCTAAATGACAGCTGAAAAAAGCAGAGAAACGTTCCGTTTCAGGTAAGGTGAGAGAAACGAGCCAACCCTTAGCTGCATGTTACCTAACCCCCTGCTAGCATGCTGCTTATGGTGTGTGTTGCTCTGCCTTGCTGTGGCATTGTTCCAGTGTTGGAGCGCACTGTGGAAGCTTACCACTTTCCTTGCTCCCAGGTTGCCTTGTTCTTTTTCCTTTTTCTTTTCTCTTTTTTGCATAAGAGCAAACTTCCTTTGCTTTGCCATCCAGGGCTTTTGCCTCTAGCTCCCTGGGCTGGAGACCTACCTGCGTTTTGTCACCTCATACACAGGGCTTTTCTGTCTTGACTCCCTGGCCATACTGGAAAGCGTTCAGGAACATTAGGATGCGTTGCTCATGCCTTCTCCCCCTTTTCCATGACCGCTGTATTTCCACTTGGTGCTCTGATAACATGTGACTGGTACTTGTGTTCCTTCAGACTTCCTCCCTGTCTGTAGACGTGAAACTTTGCATACAAACGATTCTTTGTCTGAGAACGCTTGTTTGGTCATTTGAAAGCTGCTCAGTGATTCAGTGATTTCTGTTTTAAATAGGTACTTTATGATACCAGAGCTCTTTTTTTTTTTTTTCTTTTTTGTTTACTACTCTACCCCCATTCCCTTGCCCTGAAGCTCTATCAGAAGTCCAGGTTCATTTTTGTATCTTCAAATGCCAAATGCAGAGTTTGACAATATAAGCTAACCGAATAGCCGTGGAGTTCAGTTCTCTGTCTGGCCTCGGGGAGAGCATTGATAGAATGGGTGAGCACTGAGATATACATGAAGAAACAGAGCTAAACAATGCTATAGTGAGTACAGTACAGAGAGCCAGTTATGAGTGCAAGCCCCTCTGTGTCCTGGACCATGGTCTTTCACTGTGCAAGCCCGCATTCTGGGGCTCTCCACGAGGTCAGTGATCATGCCCAGGGTGGTAGAAGTTCTGCATTTTCTTTCTTGAAAATGGTGCGGGGTGTTTTGCATACATATTTTGAGAACATTCAGAAGATGAGCCAGTTGGTTGCAGAGTTTGCTGCTAAAGTCAGTTTCAAATCTGGGTGAGCTTTTCTGAAGCCCTATTTACCAGGGACAGACCATGTCGCCTTTGGAGCCTCCCAGTGTCCTTCAGGTGATTCTGTAATGACATTGCCTTTGTTTCTGTTTTTTTTCCCCCTTTCTTCTTATTCTTCCATTCCCAGAGAAATTTAGAACTCGTAGGTGTGTAGCTGAGCGTGCACTGACATTTAAGTAAAGGGCCATAACAGAAGGGAGAAAGAAAATCCCAGGCAGCAATGGCATTTGGGAGGGATGGGTACAGAAACAGAACCATTGGTGTAAGCTAGGAAAGAAAAGAGACCATGAACAGGGAGGGAACGGCTCAAAAAATATGAGAAAGCAAGATAGGTGAGTAACTTATCTGCTGCTTGGTCAGCCCGATTACTGTGGATTATTCTGAAACTGTAGGCATGTAGTGTGTGTCCTGGCTGGTTAGCGTTCCTCTGGTTTGGAATTATGGTGGCAGACAAAACATCTAGATTTACATGGGCTTGATTATTTATTGTAGATATAAAAGCTGCTAGGCAGTACCTGCTTCTGCTGATTGTTTATGGAAGGATGGAAGATTTTAGTTAATGCGTGGCCCAGAGAGCCTGCTCCTGCTCTAGCCAGAGGTGCTAAGCTTCTCTGCCAGCTCTCACGATGGGACTTTGCTTGGTGTCCCCACTGTCATATTTAGACTGCACTTTGACTCTGGAGGATTAGGCTCCAGATTGAGGCCAATTCCCAGCTTCCTACTTCTCATACTTCAACTTCATGTCCAGAAAATGAGAGTAAATTAACCATTAGCATTGTATACTGTTGCCAGACTCACCTGTTTTCAATGGGGTGTCTGATTCCACCTATACTGACCTCTCTTGTTGCTTTTATTTCTGTACTCCCTTGTCTTAATCATGCCTGACAACTTAAACTTCATTGTTTGAACTGATTCATGCTTTTCTTCCTCATTGCTCGGTCTTTCCGCTCTCACTGTTTTTATGCCTCTTTCCACAAGTAACCTACTCTAGTGCAGTTATCAAAGTCATCTTCATCTTTTAGAGCCCTGTCCCATATTATACAGAATATTGTGAAGAAGTAATTGTTTCTTTGCCTCTCAGCCTCTCGTGCTTTCTCTCTCATCGTTGATAAGCTGCTCCCAGCCCCCTTCTTCCCCCCCCCCCCCGCCCCGTGCTTTGGGAATATCGGTTTCCGGAAGGTGTGAATCATGTCCTGTACATATTTGTGTTCCTCCAGAGCCTAGTACCCTTCTTGTCAGAACTGGCCATTCAGGGAATGGCAGATGCCTGCTTTCCAGAGACTGGAAGGAGCAAGGGGGCTTGTGCAAGTTCTAGCAGTGAGATACCAAATGTCCAGAATAATTGAGCAACTGGTTTCAGGGAAGGTTAGGGTGGATGCCAGGCACAGGTTTCTGCGTGTTCAAGGGGGGGGGGGCGGGGGAGAGTGTACCATGTGAAACAGGCGAGAATTCTGTCAGGAGTGTTCCCTGTCAGGACATTCAGGGACCTTGACAGGAAGCAAGCACTTTGTATATGAGTTCTAAAATATCTCTAGTGGCACCTTTGAGAGGAACTTGGATTGGGTATATCAGACTTGGGTTTGCTGTGAGGAAGAGTGTGTAGTCAAAAAAGACCCTAACTGACTTGGTGATTAGGTACCTTGGAGGCGTGAGTAAGACGGCTTAGAGTGAGGAAGTGCCTGCCCTTGGGCTGCATGTTAGTCAGACAGGACTGCAAGTCAGAGTATTTGACTTGAAGCTGATCTATTAAACACGTTAAGAATAAATGAAAGGTTCTTTTTGTGTGCAGAGGAAGATGCATCTCTTAGGGGTGTAGAGAAGATGTATTCCAGGTCCTTTCATCTGAGCTCATTTAAAAGGACAGTTTTATTAAAGGTAAATTAGTCTTCATGGATGCTAGGGACAGCTAAATGCTAACTTGTTGTCTGACTTCAGCCCATTCTATGGGTTAAGGTACTTCTTTTTATGCACCTAAATAATGCCATTTCTATCCTTAATAAAACATTGTTTTTAAGCTCTCTTAGTCTATACCATCTTCCCAGAACATTTTCATTCTACAGTCAGAATAATGGATTTCCAGAGGTTCATAAAGCTCAGATGATAATTTAGTTGGATATCAGTTATATAATTTCACTCTGATTGTTTGAAAATACCTTCAACAGAGCCCCCGGTAGGTTATCTAATCCCATGTATTCAGCCCTAAGTATATACATACATAAGCAACACCACTAATGGACTCAGCATGCTGTATTCATGTTTGTGAGTGTGTGTGTTTGTGTAAAACAATATAGTAAAGGTTATGAATTTGAGAGGGTGTGGGGGCCATAGAATAGTTGGAAGGGTGGAATGATGTAAATATAGTACTAGTGTATGAAATTGTAAAAAAAATTAAAATAATATTTAAAAATTAAAAACAGTATTCAACTACAACAAGATTTTTAGGTTTTGGTTTGTTTCCTTTCAGTTTTCTAGTGTAATAGTGGAGACCACTGTCACCAGAATATTGTTTGTTATTCCTAATATTACTTTAGAGTTGCAATGCTTATTGAATTATGTTTTCATGCAATCAGGGTTTCACAACATAAATTTTCTGGAGAAAATGCCTTTTACATCTGTATGCTTATGTGTGTTAAAATGACACACTCACAATTTGGCATTGTTTTTTGTGTTTTGCTCAGAACAAGAAGACAATTGCAAGGTGATGCCGGTTAGGATGAAAATAATTTGGCAGAGTTTGCTGAGGAGGCAGGTTTAGGAGCTCCCAAGTGAGGATGGGATTGGAGACTGCCTGTAATTCTAGGTCCAGGGGATCTGACGCCCTCTTCTGGTCTCTGAGGAACACACACACACACACACACACACACACACACACACACACACACTCTGGTCTCTGAGGAACACATACACACACACACACACACACACACACACACACACACACACACACACACACACACCCTGATTGAAAAACAGTTTTGAGAATGTTGCTAGTTAAAAGCTAGTTTGTGGAATCATGTGGAATCAGGACTCTGTGTCTTTTATCCTTGTGTTTTTCCTGATTTGCTGTTTTCTTAGACATCAGCTGTGTCCATCACTTGAGTACTGATACCCTGCATCCTCTCTTTTAATCTGTTTTGCTTTGGGATCAGGCTTAGTTTTTTTTTTTTTTTAAATAACAAACAACAGGCTATAAATATTATACCTATTTAAAAATGTTTGTGTGTTGTAAAAGAGGTAAAGAAAGCTGGAAGTTAGGTAGAAGGAAAGTAGCAAACTGGCCTTTTGTTTGGTTCAATTTTGATTATGCCCCACTAACCTAATTATTCATTAAATAGACTGTTGCCGTGACTCAGGTCCTAAGAATGCAGTCAGGGCCTGGGCCAGGGGTAATGAAAATGCTCGCTGGGGAGAGCCGCAGCAGCCCTGGATTGTAGCTTTCCTTCTTAGCCAGGGCCCGTTTCTGTCTAGATCATAGGAGCATCTGATGAGCTGATGAGAAAGGTTTTACAGCCACTTTGTGCACTGTGGTAAACTGTAGTATGTAAAGAATAAAGCATTGTGGGGCATCAGCAGGAAAGCAAAGAATATTAAATTAATAATTATGGGCAGTTAAGCATTTTACAAGCATAAAGTGCGACACTGGTTAATTCAAAAGTGTTGTTGACTTTATTTTATTTAGATGGATGTTGTTTTCTGCCTTCTTGATGACTTTTCTATTAGTGAGTGCTTGTTACAGACCAAACACTGGAAACAAATGGCTTTATAATAAATAATTCATATGGATCCAAGTATTTCTAAGTTGTTTGCCATTATTCCAAAGAGTCTTGTCAACTTTATTGTGAGAGAAGTCACTACTATGAATTATTTAGTACAATAAATTCAGCACATTTGTAATAGAGAGATTTGGAGATGGGTCCAAGTTATTCATTATGGATTTATTTATTTATTTATTTATTTATTTATTTATTTATTTATTTATTTTTGTCTACTTGGCATAGGTCAGAATCACCTGAGAAGAGTCCCTCAATTAAGAACACGCCTCCATCAGATTGCCCTCTGAGAGTTTGTCTCTGGGGCACAGTCTTAATTAATGATTGATGTTGAAGGATCCCGTCCACTATGGGCGGTGCTATCATAGGCAGGTGGTCCTGACTTGCAAAAGAAAGGTGGCCAGGGAAGCAGGGGTGGGGTGGCCTCTGCTTCAGGTCCTGGTTCCAAGTTCCTACCTTAAGCTCCTACCCTGGATTCCTTTGTAGCCTGTCAGTCATACAAACGTTTTCCTGCGTTGTGTTTGGTCATGGTGTTTATCATAGCTATAGAAAGCAAGCTGGCACGTTCATCCTGATCCTCTACGCCGGCCTATTTGCTGTGGTGTTAGCAGCCATACCAAAGTTTAGTTGTTTTGTGAGCGAATGGATGGCATAGGAGTCACATGAGTGGCCTCTACCTACAGTTAACCTACACAAAGAAAGTTTATCAGGAGTGAGCTTCCTTCCTTCCTTCCTTCCTTCCTTCCTTCCTTCCTTCCTTCCTTCCTTCTTTCCTTTTTTTTTCTTTTTTTGTTAAACTTCAAAAATCAAATAGGTGCCGGGCGGTGGTGGCGCACGCCTTTAATCCCAGCACTTGGGAGGCAGAGGCAGGTGGATCTCTGTGAGTTCGAGACCAGCCTGGTCTACAGAGCTAGTTCCAGGACAGGCTCCAAAACCACAGAGAAACCCTGTCTCGAAAAACCAAAAAAAAAAAAAAAAAATCAAATAGGGATCTCGTCTTTCACATTCTCAGGGAGAAATTCTGGGACAATAAGCAGAAGAAGCAGTGTTCTCCCCCTGTATCCTTTCACACTTAGGAAAAGTATCCCTGAAACTTAGTCCTTAGCCTTTTGCATGGCACGTAGCAGGATTTGTTGCTTCCAGGATAAAGATTTGGGATCTTGCTCCTGGACGTCACACGCTTTCCTTTAACGAGGCACAGCTGAGGAAGAAGGCGGCGCTCTTGTTCCTAATCACCTCAAGTTAGATGTCCCTGTAAATTTGCATTCTATTTCCTGACCCTTAGGTTAGTACTCTTGACAATCACGTTTTCCTTCTGACTTGTTTTTTTCAAATATTTATTGAAGTTTGTGTACTGGAGGCATACACATGAGGAGTAAACATCCAGTTTCTAAGTAGTCCTTGCCTCATCTGTTTAGTAGATGGACTGGACCACAGATGGACAGATAACTACTTCATTAAAACATACGGCGACAAGGAGTGTGCTGGTTTTGAGACAGTGATGCAAACTGGAGTCATCTGGAAAAAGGAAACCTCAGTTGAGAAAATGCCTCCATCAGACTGGCCTATGGGCAAGTCTTTGGAAATATTTTCTTGATTAATAATTGAAATAGGAGGGCCCAGCCCAAAGTGGGCAGTGCCACCTCAGGGCTGGTGGTTCTGGGTTGTATGAAACAAAACAAGCTAATGTAGTCGTTAGGAGCAAACCAAAGGGCAGTTTCCCCCTGGTCTCTGCATCAGTTCCTGCCTCCAGGTTCCTGCCTTGGCTTCCCTTGATGGACTATAAGCCAAATAAGCCCTTTCCTTCCCAAGTTGCTTTTGCTTAGTGCTCTATCATAGTAACACAGGTGCAGACCAGCACAGAGGGTCACCTGGGAAGGAATACGGCTGACTATGACAGCGACTCAGGAAGGCTTCAATCAGATGGCACAACTTGTGTCAGAGGAATGTAGGCTTGAAGTAACCTGGCATTTGGAGGAATATAAACGGTATATTAAGGCCAGAATATTTCTGCGGGAACAAATGATGATGAAAAAAGATCAAGGCTCAGAAAATTATGTTTCCTTCTTGTAAGCATAGGAAGGACAGTCATTTGATTTTCATCTCAGATATATCATTATATATTTTGTATATATTTAATAGGCACATAGAGTAGGAATTATTACTGAAACCAGAATGGGTAATGAGCAGGTTGTAGTACTGGCAAGAATTATGAGGTTTGGCCTGAGCAGAGAGAGAGAGCTTTGAGAGATAGAATTAGTAAGAAAGGAGGACTTCTATGAAGGCAAGGAGTAAGGAAGTGATAGGATTGCTATAACCTAGAGAATTAGATAGGTTGCCAAGGCAGAAATACAGTCACAGAAAAGGGACTACAGGATTGCATGGGCTTGGAATGTTTAAGACTTCAGGCATATTGTGCCTGGGCTGTTGGACAGAAAGATAACGGCAGTTGCAAATGGCACTTAGAGTTACTCTACAGTGTAAAACTCATCAGTATGTAGCAGGCAGGTTCTGTGCCACTGAAAATGCATGGCTATTGATTTAAATAATCAAGGGGTTTACTGTCAAAGGAAACCCGGGCCAAAGAATCAGCAGCCTTGTTTATTGATCATGGAGCCAAAGGTTCATTTTGTATAGAAATGATAAAACAGATAAAATGATTTCCTCACCATGCCCTTCATCTTAGATTCTCCTGGCTCATTTGCTTTCTTGCCTGTGAGTACAGAGAGGTAAGAGTTACACACGGAGTATTCTAAACGAGTGCTTAATGAAACCCGGTTGCCAGAACCAGACTCGTCTTCAAGAAATTGGAAGGGATCAGAGATTTATCGCGAAATGTCAAGCACAATGCAACAGTTACTTGCATAATCTGAAGAAAACCGGGCAGTGGCTAAAAAAATTTATGTGTACAATCAAATTATTGTTTGTATACATGATCTCAATGGAGCGACATGTTTACATCTTCAAGGTTTAGAGAGATGTATGTTGCCCGTGAGCTTTTAGAAATTACTTGGAAGTATACTATTAGAGAATTAGAATTTCCCAGAGGTAATTGGTAACTGGGGGGGTCTTTGAACAGAAGCTCTGGGGATGACATGGGAATAAGTGTAAAACAGAAGACTAAACCAGTGTTCTGCGCAACTGGAAATTCTTCACAATGCCGGAAGCAGTTAGAGAGATAGGCTGTGGTTTGAAAGCGCTTAATCTAAGAACTAAATATTAGGGAACAGGGTCAGTTCCTAAGCCAGTGTGGGGCCGTATAGCACACCTCTGAAATGAGCAAAAGTGTTGTTGAAGGAGGGCTTTGAACAGCTTGGCATTGCCATTGCTAGAATATCAAGTAAGGGAGGCAGGGCTGTGTACTTGTTTTTTTAAGCTTGATTCGATCAAAGCCAGAAAACACAGTCCCCATGGCAGGAGATTAAAAATAGTGTGTGTAAGGGGTGATGCCTAAGACACGGTGTAAATAAGACATTTATTGCAGCATAGTAACGGATTTGTTAAAGACTTAGATTACAAACAGTCCTCAACTGTGTGCACTTAGGAGATACCGTCTCAGAACCAATCAAGCGAGGGAAGTTAAAAATAAAAAATAGGCCAAGACCTTTCAGGAACAGACAACAAAAAAGACAGAGAGGTGGCAGAGTGAATTCTAGTGTACAGTTAATGAGGATCATCATTAGATAGGACTGAAGAATTGCCTGGTGTCCTGAGATGTAGCTCTCTAATAACCGGATTCACAAAAGCAATACTCCAATAATCGGAGTAACAGAAGGAACGTGAGTTGACTGCACAATTATACTTCTAAAGTTAGTTCTTAAATTTGTGCTTTAAATCTTTATATTAACTGAACAGGGAGCTTCTAACCCATCCTATTGAATTGCTGACCAAAACCTGCCAGAATTAGGACCAAAAGAAAACATTTCGATCATCTATTCACCAAGCCATGTCCAGTAGATTACCAGGGATTTTCCAAGGTCATAATTCAGATTTAATAGAAATTTATAGGTAGAGCATAACCTGCATAAGGCATCTTTGGGCATACACAGTGTGCCTTAGCATGTTAGGAAGCCAGTAGCTCAGGGCCTTGTAGATTCATTTGACATGAATGCTGCCCTTTTGTATTTTGGTCATGAAATACCAGTTAACAAGTCCTAGGAGGCTGGTCTTTTAAAAAGCAGGCTTTGAAAAACAGGAATGTAAATGTAAAAATCTATAGTAAAATTAGAACAATAAAGCCTGTATTTGGAGCCTGTGAGAGATGGCTCATAGTTTCAAGCACTTGGTGCCAAGGCTGAGGACCTGAGTTCCATCCACAAGACCCACAGGCTCAGAGGCAGGGAGAGAGTCTTCTGAAAACCTTTCCTCAGGATCCCCCTCTCCTTGTGTTGTGACCCCTCATAGTAAAGCAATATAGGTGATAAAAGAATTTCATAAAGATGTGGTTTGTGTAACTATTTCAGCATATTACATAGTGATCCATATGGTTAACATACATTCCCTATATTGTACATATTATATAGTAATAGGAATGCTTAACATACATTCCCTATACCGTACATCTTTGTATGATTAACACACATTATCTGTATTGTACTTTATGAGATAGCTTTTATAGACGTATGCAAATTTTCCCTAAAAATAAAATAATATGCTTACCAATAATGATGACCAGGATATTTGAGCATAAATAAAGATGACTTGCTCGAAAATAGCTGAATTGTTCATTGACTCCTCTAATTCAGTAAGAGTTGCATGCTTAGCTTAGAGAAGTTGTCATCTGACGCTGGCTCCTCTTTAGTTAAGAAACCAAAAGTCCTCTTTCCAAACAGGGATTATTGTTTGACCTGGGATATGGCCAGTTTAATATTCTAATTTTGTATAAGTCTGTCCTTTCCCCCTTCTCTTTCTCTGTCTTTCTTTTTCTATTGCCTCCACCCAGCTATGTAGTCCTAACTAGCCTGACTTTGCTCTGTGGACCAAGTTGGCCTTCCACTCAGATATCTGCCTGTCTCTGCCTCCTGAGTGTTAGGATTAAAGTCCGTACAACTTCACCCATCAAGTCTGTGCTCTTAATTGGTGTAATTTAAATTCTTTGATAGGCGAAATATGTGAGCTTTATGATTTTTATTCCTCGTTCTGATAAAGAGCCGTCCTAGGGCTGGCTTCATGGGTCCAGCTATTTAAGTGAAAGTATTATTTGTAATATAGCCTTGTATAATTTTAAGATTAAAATATTTTTAGGCTTTACAAGAAAGCCTATTATGTTTTTTCATTTTTTTTTTTAAATTGTAAAACATGGTTTTTGAGAATTGAAATTGATGGTCTTTAGTACAGGTTTTTATATTTGGTTAATTTGTGCATCGTCTTGAATTCTTAAGATGAAGGTAATTATGGTCTAATCCTTAATTGGCTAGGCATTCATAAAGATTCTTGAGCACTGAAGAAGTGTAACTTTCAGCATACATGATGCCCAAAGAGAAGCGGTTGTACAGGAATTTGGGGACCTGAAGCTGGACTGGAATTTTCCAGGATGCGGTTGACTTTTGAACTAAACACAAATTTCTGTGGTCTTGGCCATGTCTGTATAGTTCTTGAAGGTCTAGCCTTGACCTGTGGCTTTTGAAGAGTCTGAGAAAATCTTGTTCCTATGGAGATTTCTACACTTGTTCCTGCCAGGAAGGAGCCTCCAGTACACCCAGCTAATTCCCTGTGTCCCTGTGCATGAGTGCATGTGCAGAACACTCATGACTACGGCTTCTCATTTTAAATTTCTTATCTGTAATCTGTGATTATTTACTATTCGCTCTGTAGTAATATTTTCAAATGCTTCCTGTGGAAAAGTATAAAACTGTATTTTTGCTGGAATAATACATACCAACAGAATTTGTAAACATTACAAATCAAGGCAGAAGGACAACTTGAAGATCCTTTTTGTCTCTCTTTTATATGAGTTTCAAGTTCAAAAATAAGCTTGCCTTAATATTTAAAAGTCTTTACATTGCAGAAAAAGTTCATCAGTAACACAATTGTGCCGTAATTTGTAATCTTGATGTTGCATTTGTTATTCTAATTTATTCCGAATGCACACTGAGACCTGTTTTTACTGTAGGTTGATGAAAACCTGAGCACAGTTGGGTGAACTTTCCTTCTTCCTAACAGTTTGCCCCAGAATTGGGCAGGGTTTCTCTCTCTTATGTGACTGCAGAGGAGGGATGGGACAGGCAAGAGACAGGCCCAAGGTCTGCCTAAGTCTGCTTGGCTTAGGAGTGTAGGGTCAAGGACAGAGGTAATAATTTTTGTTGCTGACCCTTAGCATATTTCCCCCTTTTTGGATACATTTTCTTGCTGATAATTATGACTTTGTAATCCTTTTTAATTATCATAACAAAATAGTTAGGAAGTAGTCAGATGATAATGTTTATTGAAAAATCACAATGAGGATACATATGGAGTATTCTCAAGAAAAAGTGATTATTAATTTTTAGCTTAGAGGAAACAAATTCACAGCTGTAGTAAGTGAATTCCTTTCATATAGTTATTTACTAAAAGTTAATATGTGAATTAGTAAATAGGCTTAGGGCTGAGACGTTTTCAGTGTTGACTTGCAATGGGAAACCATGGAATACTGTGTACATTGCTAGTGATTGATTTTGTTTTAATGTGAGAAAACTATGGGGAAGTGTGTGCAAGGGGGAAAAGTTCCTGCCCTGAAGCCACCCACTTTTCTACTTTGCTCATTTACTTTAACTAATTGCTATTGCCCAGGTTTGCCGAGATAACTCATTAGAATTTGAAATCTTAGAGCTTTGTGTTGTTGTCTTTACATCGTTTGGGAAAAAAATAACAAATGAAATTAAAACAACATTAATTTTTTGTTTTGTTTTTGTTGAAGTCATCCATGTTTGGTATGCCACTCTAAGTAAATAAAAAAACTTTATCCTTCAGGATATCTTACCTTTAATTACTCAATGATTTTCTTTTCTACAGAAAATATTAACTGAGGGATGTCTTTGGAATTAATCACACGTCACTTCCAACTAACCCACAGCACCCCTAAATTCGCATCTGACTCAGAATGTCAGTAAACTCTGAATTTGTGTAACATGAGCTCTTATTTGTGAAGAAGTTAGAATTGGGTGGACTTTGGAGACTAGAAAGGACTGGAGGCCTCGTAGTAGCTTTGGTTGATGCCGAGGTAACTAAGGTTCAGCGAGGTTGGTCAGATGCCTCAGAGAAAGTCCTTGGTAGAGTTGGATGAGTCTGTGTCAAGATCTTCTCCCCTGTGACTGTTCCTCTGTGAGACTTTCCTGGGTAACGTCCAGGCAGCCAAGGCGTGGAATAGCTGCAAAGGTGAAGCCAGAAACTCCCAAGTTTGTATGACTCTTAGGTCCACTGCCTTGCATGAGAAGCAATCCCTTAACAATGTATTTGCCCATGGACTAACCCATAATTACATTTAAAATATAATTTACTAACATTTAAAAATCAGCTTTTCTGACTCATATTCTTGCTGCCAGGCCTGAGGCATTTGCTTTCAGTGTGTATTATAAATAATTAACTAAGTTATGGTAAAGCAAACACTTCTTTAAAACGACAAATTAAAGGGTAAGTGGTTGAAGTAGAAAACTCATTAAACTTTGTCAATTAATCAAATAATGTTATATTTTAGCATTATTGGTTATGCATTTAAAATGGCTTTGTATGTTTAATATGTTGAACAAATTATAGGTGGGTATTCTCTCTTCTCATGAAATTAGACTGAAAGAATCAAAAGACAAACAAGTGGGAAAGATCAGGGGCAGGTATCAGAACAGTCACCTTCTAAAAAGTTCTGTTTAACGAACAGTTTTCACTGGAAGACTGTGAATCCCAGAAGAATGAGAGATTCCTGTAAATGATATCTCTCAGCTGGGAACTTACTTGTCGACATACTAATTTCACTAATACATGTTTCACTGATATTTAGAGTTCTTCTCGTTTGTTTCATTCTTGTATTGAGTAATAAGTAGCCCTGTTTTAGCCTGTATAATGTCTAGACAGAACAAGCTGCTTTAATCTGTAAGGCTGTGAAATTGTCAGTCAGCACGGATGTGCATGTCTGATAGAAGAGAGACATTATTTCGTATATCTGCTTCCTCATCATAGAGCAACCCGTGGATTATAAATCAAAATCTGAAATTGTTTTTCTGACTCTTTCCAACAGATCTGGGCATTTGATTTCAGCACGAATTACCAATAATTAAGTAATTTGAAAGTAGGCATTGCAGGAATTTAAGTTGATGTTTTGAACTTTCTTCTGTTTTCCAGATTTTAGGAACCGTTAACTGTGTTCTGTCTCATACTGAATGTTTACAGCATTCACAGACGAGCTGAATAAAAGGGAACACAGTTGGTAACCCGCAGTAGCTTCTTGTGTTCCAGGAAGGCTAATTGTGGAAAAAGAACTGTGCCAGGCCTTATGGGAGAGTCAGAGAGCTCTACTGCAGACTTTGCTGGTAAGGCCTTCATAATCCCTCTTGGTAGTGCCTTTAACGCTAGGAAAAAGGCCTTAGTGCCAAGAGTCTACCAGGGCATGGGGCTAGCAACCGGTAGTAGAGCCAGGTGGGGGTCATTGTGTAAATCCCTCGTGGGACTATGCAGATTTGTCCCTTGCTTTGAGGGGATCTGTTTCAATGAGTAAAATTAAGATTTCTGAAGACCAGAAATGGGCCTTTTTTTTTTCGGTAAGCATTGATAGTTGGGTGTGAGACTGATTTGTTCTTTCTACAAGGGCCCAAGTGGTATATCTGTAGAATAAAAACCCCACCCTCCACCTGAGACCCAGTCCTAAGGGCCACACTGGGTAGCCTCAGACTTGGTTGATATTCCTTGCCTATCTCTGAGGTGGAAATTTCTGCAAACTGCTCCGCAAGTTTCTGAGTGTCAGTAGAAGGGCCTTTGCTGTTTATCTTGTCATTAGCATCTGCTGGTTCATAGAAGGAACTGAGAAAATTCCTCTTGCCTGAATAAGGGCCCATGATGCATGTCCTCTTAGTATTGCACTTTGATAACCTTTTGGGTGACAGTAAAGTTAGTGATGTCTTATACCTGTGGTAGTCTCTCAAAAGGTTTCAGTCTGTGCTTTTCTTGTTTGACTGCAAGGTACCATTTACAGATGGTCCTTACCAATACTTTTCAGGTCCACTGAGACAAAGCTGGACTTTGTAGGCTTCACGTTTCCATGTGTTCAGCAAACATTTGCATATCTACAGTGCACCTACAGCGATATCAGGGTGGAAACATGGTGTCAGCATGACAAACTCCAGGCGTTTTAATGGTCTACTGTGGGTCAGAACCCTAAAAGTGGTTCACCAATCATGAAAAAAAAAAAAAAAGGCTTTTTTCCCCCTTTATTCCATTTTATCCTAAACAATGTCACAAGTGGACATCAGAATGTAGGGACCCACCTTGGACATTCTTGGAGGGGTCTAGGCTGTTTAAAAGTTCAATGCCTACCTAGCGGTAGCTTTCTTTAAACTGATTTTATAATGAGGATACATATATGTGAGAGTTTAGAGTTAAAAGTGTGTTATTATTGCTACTTAATATTCATTAATTTTGAAAATATTCTAAGTAGCATGCAAGAAGTAGATTTATTGGCCAGTCATAAGTGATTGAACCTAATGTTTCAGTGATTCATACATCAGAAACTGTTCATAGTATTAGTTATGACTTTGAATGAGCATCAGCTTTTGAAATAAGATAATTCATGATTTTTCTTTCTCTTCAGTGAATTGGCTTGATGTACTTCATCAGCCTCTGTAAAGGAGAGACGAATTTTGCCTGGCCATTTTTGGATAATTTGGAATAAAGTTTCCATTTAAAATAATCGTTCTGCTTCTATACATTCATTGACCTGATCTGTTTCTTGCTCTCCCAGATCTTTTAAAGAACCAGAAGGCATGTAATTAATGGTAAACTTAAGATTTCTAAATGAAGTTTGGTTTGTATTTAAAGCTATTTTACCAACATTAAAGTGTGTAGCACACACAGCAGAACCACCATGATGACAAGGGAAGCAGGTTATCTTTAATGATGCTAAGGGAGTCTAGGTGCAGTGCTGGGAAAGCTCCTTCGCCTGCTGGTTATCACTGCATCAAATTTACTAAGCTGAGAGCTAAGTTCATTCTGTTTGTCTGTCTATCTATCTATCTATCTATCTATCTATCTATCTATCTATCTATCTATCTATCTATCTAATTTATCTGTATTTTATTTTATTGAATATAGATTTTTTATATAATATATCCTGATTATGGTTTTCTGTCTCTGTACTCCTCCCAGTTCCTCCCCATAATCCCTTCTGTCCAGATTCACCCCCTTTCTCTTTCTCATTAGAAAACAAACTAGCTTCTAAGGGAGAATAATAAAATACAGTCCAATAAGAGAAACTAAAAACAAACACATCAGAATAGGACAAAACAAACAGAAGAAAAAGTGCCCAAGAAAAGGTACTAGAAACAGAGATGCACTTGTTCCCACTCTCAGGAGTCCCATAAAAACATAAAACTGAAGTGACACATAAATCAAAGGAACCAAAGATGCCACTGACTTCGCATTCTTTGGCCATCCACTGCTGGGCATGCAGCCTGCCCTTGAGACTTGTTTGTTGCCCTAGTTGACTCCATCAGAGCAAACTAAATTTTCATCTACAAGTGGTTATCAGTTGGAGATACCTACTGGGTTAGGGACTGAGGCATGTGTCCCCTTCTTTCAGCTCTAGGACCACATCTGGTGCAGACCCAGGCCGCTCCTGTACATGCTACCTCAATCTCTGTGCGTTCATAATGTGCCTGTCTTGCAATGTTTTAAAGGCCTTGTTTCCTTGATCAAGTCTTCCATCCGCTTTGGCTCTTCACTCTTTCTGCCTCCTCTTCCACAAGACTCTCTGAGCCCTGAGGTGGGAGGGGTTTGATGGAGACATCCCGGACAGGGCTGAGTCTTCTGAGGTCTCTCTGCATATTATCTGGCTGCGGGCCTCTGTATTTGTTCCCAGCTGCTGCAGAAGGAAGCCTATCTGATTGTGACTGAACAAGCGCTGACTATAAGTGTGACAGGATATCAGTCAGAGTCATTTTATTGCCTCCCCCCTCCCCCCCAGTAGTATTTTACACTAGGTCCCTGGTCTCTTTAGTTCTTGGTCAGTCAAGGGGGCGTAAGGGTTTCATCTCATGGAGTCAAATCAGATATGGTCAGTCCGTCTCATGCTTTGTTCTGCCATTGCGTTAGCATATTATTGTATATTAAAGAGTTTTTAGGACAACTAAGTTTTCCTAGCAGCCATATTTATACTTAAAGTCTGATTTTTCCATGCCTTCCGATCAGATTCTCAAGCCAACACCATAGCTGCTTTTGTTTCTTAGAGAACCTCCCGCTGCGGATGGAAGCCTCGCTGGCTGCCCTGCCGCCCACTGAGCTTGCTGCTGTAGATAGAAAAGGAGCATAACTCAAAGAGATTTCCCCTTTTGTTTTTCTCATTTGGCTTTTCTTAATTATGCCCAAACCGATTTGAACATTAAAAATATTCTAAAGACTTTCTCACGCTAATGAAAGCGTGTCAAGGACAGAGCATGCCTGCAAGTCCCACACTGTGAAGGCTAAATTAATTCTCGTGTGTGTTTTTCTTGTACTTTTGAAAATGGAGACCACACAGATATGCTGTGATGTCAGCTACAAGAAACAGCCTTAGAAAGCTGTAAATTGTTGAGTTTGATGAGAAAGCAAACACTCCTCACCTAGTACGAATTACGGTATGTTTTTCTGCGCGTTGTGTGGTAGATACTTAAATATTAACTACAAGATATGGTAGATGTTTAAGTATTAACTTCACGATGTTGAAGGAATAATGTTGGAAGAAAGGGACCAGGTAGAAAGGCAACCTTGTTACTAGTGTCAGTAAATTGGAAGACACCAAAAAGGAAACATGTTTATATTTTTGTGTATATGTATATGTATGTATGTTTTATTATAAGGAAAGGACTCATTCATTTGGATAGGCGACTGACTGCTGATTGTCGTCCCGATCAGTTGCCACTTCCATTTCTCGAAGCTGTACCAGTGACACATAGTGAAAAGGGCAGTTGGCCAGCCACAGCCTAGTATATGTGGAAAGGTCAGAGGCCACCTTGGGGAGTCAGCTCTTTCCTCCCACCGTGTGCACAGCGTGTGCACAGCGGGGATCAGACTCCCTTATCCGGCTTGGCAGAAGCGCCTTCACTTGCTCAGCCATCTTGCAGCCCTTCCCGATCATTTTTCTCTGTTAAGGTAGATAGACAGAAGGGGCTGTAGATGATGACATGTGCTGTGATTCCCCTCCCCCCACTGCCTGGACCTTCTGTGTTATATCTTTTTTTCTAATGATCATTTTACTTAAATTGAAATCAGATGATATTAGGACACACTGAGTACCTGGAATGTTTGACAAAACAGAATCAAATCTTGCAAAGTAAATATTCAGGATTGTTGACCTTGCTTTTACTGTGGTAACTTCCTTTAAAGCCTTGTAACTCCTGGAGATTGTGTCCAAGACCCATTGTTGTGTCTCTGTGGTGTTTTGGGAGTTACTGGGCCGGGAAGGAAGAGTAATGTGTTCAGAAGTCAACAGAGCAAACAGGCGGACTGGAGAGAGATGTGGGACCAGAACAAGATACTAGCAGGAGTATTATCATGCTTCTTGGGCCCTCCAGTCCCACCTGAGAGGAGATATGCCTGGCCTGCATAAGTGGGTACTGCAAGCGAGTTGGTCACAGCTGAAGAACCCAAGCCTGAGAGCCCGATGCCTTTTACAGGTGATGTTAGTTGGTCACACCAGCAGCGGGTTTCTCACAGTAGAAACCAAGCTTCTGTGGCCCACATTTACATATTGGTACCGAGCTACAGAAACGGCTCAGCAGTGGGTACCAGAGAGGTTGGCAGTCTTGGTGATGATGTACTAGGACATTTGGGATGGGGGACCATGACAGCTTTTGCCAATGGTCTACTCTTTATCTGCGCATATTTCCCTATAAATATACTACCCCATTCATAGCTTAGACTAGGTGTACTGACAGGCTAAGATCAAATTCTTTTAATATACTTCATAGAGTACACAGCGAAGCCTATTATCAATAAAAAAGAGGTCAGATGACAGTGCCAAGTCAGCTATGTTCCTTAGGATTCTGGACTCAGCAAACCAAAGTAAAGTTCCCGAGAGCACAGCCCCCTTTATATCGGATAGTTCTATAGAGTCCTTTCTTACATGCTGTGTAGATTGTTTCATCTGACCAGTGCTATTATTTGTACCTTTTCTGTTAAGCCAGGATGTAGCTTAAGGCTAGCTATTACCCAGGCAAGGTGAGGGAGTGGGTTTAGATCTTCCAAGGTGAGGACGAGTTTCTCACTGTTTGCTCTGGGGCATGAGCTCCTTTGCCACAGAATACTTTCAGTTCTCTCGGAAACAAAAGCCTTGTTTCCTCTAATAATATGGCCTAACTGTTTTTAATACCCAGATAGTTCATCTCAATGTAAGGTTGCTGTTTAGGAAGTAGGAACTGGGAGGTAATTTTTCCTTATTGTTTCAAGAAAACCGAAAGAATTTGACCTGCATAGGTTATCATTAGAACTTGTCAGGTTCAATGAGCTACCCTTGGGCAATCACATGACCTGTTCTTTGCACCTCTGACGCACATGTTGTCCTTGATGTAGTGCGTCCAAGGCACTCCTGAGGAGAGTTATCCCTATCTCAGAATCTGGGCATCCAGCAGAAGTCAGGTAGCCCTGTGGTTAGTCAGGAAGCCCTGTTCTGGAAACTGCAGCCCCTTGAAGAGAACCGACTTTGATCTTCTGGTTCCCAAGGGACTGAGAAATGGCTACTAGAACTACTCAGTAGGTGTTTCTAGTTGGTGCAGTCGCTTCATTCACTCTTCAGTATTTGGAGCAGCCTGAGCGCCAAGGGCAAGAACAGAATTGGGTGGGTGCGCGTGCACTGCAGGCTGTCAGCGCCTTGAGTTTCCTTGCTCCTGCAGTGGCTCCAGTCAAATGCCGCACGTCTCTGTATTTCTCACTGTGTGCAAGCTCTAAGCCGTGGGTGTGTTTTGTCTGTTGGAGTCCTGTGCTGTTCTTAATGTTTCACTTGGAGAGGAGATCTGTATGGTTCCACCATTGCCTTTCTACAAGTATTTTTTTTTCCAAATCCATAAACCACTCTGTGGATTAGTAAGTGTTCATGGTACACACACGTCAGACTTTCCAGACTAGGTTCACACTCAGAAGTAGAAGCAGCAACAGCAGCGCATGATAAGGGTTTGGGTGGTCCCATTTGTACCCTTCCCAGTAACCTCTGTTCTTTTTGTTCATTCCCAAGTCCTGACAATTGAATGTGTGGCCTTTTCCCTCTAAGAAAAACTGGGAAGATAACCCAGTGAGAATTGGGATTCAGAAGAGTCCTACAGTCTGGCTGTGCCCTCTATCCCCTTTCTTCCTGCAGCCTGGTCTTGGGTTCCTTTCTCTTTAGGGTGGTAGTTCTCAACCTGTGTGTCGAGACTCCCTTTAGAGATGAAGGACACATTCACAGGGGTCTCTTAAGATCATCGGAAAATACAGATATTTGCATTATGATTCATAACAGCAGCAAAATTACAGTTATGAAGTAACAACAATAATTTTATGGTTGGGGTCACCACAGCATAAGGAACTGTATTAAAGGGTCGCAGCATTGGGAGAATTGAGAACCACTCTTTTAAAGGCTAGCACATCCGGGAACAAAGGCCAAAGTGAGGTAGTGAAGATACCTAACAATGAATTTTAAAAGTGTCACACTTGCTTAGTTCGTTCAAAGAGACGGACTGCCTCCCAATCCCCAGTTCTCTAGAGGCGCATTTGGTTTCAACGGTTCAGCTTTGGTTTAGGCCAGCTGCTTGCTTTGAGGCTTCCATCGTTCAGTTCCATGATCACATTTCTTCAGTGGCCATCACCCCCCTCTTTCTTGGGAACTCATGTTTAAAAACCGTATCCACATTGCCTCTGGTTGGGCCTCTTGGAAGATATTCCAATTAAGTCATTGTTTATCTTAGTGTACTGCTTGGTGCTCCTCCCTCCCCCACCAGGGAAGAATGCAGTCTTCACACGGAATGCAGTGAGTAACAGGATTCAAAAGGAAATATCTGGTTTGCACACCGGTTTGCCACACTTTCACAGGTGACAGAAGTTGCCGGGCAGATCATGGTCGCAGTTGAAAGTACGGCAGGCAGCTGGAGAACTGCCTCCTAAGTGCTGGTGCTCTTACCCACAAGCCCTTGCCGTGAGTTGGGTTACAGCTGAGGAATACAGAGCTCAGCACTCGCCCCGACTTGTAGAAAGCACCAAGCAAACCTGCCTCCCCCAACCTCGGAGTAAGTATTGCAATGATGCTCTTCTGTAGTCCCCGGGCTGCATCAGTAGTTATCAGAAAGGGCCCAGGGGGAGAGGGAATTAGACTTTGGAGTTTGGCAAACTCCATGAGGCCTTTACCGGGGCATTTGGCTCTCCTGATTCTACTAATAATGTAAACACCTAAAATATACTAGACATTCTTTTCAAACAATGAACAGGAAGCAGTATGGTACTATCAAACTGCATTTGACTTCTGCTCTTAGTGGTAATAAAACATTCCACAGTTTATGTCACTAAGTCACTGGCTGCTTAGTGAAATGGGTCAGGACTTCATGTCTGCCTCTGTATTTTGCAGAGAAGGAAAGTGGCGCATTCGAGAGGTTAGGTGGCACGTGTTGCAGGTTTGACCTAGAAGTGATGGGACAGACTTTGAACTGGTGACTTCTAGTTCATGGAACCAAATGTCGGCCTGAGTAGGAGAGGTTATGAGTAACATTTGTACGATATTAAGAATTACAGTATAAGCCAGGCACTGGCACATGCCTTTAATTTCAGAACTCAGACGGCCAAGGCAGGTGAATCTGTGAATTTGAGGCCAGCCTGGTCTACAGAGCTAGTTCTAGGGCAGCCAAGTCTACCAAAGAAACTCTGTCTCAAAACACACACACACACACACACACACACACACACACACACACACAAAAAAAAAAAAAAAAATAATGGGGGAAAAAAAGAAAGAAAGAAAAAGAATTCCCGCACAATTTTCACTTCCTGGAGTTTTCAAAATCCTGTTAGCAATTTGCCCAGGATTAATATTTAATTCCATTCATATGTGTCTTACTACAGAGTTTGAATATAAGCTTCAATTAAGATTTTACTGTTCTTAGTGTCAAACAGGAAAAGAGTGAGAAATGAGTTAAAATAGCTCTTGGACTTCTGTTCGGTTTTGCTGTGAAAAGCCCAGTTGTATGTGCTGATGCCCTGGCTTGACACTTACGCTCAGAACAGCGCTAAAATAAGAAGTGGACATTTGTAACTTCCAAGTTGAAAGGACTAAGGATCGTCCTTACTCTGTGTGAGCAGCAAGTCCGGGACATTACAGTAGTCAGGCTACTGTTAGCTCCCTAATTAATCTTTCTTTCGGTATTTATAACTTTGGGTTGAAAATTCTTTCCAGAGCACAATTTGCATACAGCTTCTCAGCCTTGGAACAAACATCTCGTGACCCACATACATGTCTCTTTAGACATTCTGACTTTTGAGAGGAGGGAGGTTTGCTTTCTGAAATATGAGCTATTTGGGCCCTAGTAAATTAAAGCAATTTCATTTCTCTATAGCAGTGTTATCTTTTATATTATACCCCAAAAGCTATTATAACCTCAGATGATAAACTTTAAAAATTGTGTAAGCTGTGACTATTATAAACTAAAACAGCATACTTACCTTCAAGAAATGCTTAGACTTCAGTGTTGACTTAGAAGTGGTTAAATTACTTACCTTGTATTCCTGTATAAACACATGCTTATTTAAGATGCAACACTTTGAAAACACTTTGAAATTACTTATAGAAGTAATTTTGTAATTCATCCCCCCCCGTGTTTACATTTTATTTGAAAATGAATCAGATTAAAATGTTAATTTATCTTTCTGTGGCTGGGTTACCTCACTCAGGATGTTTTTTTTCTAGTTCCATCCATTTGCCTGCAAATTTCAAGATGTAGCACATTTTCTTTATCCATTCTTTGATTAAGGGGCATCCAGGTTGTTTCCAGGTTCTGGCATTAGGCCAAGCTCCTAGAATCCAGTTGTAGAGAGGGAGAAATGGTAATATGAGCAAAGGGGTCAAGACCATGGTGGGGAAACCCACAGAGAGAGCTGACCTGAGCTAGTGGGAGCTCACTGACTCCTGACTGACAGTGCGGGAACCTGCATAGAATCGAACTAGGCCCTCTGAACGTAGAGAACAGTTGTGTGACTTGGGCAGTTTGTGGGTTCCACTATCATTGGAACCAGTATTTATCCCTAGTGCATGAACTGGTTTTCTGAAGCCCATTCCCTATGGAGGGATACCTTGCTCAGCCTAGATACAGGGAAGAGGGCCTTGGTTCTGCCTTAAGTGATTTGACATACTTGATTGACTCCCCATGGGAGGTCTCATTTTTCTCTGAGGAGTGGATGGGGGGGTATGGTGTGGGAAGGTGGAGGGGGGAGTGGGAGGAAGGGAGGGAAGAGAGAACTGGGATTGCTATGTAAAATAAGATTTTTTTTTTTTTAAAAAGAAAATGTTAGTTTAAAGTTTTGTGTTCCTGGAGATATGTAAAAAAATACTTAAACATTTTTCTTGGCTCAACACAATTCCAAGATTATATATTATATATGCGTATATAAACTTTGTGTATATAAATTCTGTCATCCGTCCTAATCAGAGTTGGCATGAAAAACTGTGACAACCTGTCATTTGGTCCCGTTTTTTGGTATCCAGTTGTAGCAAACATTGGCCTCCCAGAGTCCTCTGAATGTCAGTGTGCACCTATTTTCTTAACTTCATGGCCTTGAACGTTAGATTTACCAGGGAGGAGATTGGAAGGTTGAGAAAGATGAACACTGAATGGAGTCATTCTTGAGGGCAGAGGTGTCCAGTTCAGCAGACAGGCAGCACAGTGTGGGGGGGAGACAGCCCTGGACCACGGTGACGCATGCTCAGTCAATGAGACCTGTGTCGAGTCTGGAGGTCGGGGAGTGGTACACAGGTAACTCAGGCTCCATAGCAGGGGTCCCTTTCTTTGGTTCTTCTATGTGATTTTGAGGGATAGGCTCTAACAGCTCTCTGAAAACCTGGATTTAATTTGGTTTTGAAGTTGGACTTGAATAAGAGCTAGTGTTTCTTTTGTTTGAAAAAAAGCGTTTTACTAATCTAACATATTTAAGTAAGGAAGTTTTCCCGTGATATGGGGTATTTCTTTGATATTTTTCTTGATATTTTTCTGTTATTGCCCTTTTTGGCAGAAGGTACTTTTCTCATATTTAGGCCTTGATAAGATGGAGGCAAAGTTTCTATCTTACTGTTGAAAATGCTTAAGACTCTTCTCCATCCCTGTTCTTGGAAAACTGTAGTTTCTTGTTTGTGGATTCTAAGGCTAAATGCTCCCGAGGAGCTTTCAGGAGTATCCTTATTTAAATACAAACATCTAACTGCTCTCTACCAAGGTCAGGGTGGGCACAAGCTTGTTTAGTGCAGTAACCAAGTGTGGGCAGCGAGAGAAAGAAGAGTTCCTGCATGGCTTGTCTTCTTGATTCTCCTGTGTGTCATCGACATCATCTGGTTTCAGCATAAGCACGTAAGTGGATGCTGTGTATTAGTAATAATTTGGAGTAAACTTATTTAATGGAAAAGTTACCCAAGCTTCTAATCTTGTTTCCCCATATACCAGCTGTGTGACATCTGTTCGGAGCATGTTTGCCATCAGATAGCATCAGTGGCTAACTACAGAATGTGTATTTTCTTACATAACTAGAAATCTGGAGTCAGTAGTTGCTCGGTGTCTTTCTCATTGTCAGTGACGGCATTCACTAAGGTCAGAAGTGGCAGCAGGGAAATTCCTTGCCTTTTTTTTTTTTTTTTTTTTTTTTTGCTCTTGAAAAAGAGAGGTGCCCGCTTCAGCTCTAAGCATCCCAGCAGCACTGTGTGGGAGAGAGGTAAAGCTTTAATTAGGATGAGAGAGTTTGCTTATGTCTCAACAGTTGTAGACTAAATGGTCCATTGTCTGCAGTAGAGACACCGAAGGGAGAGGCTGTGGAGGATGCAAGTTGTACCACAGTGACCGTGGGTGCTGTGGGAAACTTGAGCAAGCCTCTTTTTTGGGGGGTAGTAGATGAACCCTTGGGCCTAAGAGAGTATATGAATTTTTTTCTTTTCTTTTCATTTCTGCTGAATATCCTTTAGTACCCAGGACAGTTTCTGAGTTGCATTTGGTCAATGAAGAAATGCAGGAAGATTGTTACGAGAGTTACGTGACTAAGACAGAAGGTACTTAGCCCAGTCATGTGCCCATACTAATTTATAAAGATAATAGTTTGGTTTCACTTTTGATTTATGCAATGATTAAATATACTGATGTACTAGGCAGGTGTTAACGAGGTTCTGTAGTAGAGTTCATTATTCATATTGGTCTCTTCTAGTTAATATTTTTAACTAGGAAAGTTAATATTTTTAACTAGGAAAGTTAAAAATATTAACTGGCCAGATAGTTACATATACAAATACGCATATGACAGTATGTCTTAGAAATTTCTTTATGAAGCCCCTTTTCTTTGGAAACATTAATTGAATATAATTGCTTTTAAAACAGTTACTGAAGGGGTCTAGAGAGATGGCTCAGCCATTAAGAGCACTTTCAAAGGACCCAACTCGATTCCTTGCACTGTGGCTCACATCTGTCGGTAATTGCAATCCCAGGGGATCTGAGCTCGCTTCTGACTTTCATGGGCACCAGGCATGCATGAGGTGCACATACATATATGGAAGCAAAATACCCAAACATACAAAATAATGTTAAGTTATTGAAGTATTAACATACAAAACATTTTAGTGATTTTAAGTGTCCAACTCAATAAATTTATGTAAAGCAAGCACACCCATGTAACTACCAATGTGTAGATCATTGCCAGTCTGTCCTTGTGTCTCCTTTGTGTTATGACCTCCTTCCTTTGATACTAGTTATTGGTCTGATAGCCAGGAAGTTTGGGAAAGTCCTATGATATAGAAGCTTGGTGTCATCATCAGTGGATGGAGGAGGAGCCTCTTCTGCATGCACACAGGGTTTTAAATGATTTAGTTTTAGGATTTTCAAGCTTCCTGATGCATGCATTCCTGAGACTCTTGATTATTCCTAATTGGAATCTTGACCTTGTGATGTGTGATAATTAGTGGTAATTGTGATACAACCAAGGATCACCTGGTAGACCAGTCTCTAGCCAAATGTCTTGATAACACTATTTGAGGTAGGAAGTCTTGCCCACTATGGATGGCACCATTTCCTAGACAGGAGATCCTGGACTTGCCCATTCCGTAGGCAGGAGATCCTGGACTGAAAAAAACAGCCAATGCACTCGAGCAGTAGTGTGCATGCATTCATTGTCTGCTTCTGACTTCAGATGTAAAATACTCTGCTGCATCGAGCTCCTGACACCTTGATTCTGTCGTGATGGGACTTGAGACCGAGCCAAATAAACCCCATCTCCCTTAAGTTGCCCTTGACAAAGTGTTCTTATCAAAGCAAAAGGAAAAAAAAAGAGACAACAGTGTGTGTGTTGAGATTTTTTCCAACTCCTTGTTCATTTACTACCTTAAAAATTTAAGTTCTGGACCTGATCCTTGGCTCTTTCTGATTTCTAACAACATAAGATAAATTCCTCTTCTATGTTCTCCAGAGGTACCATTTTCTTTTGTGTAATTCCTCAAATTGTTTTCTGTTTTCTATAAGAAAAAAAAAACCCAAACCTCCCCTTAGTTTATTAATTTCTGCATCGATAGCTGCTAGGCTCTATAGTTACTGCTTCTCGGGCTCTCTTTCAGCTCCCAGAAGACATCTGTGTTTTCGTTTTTGTTACTGAGATAAAATACCCTACCCAAACCAGTTTAGGAAAGAAGGGGCTCGTTTTAGCTCACAATTGCTAGTGTCATGTCAGGAAGTCATGACAACAATAATGCATGATTAATAAAGACCCAGAGACAGAAATTGGGGTTCAACCTGACTGTCAGAATAGCAAAACAGCCAGCCACTGGCTCTTACCTCGACCTCAGTCCAAAAATGGTGATCCTACCTCCAGGAAACCTCAGAGTGAGACAGAGTGGGAGCTGTCTCCTCCTGTTTTATAATCCTCTCTAGTTCTGGGATTAAGGGTGTGCACCACTACCATCTGGTTTCTTTGACAAGCTAGTGTGGCTACTGAGATTAAAGGTGTGTGTCATTGCTTCCTGGTCTGTAAGGCTGGCCAGTGTGGGCTCTTTTACTTTTCTGATCCTCAGGCAAGCTTTATTTATTAAAATACAAATGAAATGCCACTACATAGCAGGAACTTGGAGCAGAGTTACATCCAGAGTCCAGAACATAGGGTAGTGAATGAATGAATGCGTGCAATCAGCTTTCTTTCTCTGATCTTAAACAGTCCAGGATTCTATGCCTAGGTAATGCTCTTCTCATCTCTGTTAACACAATCAAGGTAATCCCTAAAAGACATGCCCACAGGCAACCTGATCTAATAATCCCTCTCTAAGACTCTTCCCAGTGACTCTAGATTATGTCGACAAAATGATTACACTCTGCTGTCCAGTCCATATCTTGATTGCCATCAATGATGGGGTCTCTAACGCCAACCAGTGTTTTAGACGCAAACTCCCATCTTTGAGTCTGTAGTTTTGGTCACTTTAGCAGCAACTGAAGTAGGCGGCATTTCCCTAGTAACCCATTCTGAAACGGAGATTTCCATTCCTGGTGCTCATTGCTCAATGCTTTTGGGAAGGAAGAAAGCAGGGCGAGGCAGAAGAACCTGAACTGCAGCGCGGTTGCAACAGAGGTCCCAGCCAGCCGATGGGGGCCTTCTGGAGCTAGACGAGCTCTTCAAGATCAGCTTAGGTTGATGCAAGCAGGCAGGACCCATGGCCACTCATGGGGAACAGTCACTGGGTGCAGCGGCCTCCACAGGGACTCAGGTGTGAGCGCTCAGCAGCTTCTTCCCCTGCTTGGTGGGAAGCCAGTTTCTCCCTCTGCTCCCTGCTCTAAGACTTCAGTGCTGTTAGGTAGGTCCTTTGATGGCGTTAGCTCTTCTCTCTATACTGGTATTTGATTTTGATGATCTTTTTCTTCATTTTTCTAATTATTGCTGATATTTTAGCGCCCCACCTTAGTCCAGCTCTTAATTGTAGAATTGTCTTTCTTTTCAGTTTTTAGTTTGTTTTGCTTTATGTATTCTTGCTGTATTACTCATGTGTAGAATTGTGGTATATTTTCAAGGTATCCTTTTTACTTTTATGAACTATTTTTCTTTATTTTTAGTTTTCTTTTACAAATCCTAGCAGTACCTTTGTCTATGAAGTTACATTAGTTTTCCCTTGGCCAGTGTCCACATTGTGTTTCTCTTTAATTTTTAGAGCTTTTTGGGTTTTAATATGTAAGACTTGTTTTACCAACTTAGAATATAAAAAATGTATTATCATTTCCTTGTTCCTGGAACTTTTCGTTCACTACATTTTATGCCATTGGTGATCCATTTAGCATAAATCTGTATTTGTTTTTCTCTTCTGTTGTTTCACCTGTTCTTCATTCTTTTCTGTTCTTCATACTTCTAAAACCAATCCATTTTTGTGTGTGTTTTTTTCCGCTTTATAGCCTGTTGGTTGTATGTCTGTTCTTTTTCTGTTAGTAGACAGCCTAGAGATTTCAATACATTTTTGTCCATTTAGAGCCAGTGTTAAATTTGGACTTTTTATTATTTTGTGGGCAGTAACCATGTTCTTTTTAAAAAATACATATTTTTAATTTTTTGAGATTATTATTCATTTTCTCCTTCCCTTTCCTTCCTTTAAACTCTCCGGTGTACCTCCCCTCCCACTTTCTTTCAAGTTCAAGGCCTCTCTTTAATCATTGTTACATACATGTTAGTGTGTGTGTGTTCCTAAGGACGTAAGTACAACATCCTCCGTCCAGCTGGTGTGCTCTTCTCTGGGGAAAACCGTTGATTCCTCTCAGCATTCCTTAGCCTGTAGTCCTTTTTCTGGGACTGAGGCCTCTTTTCCTCTCGACATTCATTCAGTTTATAGAACCTATTACCCTATAATTTAAGTTCTTTTTATTATAAAATCTAATTTATTTGTTGAACTATTCCCCTACCCCCATACATCTCAATTCTTGGTCAGACTTTTTTTTTCCTCCTCCTCCTCCTCCTCCTCCTCCTCCTCCTCCTCCTCCTCCTCCTCCTCCTCCGCCTCCTCCTCCTCCTCCTCCTTCCTCTTCTCCTCCTCCTCCTCCTCCTCCTCCTCCTCCTCCTCCTCCTCCTCCTCCTCCTCCTCCTCCTCCTCCTCCTCCGGCCCTAAACATGAAAACATGTGGAGACTCTAGATAGTGTATCCATTAAAAGTCAGTGTTTTGTTCTGGTGGAAGTACCATTTTTTCACTTTGACCAAAAGACCAAAAGAGGTTTGGTTGGCCTCTGGGGTTTTCAGTGAGCAGCTACAGTATTTACCGAGACCTGCACATTGGTGCCAAAAGTATATTCTAATTCAGCTTTCCAGACCAGGAGCCTGCGACAGTTTCTGTTTCAGTCCTATAGGCAGCTGTGTTCTTGCGGGCGGATTGGATTGCTTGGGATAGCAGGCTTGGCCATGCCTTTTCTCTGCAGAAGTTTTGTTGATTCACACCGGTTCATTGAGTTCCAGGGAATTTTGGGTAGAGAGAAATTCTTGTAGTGTATAAGACATGAAATACTGTTTTTAATTCCTTTATTGGTGGACTTGTTAAAGTTGCATTTCTGTGTGTTGGGTGAAGAGGAGATAACCAGCATAAAAGAGAGAATTTTATTTCATAGTTCATGCTTAATTCCTACGGTCGTTAGATGACCACAACATAGTGCAGCCTTGCTTTAGTGTAAATTGAGTAGGTATGTGTTCTGTTCTTGCAAACTTGCTTTGATTAATTTCATTTTAACTCTAGGAGTAGAGAGTGGAGCCATTCTTTATTTTTGTCACCGGTCCTTTAAATGCCACTCCTTCCTTCTTTAATGTCATCAATGGCTGCTTTACCGCGGTGGAGTTGAGCAGCTGCAAAGAGACCATGTTATACCCGTGAAGCTGAAAATGTTTACTACATGGAAAAGTTTGCTTCTCTCTGTTTTGGATCACCAAAGAACAGTGATTTATTTATTTTTCATGGAGTTCATTATTAATATTCCAAGGACCTGGTTATAGCGTGATAAATCTATCTTCTATCCTTTTCACCTTCATGTTTTAAGAAATGGCTTGTTTGCTTTCATTTCCGTCTCTCTCTGGGAATTGATCCCGTTGATAGTCTGATGGCACAGCTGACACAGAGACATAGTCAGGATTTCTGCTCTGAAGATTTAAGTGTAGATAAAGAGTGCAAGCGAAGAGATGTGTCTGCTCACGCAGGGCAGTTTAAGAGAGACTCTGGGTCACGATCAAACTACATGGTTGAAGTTAGTGTGTGATATAAACCCTGATTGAATGCTGTCTCATTGGGGAGCCCTTTGTGTGGCAGATGCCACAAGCGGGTGGCCATCAGAGCACCGTAGGTTGGATTTAGCACCAAGCTAAGGTTTCATGTCTGAGGACAGTTTATTACAATCATTTATCTTAGGGCATCTAGTCCGCTGCCTCTTTTTGGCCGGACCTAAAAAGTCAGAGGTGTCTTGCCACGTCTGTTTCCAAACCAGAAATAACTCAGACGTAGGCTCAGCCTCGCTGGGTTCCACATTAGTTCCACTGGCTTAGGATTTGAATGCTCACAGGCATCAATCATCATATTAAAGTTTTAATGCTGTTGTAGGTGTTGTCAGGAATCTGAAAAAAAAATCAGCGTGACCCAGTCTTTGTTCAGGAGGAGGACTGGCGAGGTCTGGCTTGGCACTCTCATCACTTCAGCCGTCCCCTGTCAATCACTGAGGGACTTGCCTGAGATCCAGGGTGGAAACTCATTACTGTGGAAGGTGTTATTTTTGGGTTGGAAGCAGATGACGGTAGCACCTATGTAATGCTATGTGCACTGCTTCCCAGGCAGGTGGTGTTCAGCTTCCAGGCGCTCCTCCTTGTTCCGTTGCCCTTGTGCCAGAAGCCACGACAATGGCCAAGCTCACAGTGCTCTTTCTGGAATCCCTGTAGACAGGGAGACCATGTAAGCAGTGCTATCTTGAGAAAAGGCCTTGTTGACACTTCTTTTTTAGAAGCTGGATTTGACGTCTGAATTACGGATTCTTCAGAGTGACGTCAAATCTTTAGTAAGTTTTCCTGAATTCTCACATGGCATTTGTAATGATTTTTCTCATTTGCCAGTAATTCCTAAAGTCTGTTAGTCTTTGTGCTGGATTGTGTCAGTAGAGATGATAGGAGGCTGAGAGAGATGATATGCAAACTCCTTTTAGCTTCTGAAATACCATGATTCACCTCCTTATGACAGTTATTTCTGCTGAAGTTGCTCTCCCAAGCCTGTTCCTCTCAACTGTCTTCCATGGCGAGTCTTCAGCAACACTGCAGGTTTTCGTCGTACTTGTTTATTTGCTTTTCGAAAATCATGTTGTACAATTGAAAAAATGAAACCACTGAGGGAAATCACTACAGTCCTTGCTGTGCAAGCTTGACAACCTGAGTTCGAACATCAGTAAAACAAACAAGGGCCTGGACAGATGGCTCAGAGGTTAAGAGCACTGGTTGCTCTTCCAGAGGTCCTGAGTCCATCCAATTCCTAGCAATCACATGGTAGCTCACAACCATCTATGTGCCCTCTTCTGGTGTGCAGGTGTACATGCAGGCAGAACATTGTGTACCTAATAAATAAAATTTAAAAAATGAACAACAAAAGTTATGATACAGGCACAGTTGTAATCTGTGCAGCTCACTGTGTCTAATTGATTAGCCCAAGGCCAAGGAGAGACCCAGTCTCTAAGAAAAGTCCCCACACCAAGTTGCATGGGATCTAAGGGATGATACCTGACCTAGTCTTGCTTCCATCTCCATTAGTGCATTAGTGTACACACATGCACACACACATACACTCAAGAAGTTGCATGGATTGTTTACACTATAAACCCTTGAAGTTTCTGCTTCAGGTTCCAGGAATGGGCTTTATCTTTGTTGCTCTCAGAAAAGTTTGAGTATCAGTCCATTGTAAAAATGCTGAAGAGTTCAGCTACATTGTGAGAATACTTGCGCTCTCAGGTCTAGGGGAAATAATGACGTGGGTCTTCTGGGCCATTGTTACCTTTATCAAAGAAGAGAATGGGATTCCCTGTGGACACAATGCTACTTAGGATCTTTGTGGCTCACACCCATATGTTGGATAGCGATTGTGAGGACTAAGTAATGTCACATACACTTGGATATTAAGTGTACACTCTTTAACCAGTAAAGAAGTAGGAGAAGAAGCATAAGACAAAGCTCACAGAAATCATAGTAGAAAAATCTACTCAAAACAGGGGCTTCCTAATATTTGGAGTTCAGAAAGAGGCATCGATTTGACCTGTTATAGAGAAGGTCAGATGCTGACGTCATTGGACTTTATTTGATTGCCTTCAACATTCCTATTTTCTCTTGTGAGGTCCTATTCTGGAAAGCAGTATTTGGATATTTTGGCGACATGAGGGATCGCTCTAAGCATGGGAACATAACAGTACTGTCTTTTGCTGAACTTTGATCCTGTTTGCACATCACATCCCTTAGCTGGCAGACGCTGGGAGTGCTTGATTTTGTTTTTAAAAAGTTCTTTAAACGTCAAATCCAGATCCAGACATTTCATTTATAGACAGGATTAAAAACGACAAGTCCAAATATTGTACTTTGGGAAGCAAATCAGATTTTATATAGATTTGTACTAATGGGTTGACTTTCAGTATCTTAAAACGGAGTAAAGAGTACAAGAGGCATTTATGTACATGTGAAAGAGATGTTTGTCTTCCTTCCCAAGTTTCCTTCTTTTAAAATAAAACAGCAAATGTTAACAACAACAAAATTATGCCGAGGACCGCCCAGACTCCGGGCTGCCTCTGGCCTGTGTTCCTATCCCAAGGACCGCCCAGGCTCCGACCTGCCTCTGGCCTATGATCCTCTGGCCTCCCCTCCACTACATCAGCCAGCCGTGGCAGTTGCTTATTTTCATGTGGATCCAAGTTAGGTTGAGAAAGGTCCTGGGCATGAGCTGCCACTCTCATGTTCCTGGCTTGCATCTGAAACAGCTTTATTAGTGGGGCCAAACACAAGGGGCAGTTTCAGCAGCCACTGCCAAGTACCCATCAGCTGTGATGCTGTGTCTGGACACAAAGGGCCCAGCTGAAAATAGATCCAAACTGTGACCTACTAAATTAACATACTGTGTAGATCTAGAACCTGGCGCCTTCTGATCATGTGCCTTTTTATGTGTTCATTTTAAAATAGAGAAATGTTCCTCTTTACACTTAGTCAGTGCAGGGATGGGAGTGGGCGGATCAACATGATATATTACAAAAAAGGAAATAAAAACAAAGAAACAGGAAAGCTTCTATAGGTGATTCTAAGTGCTAGCGAGCCTTAGCTTTCCTGATACAGCTTGTACTCAGTATGAGTACATTTCATTCATGTGAGAAGCAGACTATAGTTAATAAGTGAAGGGCACATATTTACTTATGCCATGGTTGCATATTTATTTATTTAGCTCTGCTTCCTCTTAGTCATCCTTAGGTCCAAAGGTCTAACCTTACACATAAGTTAATCGTTTCTCTGATCTTGTGCAACTTACTCACTTGGGTTTGTGAAGCTAGGGAAAGACAGTGAAAGGCAGTTCAAGGCAGCTACTGTAGCTTCCCTTAGAAAGCTACTATTTAAAATAACAGAGTCTTTGCCATTTACATTTAGAATATGAACTAGAAACCTCTAGAAAGATGACAGTGCACTTCCTTTCCTACTATGTTTTAATATGTTGAGACTTGGAAAGTTGAGAGTAAAACGCGGAGGGCTTAGTAGGACCACAGCATCGTCACATCTTCCACAGCTTATTACTACAGGAGGGCTTAGTAGGACCACAGCATCGTCACATCTTCCACAGCTTATTACTACAGGAGGGCTTAGTAGGACCACAGCATCGTCACATCTTCCACAGCTTATTACTACAGGAGGGCTTAGTAGGACCACAGCATCGTCACATCTTCCACAGCTTATTACTACAGGAGGGCTTAGTAGGACCACAGCATCTTTTTTCAGAGCTTACTACTTACTATATGATATGTAATTTACTAAAACACATTTTAGTAAAGTCTCATTGTATAATATTTTAAGACACCCAACTTTTCCTTTAAACCTTTTTTTTTTTTTTAGTTCTGTTTGTATAGCATCTTGACTTTTACAGTTTAAATTTAAAAATGTAACTTTTGTTTCAGAATCACATCTCATTGTTAAAGGAGACAATTGACATGGAAAGTAGTGAGTTTGTATGGAGTAAGCATGGGGAAGAGAGCGGTGGACACCACTGTAACACGTTTCAGTAAAAGCCAGCGGGCCTGGGTTGTGAGTGGTAGATTGATGTGAGCATGCTTGGTTTTCGGGTCAGTGGATCCTTAATTAATCAGCCTAAGAGTTGCTGTGTTCGGCTGTTTATGTAAGGCTCTCAAAATTCCGACATATATTAAGAAGAAGATGAAGCAGGTGTCAGCAAAAACCATAAAGCCATCAGTCTCATCAGGATCATAATTTGGTTTTATTTCTGTGATGTTTCAGCCCAGAACAGCCTTACAGTGGCTTTTTCCTGGATCCCTAGCTGGTATTTAATGCAGAATCCTTCCCAGTAGGTAACTACTGAGAAGTGAGCCATGCTCCTGGGAAACATTTCTGAAGTAGAACAGTCACTCTCTAAAGAGCTAGCTCGAAGGAGAGATGTTTGCCAAGCATGGGCAGGTCTTCCGTATGTCACTGTGTTGAAAAATTGCACGTATAAATGATTTCATGTCCGAAAACCTTATGTCTGTTTAAATGTTTTCCTGGTTAGCTGTGTTCCATACTTTCAAGTATTTGTTAATTACTGATTAGTTAATAGCCACATGCAATTTGTCAGACTGGAAGAATTCATAATCTTGTGGTGAGCTTAATTTTACAATGGAAATATTTATATCCTACAAATTGCCACTTTATTTTGTCATTCTAGCTTAATATATGGCCATTCTAGTTATTATATAGTGGGAGAAAGGCTAGCATCTACTTTTCTATAAAATTGAAAGGCTTAGAACTCCTGTCCTTTATTTCTTCTTCCTTTGATGGAGTGACCAGAATATATCTTAGACACAGATGTATTACCCAAATTTTTGGTATGATCTTGAAGAATTAAAAGAATGAGTGAGAAGAATTGCTGAGGCCACAGAAGGCATGTGATAAGACAGGGCAGGTGGAAGTATTTTTATTTTTTGTTTTATTTCTTAGAAAAAAGTTGCTTGTTTTCTGTATATCATTGATGAATCTAGTACTACTCTCATTTCTAGTCTCGTGTTCATCCCCACGTGGATTGAAATTGTCCTGTATATGAATGGTTATGGTAACTTTCTTCATGGTTCTCCAAAACTGGAAATGATGCAGATGCTCCTCATTTGAGGACTAGGACATCTGAAGAAGGACGCTTAAAAGAAATCCCACACTAGCTCAGAACTGAGTATAATGGAGTGTTATTTATTTAGGGATAGACTCACAGATCACAATCCTCTGCTGGAACAGGAAACAACCACCGAATCCTGCAGCCAGAAAAAAAGGCCTGATGAGTGCTTTACGTCGGCATAAGTAGTATAAGGGGTCACGCCCAAGTGGGCGGGTAACTTAAAGGCTACTGGTGGTAGGAATCCTACAGCAGCCATTCCTGGTATAGCATTGAGCAATTAGAATGAATTACCTGTTTACAGTGGGGACAAGAACCGCATCATGCTAAGTGGAGGGACCATCTTAAAAGAGGCTGCGGTAATATGATATTCTAGAAAAGACGGAACTACAGAGGGAAAATAGACAGATGTGCAGTAGCCTGGGACCAGAGAGGGCTTGAGTGTGGAAGGAGATGCGATGGGAATGGTTCTTTGGTGCTTTGGTACCGCTGTGTTTGTCAGATGTGTAGACAGCATAACATTAAAAATGAAATGAATATGCTGATTTTGCCTTTTGTTTTTGCACACATTTTAATAGGAAACCTATAACACTGCTCCATTTACCTTCTGTTTATAAATTGATTATTTTTGTACATTTTAGGTACATTTTAAATTCTATAATCATTATACCCTATTATTTTCAGATAGGTAGCATTTAATCATTTAATTAAATTTCCCCATCACATGCTTTGCTGACTTTTTTTTTTTTTTTTTTTCAACTTGAAACAAACCAGAGTCACCTGGGAAGAAGGACCATCAGTTGAAAAACTGCCTCCTTCAGATAGGCCTATGGACATGTCTGTAGGGCCTTTTCTTTTGCTAATAGTTGTAGTTTGGGCAGTGCCTCTGCTGGGCAAGTGGACCTGGTCTGTATTAGGAACATAGTTGAGCAAGAAGAGAGCAAGCCTATAAGTAGAGTTCCTCCATGATGTCGGCTTCTGTTCCTGCCTTGGCTTCCCTTAATGGACTGTGAGCTGTCAACTGAATTAAACCCTTTCCTCCCCAAGTTGCTTTTGGTCACCGTTTATCACAGCAACCGAAGGCCAACTGGAATATACACCATTTAGCTTCCTGGCTTTGCTTTCCATTTGAGAGTATTTTCATTTCTGTTGGTTCTGTCTTTTGATTTTGTTCATGAGTTCTTAATTGCTTCAATATGTGGTTTTATCATGTGTTGGATATTATATGTGGGAAATCATTTATAGAAATACAACGGAGCCTTGGATGTTCCTCCTCCGGCGAGTGTTCTCATTTGTTTCTGCCAGGTGTCTGAGGGCAGTGATTCCCAGGGACTGCTCAGTCTAGATCTGAACCAGTTGAATGCTAAGCATCCTATTAGAGTTAAGGCTTTTCAGGTCTCCATCCAAGTGCTGGGGCACGCGCTCACCACAGCCTTCTGTTCTCAAAAAGAAGCTATGCCTCCTCTTAGTGCGTCAGCTGTCTCTGGGCTGTCAACACCACGCTCAATGGAAAACATGCTTAGGTGCTGGGCTTGCTTTTCTTGGTTCCTTGTCATCCCCTAGAGCCTTGTCCTTTGATGGATTTCGGAGTCATGTTGCGTTCACATTCATAAACAGTCCAACTGATTGTCCTCAGAGGTTGAGTGTGATTGTTTTTGTCAATATGGAAATAAAATGTTCCTGTACCCAAGCACACAAATGAGACAATGTTTCAGGAATTAGCTGCTAACAGGGTGTGGAACCAGCCCAAGAGAGGGAAGTGTATTTCAGTCGACATGACTGAAAGTGTTGTTATACATGAGTGCAAATGGTAGTTTTGATTTAATATGGTTACATGTTATTGTACATTTAGGTCTATTTAATGTATTCACTTTAGGTACATTAGCAAATACTAATTTGTAACATATAGCCCTGTGCCAAGTACTGTGGGTAAAGAGGTATGTAAAACACAATATCCCAACCTTATTTGGTCTGTATTTTGGCAAGGTAGGATACGTAATTTCCTGCTCCTATATGGCTTATATATTGGCAGGGGAAATAGTATAAACTGTCCAATTAAGTAATTGACTGAAGTCTGGTATACATAGTATCCATCAAGTGCACATATAATCAAATTTTTCCTTGAGTCTTGATATATCACTCCACAGTATATTGGTTACATTGTAAAGTCACTCAAGGTGTAAAGAAACATTTTTAGTCTAGCTTTAAAATTTTTGTATTTATTCAACTTTAAAATTATTTATTTAAAAATTGTGGTGTGTGTGTGTGTGTGTGATGTGGAGGTCAGAGGTCCACTTTTGGAACTTGGTCCTCTTCTGTAGGTCCTGGGGGCTGAAAGAGTCTCTCCAGCTAAGCCATCTTGTGAGACCCTTCCTTCCCATTTTCAGTCAACCTTTATGTTGTTTCTACCAGTTTTTCTTTATTATAAATACTTCTGTCTATGCATTCTTGCATGTAATTTGAAATTCAGTTGCTGATTTATTATTTTAGAGCAGAATTGAGGGATTAATAAGTATTCAGTAGTACACAAAATTTTAAAAATAGACTTACTATCTTTTAGAAAGGTGATACACTGATGTATATCTATATCCTGTGATTTTTATAACATAGAAATTTGTATCAACATATGTATTTTCATCATTGCTTAAATTTGTATTTTCTATTAGAGATAGTATTTTTATGTTTATATCTTATCTTTCTAAAGATAGATTGTTAGATAGATATTTGTGTCACTTAGGTTGAAAGCAAATTAGAATGACATACTGTTTTATGAAAAAATCATGGGTTAAGAGTTCAACAAGAGTCACATGTTTTGAAATTCATGGCATTCCTGGTCCTGTGATTTTATTGTCTTACACTTGGATTGGCATGTCTAACTCAGTCCCCTGTTGAGTGTGGCAGCAGAAGGCTTCTGCAATGACTAGCAGAAGATACCAGAGTCAGAGTCAGTATTGGAGAACAATGGTTGCTTCACTGTAAATCAGAATGAGAGTGACCGTCCAGTCACAGACCTCCTGCCCAACAGTTATGCTCACTTACACTGCAGTTTTAAACCTTTGTGTTTGGGGCTGTTCCAAGTAGACATTTTGATTTGTGGTGTGTGTGTGCACATATGCCTTCTTTTCAAGCGGCTTCCTTAGTAGAGGGCTCTGCAGCATCCAGACTTGTGGAAATAGCGTTTTTAGGAGGTGAATTTCCTATGAGCTGCAAAGTGAACTAGAAATAGCAAGGTCATTGAAATAGTTGCCATCCCACAGCCTTAAATGCAGCACATTTCTTAAAGGTACCTGTCCCTATTAGAATGGTGCGTCTAGCTAAAGGAGATGCACTCTGGAGGAAGGAGCCCAGTTCCTTGCTGACCCTCATTTGTTCTACACTAGCCAGTGAATTTTAAATCCCATTGTTACTTTGATGGCAGTCTGTTGTCAAGAGTGGCCTTTGCTTCTCCACTGTTTGCACGTCCTTATGGATCCCAGTTCTTGTTTTACTAAATGGACCCCAATGTGCTCCTCAAATGTCCGAATGTGGTCAGAGGGATCCCGTCCACTTCCCTTCTAGCCGACTTCCATTTCTTTTGACATGTCCCCATTGTTCTTTGAACACAGCTTTGTTTTCTGGTACACGGTGTTTCAGGCTCAGCTTGTACTTTCCCAGCCCGAACTCTGGAACCTCCTACTTTTTCCATAGAGCACCAGTTCCTTTAAAGGGAGAATGGCTGCGTGAGCCAAGTTTGTTGATAAATTACTGTTCTTAACCATAATTCTTGAGACTGGGATGCTCTAGAAACATCCATCATTCTCTTCAAAAGCTCGATAAACATTCTAGTATCTCCTCAAGACTTAACTCATTACAGCGCAGCAATGTATGAATGAATTGCTGACTCTGAGCACTGACTCTCTTCGCCTTGGCTGAAGTCGATGCGTCACTTGCTTCATTATGGGAAATACTGGATGACTCACGCACTCAAATGGAGACAGGAGGGTGAGGTCAGGAATATTCCTGTTGAATGGTGACTTGGGGCCAAGAAAAATATTTAGATCTGGATTTAAGAATTCAGATTCTGCCAAGGATCAGTCATCTTAAATTTTCCATTATGTCCCTTGACATTTATGTGCACGTGTGCGTGTGTGTGCATGTGCGTGTGTGTGTGTGTATGTGTGCACTTATATAGCTAGATCAATAATTGTCCTTTGGATGGGGGAAGGATGCTTCTATTATTTAGCATAGTTATTCCCCATTTTGTTCTGTATTTCATTCTTCTTAAGTAAGAGTTGTCGTTTAATAAAACGATTTTTTAATGTTCGTAGAGAATATTTGGGTATGTAGGCATAGCGGACATTGTGAGGGGATAATAAACATTTTATTACCTCAAAGATCGAAGGGAAAAATTCATTTCAAAAAAGGAAGCTTAAATTTGGATCGTGTCTTTCCCATGTACAACCCATTAGAATTCTGAAAAATCAAAAATGCAAACAGCCTGTAATTGCTTTTCTGAAACCTCTCTTTGGATCCCCACGCATTTCCTCTATGAACAGTGTACGTTGCATTGGGAAACCATGGGCATGTGATAGGATCAGGAAAAGGTATTTTTGAAAATAGACTCCATAGGTAACCTTTGTTGTTAAAACTGATTTACTTTCACTTTGAATGAAAGTGAAGATGAATTAGAAGAACTTTGAGATTGACTAGTTTTTATATTTTTTATCGTGGTAAGTAATGAAGGAAATAAGTCCATTTAGCTGAACACTCTTAGTGCTAAAGAGTCAAAGTCTCCTTTTACAAAATTTCTATAACTTAATCTTCAAATTTGTATTTTGTTTAAGTGTTATTAAGAAGGTTTGAAACATGTATTGATTTATTTTTTTGTACAATGCAGACTTTTAAACTATAACATTCACTTTGGATTTTGTAGGTGTGTATGTGTGTGTATATACATTTATATATATATACATACACATACACACACACAGTCCTTAAGAATTCCGCCAAAGTGGGTAGTGACTCTGGTTGTTCCATAGAGATTTAGTTTGCTAATGATGGTCTCACGGTTTTAGTTTGTATACCTTTGATAAATTGGTTAAATATGGGAAAAAGGAAATATTTTATTTAAGGAATGATATTAATATTATTTTAGTATGGACAATAAGGTGGTTACATTGCCAATGAAGTAAACTGCATTGCTTTATGATGTATTATGTTTTATTTAATAATTTTGTTAAGATCATATTTAAAGTCAGCTCACTGGCAGACTTGAATTCACCCCCTAACCCCCAGTGACTGATGAGTGACCATTGGCCTGGGACGTGAATTCAGGTTGCCCTGGATGATACGTATTATGGTGAAAATGGTTGCGTGCACTCTCTAGTCACAGAATAATGACAGTCGTAAATCAGCCGTAAATCAGTGCATTCGGCACCGGTGCTCTGGTGGAGACAGGTGGTAGGCAGATTGAAACAAAGCCGGAGAAACTCCTACCCATTTCCTCTACTAACTCCTCGCAGTTAGCTTTTGGCTTGGTGGAAGGTATTGCTTTGCTAAGAACACATTTCAAAAGTTTTACCTGATAGACAAAAGACATGTTAGCTTAGAGACAGAAATGGATGGAATGGCTCTCATTGGCGACAACATTCCATCCCTGGGCAATCAGGAACTTCTCGTCAGACTAATCTTCGGCATAGGTATGGCTTTTTCAGAGAGCTTCAGTTCACAGAAAAGGGATGCTTTCAACCGCATGAAAAGGTCTTAGCTAATAGTAATAAATAGCAATGCTTTGAAAATTGCAAGACAATATATTGACCTCTGCATCTCCAAAGATTCTCTGCAAGGGCTTTTATGCACGACTTTAATAATTCACGGTAAGGTCTTTCTGTATTGTTCCCGCCCTCTCCTCTACTCTTCTGACACCCACCCTGTTTCCACTTCCCATCTGTTACTTGGTTGGTGGTACCACCATATGCTATTTCCTCCTAGGAAAAAATCTTGCAATCAATTATAACTTTCCCTTTCTACTCCCAGACAAATCTAATCATTCACAAGTCCCAAATATATAATGATAAACTAAGAAGCAAGACTAAAATCTGTCCTCATCCCCATTACCATTCAGCTTTCATTCAGTCACTAGATGCTGCCATGCTTACTTTATATCAAGTAATGTCTGAGGAATAAAGTAAGGAACAAAAATGGCCGAGCTCCTGCTCCTGCCCTTGAGTTGTTTGCAGTATAATAGCAGTGATCAACAGTAAAAAACTAACAAAAAAAAAAACCCAAGAAACACAGCAATATAATTACAAATTTGAGCCAGCTGTTGGGGAATTCTGAACCCAGAGGGTAGCAAACAGCAGGTTCTGATGCCAGAGAATGCTTAGCAGGTTTCAGGGACAGGAGGTGAGAGTTCAGTGTTCATGGAAAGTAGCAAGAAGGAAGGGGCTAAGCTATTGTGAGAGAGGACGTCAGAGATGCATCTCAGAGATAAAACGTCAATCTTAGATAGCTTTAGAACAGGGAGGACCAGGAAAAGTAATGAGAGAAATAACTGGATAGATTACAGATTTTAAAATAGGATCGTGTGCGTGTGAGCACGTGTACATGCCCGCATGGGTGGGTGTTTTCACATGTGCATAGAGTTCAGGAAAGGGTATCCGTTGTCCTCCACTTTATCATTCCGCCTCTTTCTTTGAGGCAGGATCTCTATCTGAATGTAGGGCTGGCCTTTCCTCAACTAGGATGGAAACCAGCAAGCCCCAGAGATTCTTCTTCTGCCTTGTAACTAGAATTCAGGCAGGCAGGAGACACTGGGATTGTGTGGGTGTTGAGATTCGAATTTCGCTTCTCGTGATTGTGTATCCTGAGCCATCTCTCCAGCTTTAGATTTTAGATATTTTGACCAAAGCGGCTCTTGTTAAAGTGTTGAGGGCACAGTCTGTGGACAGAAGCATAGGAGATATGGTCAGGTCCTTAAGATCCTCTTAAGTGGTTGTCATGATCAAATGCTTTTATGTTTATTACAAAGACATTATCAGCACAGTGGGGAAATGTACTGCTCTTTGTATCCTTTATCTGCTATATAGCTGTAAGCTTTATTTTTTAAATGTGAGCTTTACTTAATAATGCTCTTGATTGGGGCTGGTGACACATGTCTCACTAGGGGAGCACTTGCTTACCAGACATGAGCTCACTCCTCCAAACTGAAGAAAAAACAGAATTAAAAGGAAGGACATGACTGCCCCTAGGTAAAGTGGAGGAAGAGGTTTATTGTAGATGTGAAGGAGAAAAAGCTCAGGGTAGGGACATCTGGAAGAGTCCAGAGTCAGAGTCTGAGCTATGTAGAAACAGAGGGGAGAGAAGGGAGAGTCAGGACAATAAAGGGTGCATAAGAATGATCCGGCCAACCAAAATTATTGGATTATATAGGGAAGGGCAACTTGGGGGAGGGCCGCCCAGTGTTTGGGCTGGAGAGTTCAGGGTAGGGTGCAGGGTATGCCCCCCACATACTAGGTAACTAGCAGGGACTGAGGGATGCTGGGAGAACCTTTGCCAGGTCAGTTTTGGTATGCTAAATAGGCACCTCAGTCATTGAGACTTAACAAAAATTACCCAACACGAATTGACCGAGATGAAGTGAAAATGAGTATATTATCAAATCTGAAGCTGTGATGACATGTCTTTGAATATGATGTGTCATGACGATAAAATGCTACTTGGGTAAATTACAGTCACCTCCAAGAAATCAGTCACCTCCAGGCGGAGTGCTCTTGCAGGTGTTTGAAGAAGTGGGACAGCTGCTAGATTTGGAGCACCATTTTAATGTTAGGATGATTGACAGCTTGTGATTATTCTGAGAAATTTTTGTAGCTATTTCTTGAAAGTTATTATGAAGGCAAACTACTAACATAATTTGTGCCAATAATAAAATTCAAAATAACTATTATTTAGTTACTTTTGAAACATGGTATGTCTACCTACATAGGTCTCTGACTGTCCTAGAATTCGCTCTGTAGGCTGACCTGGAACTCACAGAGATCCGCCTGCCTCCGCATCTCCAGTGTTGGAATTAAAGGCGTGCGTCTGTAGCCCAGCTGGCTACAGGCATTTGTAGCTCAGAGCTTAGGAAAGACACAAATTTGGCAGGGATCACATTTGAATAGTATTCAGAGTTCATAGATTTACTGAGATCTTCCAAACTGCGACCATTCCTTATGCTTTAATAAATAAACAAACAAAACCAAAGCCATAGACTGATACAACAAGAAAGTGTAGTTATTACAGAAATTTCCAGTTTGGGAATAATCCAGTGTTTGGTAGAGAATAATGGTTACTGTGAAAACATTCACAGGAAAGAGGAGAGATGCTTTAAGATCAACTCAAGGCTCAGTACAGTTCACACTGCTTGGGAGTAGTGTGGAGTGTCGTTGAGGCTAGTGAAGGTCTTGTCTTACTGAAGCTCATCTTGTTCGTTATATGGGTTTGCAGTAGTTGTGAACTGGACTTCTTGCTTGTCATATTATCTTTGAAGCATAGTGAACTCTATTTATTTTTTGGCTAATTTGGAACGCACTATGTAGAACAGGCTGAAAGTCTTCCTGCCTGTCTCCAGAGTGCTGAGATTATTAAAGACTTGTACTCTCACACACTGGCTGGATAGTGAAGTTCTTTCTCCTCTCAGCAATCCTTTGCTCTGACAGTAATCCTCCATCACCCACCAGCCTTAATTTGAAATTATGTAAAAGATGTTCTGCTTATTTTGCATTTTGATGTGTTATTTTCCTTCTCTGGCTCCCATTTAAACCTTGTTAATTTTTCCTGCTCATCATTTAAAGTGTAACTCAATGAACATCTTCTAGTAACAGCAATTTTCTTGTTGGCTTAAAGATTAACTACAAATTAGTTGAATCTGGCAATTTTTTTCATTATTAACTTTATACTTAGTATCAATAATCACTTGATGTCATTGTGACAAGCACATGTGTATTCCCGCTCAGCTACCTATTTATGCCAGACATTGAACCGAGCGATAGAAATGCAGTAGACAACATAGGCGTCTGAAATCTAGCCTTTGTAATCTAGAAGTTCAAATATATGCTAAATATATTCCACATATTAATATGTGTTTTATTTCAGTTATGCAGGTAAAATATGTAATAAAAATGCACAATAGCTGGGGAGCTGACTAAGTGGATAAGGCACCTGTCACACAAGCGTGAAGACCAGCATTCAGATCCCCAGAGTTCACACAATCCCAGAGGTCTCGCAGCAAGAGAGGGAAGGGGAGACAGGAGAAGCTCTGGCTAACTAACTTGGCAAACACCTTGTTTCAAACAAGATGGACGGGGGTCCCACACCCAAGGTTGTCCTCTGATCTCCACAGGCTTGATGTGGCCCACACAGACCCGTGCTCATAGACAGGAACATGCATGCACATACACAATGAACACAATGACAAAGCACCCAGTGACCCACTAAACCATGGTAGACCTGAGGAAAGAAGATTATGTCGCTTTTTGTTCCTTTTGCTTGCGTGCTGAAGCTTAACATATCATATGGATTTTTGTTTTCAGGAGATCGCTTGTTTGTCGGCAGATTATTGATTAGGTAACCTTAGGTTTTTCAGTTCTGAGTTCCTTTGCCTTGGCTTCATTTTCTCCTACTTGCGTTCACTTAGGTGCTGTCACTTACCAGTGTGTATGGTGAGGACACTGTAACACTAAAGCAGGACTTTTCACTGTTTTCCTGGCTCAATCAAGCTGTCTGATAATAAAAGTCCTACATAATACTTTTCAGTATTAAATAATCTCAAATTTAAAAAAAGTGCTGTTGGGGCTTTTTAGTTTGCTAATATTGACCCTGACTCTCAGAGAGAATTTAATATAACAAACCGTATAGCCCAGTCTGGCCGGGAACACACAGTGATCATCTTGCCTCAGCTTCCCAAGTGCTAGGATTCACAGGTATGCATCACCATGCCTGACTCTCGAGATTTTGTAGTCAGCTGGGTATGATGGCTCACACCTTTGATCCCAGCATTCTGGAGGCAGAGGCCAAGTGGGTCTCTTTGAGTTTTAGACCAGCCTGGTCTACATAGTAAGTTCCAGAACAGCCAAAACTATGTAGAGAAACCTTGTCTTAGGCCCCCAAATTATTTTATAATAAAGCATTGTTAGTATAATACTTTAGTTTTGTATTCTGTATGGTGGTAGCTATGCACATTGAACACCGCAGTACAGGTAAGGCAGGTGCTCGGTGACAGGAGGGTTAAGCGTAGACAAATGAGTCTCTCAACAGAAACGGATGCTAAGCTGAAGTAGATACATGCTCCCATGGTACTGGCAGGCAATTGAACTCGGGATCTTCTGCTTTGCAGAGGATGTGATGGTATTCTGATAAACCCTATATAAATCAGGGCATATGTATTTCAAGCCATTTATATAGCTTCGTATAACCTACACATTATCCTCATATACTCTCAGCCATCCAGAGAGCACTCACATCTAAAGAAGTTTCTGCAAAGAGCTGTTCAAGGAGTAACGCCAGCCCAGTAGTATCTTTATGTGCTCTAACAGACATCGCCCTGTGAACTCAGAGTGCTGATTGGGTACCGAGTCACTTGACACAGCACAAAGGATCAGAGAACCGCAGAGTGGGGTGGTGAAGGGCACTCTTTAAAAAGACTACAGTTGGGTATCCATAAGGAAAAACAGTTTCTTTTTGCATAATACAATCCCAGACATTTAGCCACCTAAACGCAGAAGGCTGAACAAAACACCTGACATTTGAAAATACCATCAAGGGAACTTACAGGAGGGAACTAGTTCATGAGTAGTTTATAAGACATTTATCAGGGAGAAGACAGAAAGGAAAAAGGCATCTCAAGCGTGGGATTCTGTCCACCTACATGGAAATGGTGGGACAGTGTATGTTCGTGGACTAGCAGAGTTTGGACTTAGTGTCAGAAATGGAAGCGGAGGGTGTCCTCATTGTTCCGCAGCACGCTGCAGGTCTGTGCTGTATGGGGCATGTGTCAGGTCCTCTGGAAGTCGCTTGAATTGGTAATGACTGTAGGATTTAAGTTTCAACTTTCCGTTTTGCAGGATTCTGAAGTTCCGGTTGAGTCAGACGATGGATGAACAACCACAAGGAATGCAAGGGCCGCCCGTTCCTCAGTTCCAGCCACAGGTAAGTTAATTAAGTGGGATTCGTTTATCTCTCTGTTAAAGGTGTGAGTAGATTTAGAGCTGCAGTAAAGTAGCTGCAAACCGCTCATCTCCAATTTCCAAGCTGGAGTCAGAATTACTGGCTTCTGAGTGTTTTAGAATGCGAGCTTTAGTATAGAATGTGGTGGGAGGCCGGTTCTCCCTTACAATTTCATCTTCTCGGCTCTGCGGGTTACTGCTAGACTTAGGGAGAGAGGAAAAGGCAGGTTTTGGAGTATGTCTGCATTTTGAACCCACTTCTACTTTGGCTCACTGCTCTTGGCTTCCCTTATGGTCTCAGTCTCTCTGGAAATGTTTCTCTTGTTATGTTATTCCCTATTTTTTGTAATGTAAAATGAAGTAGATAGGGCGTCTTGGTAAAACAGTGTGTCCATACGATTGAAATTCAACATAGAGTTTCCGTCATTTGTTGTTAAGACATTCTGCAGAGCCCAGTATAGCTTCACTTTTGGAGGTAGCCCTTCGTTATCATTGTTTTCCACACAGGCTGTGGTATTCTAGAGGTCTTCTGCAGCAGGCCCCACATGTGTTCTGCTGGTATTCCCTCATTTTGGCTCAGAGGTTATCCTCAGCATTGAGTACTTGGTAGGAGTTCCCTCAAGTGAGATTGTAGTGGAGTGGGTTTGGGCTAGTGATAAGGAGACGCCAGTGTTCACTGAATATCAAAGCTAGTACGTGTGGTGTCCACATTGGTCGTCAAGCTTGCTGAATCTGTGGTTGCCCTTTGTTCTAATGCATCTGTTGCCTCCTCCCAGGAGCACAGCTCAGAAATACCACCTACAGAAGACTGCCATCGTGACTCGTGAAGTCACTCCCTTTTGACCCCCCTTTTTGCGTTCTCATTTTTAAAACCGAGTCCATTCTTCCAGGACCATTTAAAGCGCGGCACCACCATAGGGCTGTCAGATTTCCTGGTCTTCCCCTGGAAATTTGATAGTCATTCTCAGTCTTCCATGTCTCCTGTATCTTAGTTATGTTTGTTAACTTTTCTCATATGGGGATTTCCCTTATCTCTCCTTATTAAGTTAATATCTCACGGGAAAGGCTACATCACTTTGGATACCCTGTGGAACTCTATGTTTTACATGTGGCAGGGCTGGCCCAGCTATATACAGATTTGAAACCCAACAGGGTATCCTTTAAAGGACTGTTTGAATTAGTTCTTAATATACTTTTTTACATTGCATTGTTTTGTTCGATGTTCTTGAATTTTCTGTGTCGAGAAAAGCCATATAGAGGAAGGACACATTTGCTTTTAGGATTGGCTTTCTCCAGCCCATCTGTAACTTTGCAGTGGTCTTAAGTTCCGCGATCAAGCTTGTAAGTAAACTGTAGTCGATATATCCAGCTCTGTGCCTTCTCAAACCTCCGGCGAGGCACCATTGTTTTGTATTACTCCGTTCCTCGCAAAAATAATAAAAGAACACCTCTAAAAATTAGGCAGTTCATGTTGTGATTTTGAAGTTCACAGTTTTGACTGTGGCTGTGCTTCAAAGAAAAAAAAATCACTTTTTTTTCCTTTGCCTCCTACTGACTCACCAACCAGGAAAGGTCGGGGTGGCGGTAGGAGGCAGAAATGAAAGTAAGTGTTTTCTTATGAGGCACTGGGCTGCCACACAGTTTAAATTTCAGAATCATAGGAACGGTTCTGCATCTCTTTTCACACTGTTCCTTTCGTTTCTGCCTCCTGCTGCTGCCCCTGTGTGGTTGGACCGCTTTCCCTGTTGGAAATAGGCAAGTGTCAAGCCAGGCTCTGGCTGCCTTGTGGCGTGTGGGGGAAGGGAGAGCTTTCCATTTTCTGAAAGAAAGATTGCCTGACAAGAGCTTATAGGCGCTATTGCTTATTAAGTCTTTGAGAAATGTTCCTGCTCTCGGTGGCATTTTAAAAGTCTGGGAAGGGCAGCCTCAGCCCAGGGTTGACAACCCTCTTTGTTTTGTTCCACACCATTGGCCTGAATAATGGGGGTGATATGGCAACATATGGTTAGCCCGGCGACTCCTTTACTTTTGTAATGCTAATGGAAGTGTGGACATAAACCACAACCTAAAGAAGTCAGACACCAATTCTGATGGCGTGATAAACAGCCTGTCTTCCTAGCATGGCTTTCCTTTCCCTGGTTGAGATGAGCCTGCAAACCCATACTGAGCCTATAACGTGTGCTCTCACTTCAGTACAGTAGGAATCCCTTTGTGGTTAAGATTTAGAATGTGGGATTTATTACATTATTGCTGCTCTCATGAAGTTAGGGCAAATGTTTTCATTAGCGTTCCTGTTCTTTTCTTTCTCCCGTGATACCATGCACTCCCACCTAGAGAGCAGTGAGTGCATTGGACTTGATTCTCCCATATTTCAGCACTCAAGTCTCTACTTGTCCAGCAGTAGATTGTCCTTTTCCTCCTTTAATTCATACTCGATAGATAATGGGGACAGTGCAAGTCAAATAGCACGGGACAATTAATTTTAAAATGGAAATTTATATTTCCTTTTTAGTAGAGGTTTATGACAAGGTGTGACTATTTTTGTTTTTAGTTTTTAAGTGAGGAGGGTTATTCTGCATATCTACTTTATAACCCTAAAATTAATTCTATAACAACTATCAGTGCAATTCTAAGAATTTCTAAGATTAATTAAATAATGATGAGAAGTTTGAGTTCTGGGGGCTTCTGTCTTTATTTTTACAATTTGAAATATTATAATATTTGGGCTGTTTGTGATTAAGAACATATACCAGAGTTGTATGTAGAACACAGCCCATACTTTGACAGGTTGCAGAGTATGAGGACACTATGTTAGAGTCGGCTTCTTCAACCACAATGTGAGGTCGTCATTTTTTTCAGCCTCCCAGCAGCACAAGCCAGTGTTCATTTAGGAACTGGGGAAGCGCTCCTTGCTGCATGTTCAGGGTTTGACAAGTATTGACTGTGTGGGCAGGAGTAAGGTAGCGCCCCCTGGTGTCTCACAGCATAAGGGCGTGGTCTTGATCTGTATTGCCTTCTATGTCTCTGTCTTTCTCTGTCTCTCTGTGTGTGTGTGTGTGTGTGTGTGTGTCTGTCTCTCTCTCTCTCTCGTTTTTCTTCCCTGAGCAGTAAGTCTCATTTTGCTTATGTGGATGAATTGGGACTGTGAAGGTGTTTGCCATACGGCACATTCTTTGGGAAGTCTTCATAGCGGTTTAGGTGGTATAGACTCCTCACAAGCGTTCAGTTATTGGAGATTTTATAGCTGTAGGCACAAGGCGGTAAACTGCAACAGCGGCTTTGAGGAAAGGCAATCTGGCCGTAACTGAGCTTCACGGCCTGATGCTTCAGTAAGGCTTATTCGTGGTCACATCCCGAGTCTCCAGGCTTCCCACTGTCCCCCAAGCTCTCCCGCCTTCTGGTTCTTTCCTCCTGGTGTTTCCCCAAGCTCTCCCACCTTTAGCCTTCTAGCTCTTCTTCTCCCCTCCAACCTCACACTATCATCCCCTGACCTCACTCCCAGCTGACACGTCCTGTCCTGAGGGTCACACATTTTCCAGCTGGAATCTGTGCTCTGGTGTTCTGCCTCCAGTTATGGGCTGGAACTACCACCCTGCCCTCACTTGCCAAAATGCTCAGTAGAGCCAGACCCTATACTATCCCCTTCTTAGTTTAGACTTTTCTAGAAAGTGATGTTTATTTTCAAGTCTCTATTTCTTCTTTTTCTTAAATTTACCCTGTATTAGCTCCACCCCTTCTCACCATCTGAGCTACTCAGACCTCATCTTACCAACTGTATTAGAAAATAATTGAAAAGACACTATTCCTTGAAATCCTCCCTTCTCCTGACTTCCAGTTATCTTTTGTCCTCTCTTGTCCTTACCTCTAGAACATCTTAATAGTGACCTCCCCTCAGGCTGGCTTCTTACTTCTCTTTTTGTCCGTTTGTATTCTTTCCCTGGGCTCTCTTCCAGTCTTAAAATTCCATGCGTGTGACTCTCAGAGTCATCGCAACCTAGAATTCTGTTTCTTCCCAACTCATGTGCCCAACAGCCCTCCCGATCCCACCGTCCATTAAAGCTGTGGTCTCTAGCTGATCTCTGAGTATTTGCCTCCTAGCTATCCTACCTCTCACCTCCTGAATCCCAACTACTGGCCAGGTCACCTTTCTTGCAACTGATGCTGGAATGTCCTTGCCATCCTCTTTTTCCTCTTATTTATGTTTGACTTATCAGGCACCACTAGCTCTATATGTAAAACATTTTTATGACTGGGAGATTTTACTTCTTCCTTTCCTTCACCAGGACCGTATTCTGCTGTATTGTAATAGTTTCTTCATTGACCTTGCTGCGGCCTTTTCTCCCCTTCCATCTGTACTGTAAAATGGCAGTCAAGCTATGCTTGCTTAGGGCTTTTCTGTGATTTCTCATCTGCTATTCATCATTTTCAAGTATATATTCATATATATACTTGAAGTGTGTGTGTGTGTGTGTGTGTGTGTGTGTGAGAGAGAGAGAGAGAGAGAGAGAGAGAGAGAGAGAGAGAGAGAGAGAGAGACCTCTTAGCACTAAGTGAAAACTGAGCCTTCCTAACCATATAATACACCTTCGTTGGCATATATTTCCATGGAATCGTTGTTAACTTGTTAATTAACTTCGTTAATCTTTGTTAACTCTGTTCATTGTTTTTCTTGTCTTAGACTGTAAGCTGTGTCACTAGTCTGATTTACACTCAATAGCCATTTAATTAGTAGTTTTTAATAAATACAAATGTAGTTTCAAATCAGCCCTTTTTTTAAAAAAAAGAAAGCAAACTATCTTTTTTCATTATACATACCAATCTAAGTTCCCACTCCCTCCTCCCCTCCCCTTCTGTCTACCTAACACTCCCACCCCATCCCCTTCCACTCCTCAGAGAAAGTAAGGCACATTGCTTGGGGGAAGGTCCTAGGCACTCCTTATTATATCTAGGCTGAGCAAGGTATCCATCCAAAGAGAAAAGGTTCCCAAAAGCCAGTACATGCAGTAGGGATAAATCTGGTGCCGCAGCCAGTGACCCCTCAGTCTGCCCCGGCCCTGCAACTGTCAACCACATTCAGAGGGACTAGTTTGGTCCTATGCTTGTTCCTTCCCAGTCCTGCTGGAGTTGGTGAGCTCCCATTAGCTCAGGTAGACTGTTTCAGTGGGTGAACCCATCATGGTCTTGACCTCTCTGCTCATATTCTCATTCCTCCCACTCTTTGACTGGATTTTAGGAGCTCAGTTCAGTACTCCGATGTGGGTCTCAGCTTCTGTTTCCATCAGTTTTTGGATGAAGGTTCTATGGTGATATTTTAGATATTCATCAGTCTGACTACAGGGCAAGGCCAGTTTGGGAACCCTCTCCTCTATTGCTTAGGGTCTTAGCTGGGGGTCATCCTTGTGGTTTACTGGGAATTTCTTTAGAGCCAGGATAATCAGCCCATCTTTTTTCTTTACAAATATCAACTTTTAAATAATGTTTTAAATAACTATCTTCAGCACTTCCCACATTATATATGCAACTTCTCACATTCTCCATTTTTATTTTCTTTCTCCCTCCCTCCCTCCCTCCCTCCCTCCCTCCCTCCCTCCCTCCCTCCCTCCCTCCCTCCCTCCCTCCCTCCTTCCTTCCTTCCTTTATTTGTTATTGCTATGACCTACATTGTAGTCACTTCATAATTTCAGGTTGCTTCTTTCCATTGCAGTAAGAATCAGTTTTTAAAACTGCACACTGTACAGCCTAGTCTACAAGAGCTAGTTCCAGGACAGGCTCCAAAACCACAGAGAAACCCTGTCTCGAAAAACCAAAAAAAAAAAAAAAACACTGCACACTGTATTTTATTCCTTTTCTTATTTCTTCTGACTTTGGTGGTTCGGGGTGAATTCTACATTTGTATATGACTTTAAAGATCTGCACCATCTGGTCTCCTTTTGCTTCTCCAGTGCATCTCCGACATCGACATCTCTGTCATAAACTCTGATTCAGCCATATCGTGAAACCCACATGTTTTCATTCATCTTCAGTGTAAGGGCTCAGGTGGTTGTCAAGAATATGTGGTCACTGATGAGACCTAGTGAGCTTCGCTCTTTATGTTTTATATTACTGTGAATTATGGTTTTAATGATCGAGGCTCTAAGGGAAATATTATAATAGAGGAAGTAGATAATTTAGAAGACAGTAAAAAGATCACTCTGTGAATAACAGTAATTATGGGTGACTCCTTATACTAGTAAGTTTGTTACCAACACACAGACAGACAGACAGACACATACATACATATTTTATATAGTTCTTCTCTCTTCCTGTTTCTAAAACCCCACCCCTGTACTGGGGATTGAAAAGGACCTCGCACATGCTGGGCAAACATTGTATTTACTGTATTATAGGCAGCTCCGGTCCTTTGTTCTTTTTTTTTTTTTTTTTAGAGACAGGCATTCATTAACTGGCCCAGGCTGGCTTTTACCTCACTCTTCAGTGTATGCATGTCTTGAATTTGAAAAAAATCTCCTGCCTCGACCTGCCACATAGCTAGAATTATAGGCTTGGTAAGGCCTCGCTTATTCTCATTTATGTATTATTTTTATATTAATGAATGATAGATGATTTGTAATCAGCAAATGATTGTTGAGTGAGTAAGTATCTCTAATGGAAAGTTTCATTTTAACCTCTCCAGTTCAATATGGATCAAAGTGTTTTATGTTACATTATGTGAATTTCAGTTGCTTAGAGTTATTTTATTGAGTTATCCAATAACAAGAAGGCTGTCCAAATGAGAAGTGATTACAACATATTTAGAATATGATTGAGCTCTCTTTGATTTTAGATTGATAATTCATGTTTACACACTTAGGAGCGCACATCCCTCATATTTCAAAGGACACGTGGAGGGTCTAAAGGGCTGGGATTCTCTTTTCTGCCCTCTTGGAGTTTGAAGTCATTCAAGAGATGCGGGTAAGGATGAAGCCTGTAGTCATCAGACTGGCTTTGAAGCTGAGTTCAAAAACATGTCTTTAGGAATCACCACCATGAAATATCTATACTTTTGAGGATGACTTTAATAATTGAAAATATCCCGGAATTCTTTAGAGCTATGTGTTTACTTAAACAGTAAAGTTATTTTTTCCAACAAAATAAGATACAGTTTTACTTAAGACCTATGATTTTCATGTGGTTCACTAATTAGCGCCTCACAGTGCTCAATTTGTACTTCAGATTTCTCTTCAATGCTTGAAGCTTTTCTAGAATAAGACTAATCATTCTGTGGTAGACATTCCAAATAACATTTAATGTGTAGAGGCAGTAGCGCTGGGCTTGGTGGCACATGCGTATATAATCCCAAGAGGCCGAAGCTGAACTTGACTTCTCGATCCATGGTCAACTTAAGGGCAGCCAGAGCTCCAGAGAAGGATTCCTTTTCAAACAATCAAGGATAAAAGATCCCGGGGTTGATCTCTCTGCATATTCCCCAGATATCAGCAGTGTGATTTTGTATTTAGAAACTGGAAGGAAATGGAGACTGTTCACTATGCGTGTGTAGCGTGAGTTCTGATGTAAAATTGTCTGGGATTCAGGTTTTGGTGCTATCGCTTTCTATAAAGGGCGAGATATTTTACTGTCTCCCATCCTCAGTTTTCCCTTCAATAAATTAGAATAGTGTTTGCCCCATAGAGTCGATATGCAGCTTTCTTCTTGTATATTGCTTGGCAATAGTTCACCTTGGTTAAACGCTAGCATTGATGAAGATGACAGTGGCAGCATAGTGTCAATAATTGTCTTCTTGGGGCTGGAGAGATGACTCCAGCACTACTTGCTGCTCTTGCAGAGGACCCAGCTCAGTTCTCAGCTCCTACATGGTGGCTCACAGCCAACTCTAATGCGAGTTCTAGGGAATCCAGTGTCCTCTTTAGGCCTCATGGGCACCAGACACCCATGCGATGCCTGTCCATGTCTGCAGGCAAAACTCTCTTGTATCTAGCACAAATAAGAATACAGCTTTAGGAACAGTGTCCTCTTGTTTGCTTATTGAGACAGTGTCTCATGTATCCCAGGCGATCCCCAAGCTTGCTATGTGTAGCTGAGGCTGATCCCCTTGCGTCCACTGTTATGCTACTGTCCACATGCGGGGATAATGGGCCTGTGCCTCCATATTTAATGCTGGTAACTGTCTCGGCCACAGGCTTCTGTCATTTGCTTGTTTGTTTTGCTATATCAAACATTTTTATTTGTTATATTTTTATTGTTTATCTTCTTTACAAACTTTCTCACTTAGTCTAGTTTATCTCAGTAAATGAGATTACTGCCCATATTGTGCTCAAGCCCAAAGTCAGTAATGTTGCTGTCTCTTTGCTTCTCGGTCCTCATCTGCGTTGGAAGATCTCTTGGACCCTCCCGATTTTACCTATTCTTCATGTTGCTGTTGCTTCCAGGCACAGCCCATGCCTTTCTGCCTATACTCCACTCATCCTGCCTCCCAGGCTCTTTCCCACACAGCATCCTTAGGGATCAGCACAGTATGTCCCAGAACACAGCATGGTGCTTCAATGATTAGATTCCAAACCCCTCATTCTTGTCAGACAACTCAAGGGGATTTCATCATGCTTATCTGTTTAACCTTATTTCTTTTTTTTTATTAATTAATTTATTTAATTATTAAAGATTTCTGCCTCTTCCCCGCCACCACCTCCCATTCCCTCCCCCTCCCCCAATCAAGTCTTCCTTCCTCCTCAGCCCAAAGAACAAGCAGGTTTCTCTGCCCTGTGGGAGGTCCAAGGACCACCCACCTCCATCCAGGTCTATTAAGGTGAGCATCCAAACTACCTGGGCTCCCACAAAGCCATTACGTGCAATAGGATCAAGAACCCATTGCCATTGTTCTTCAGTTCTCAGTAGTCCTCATTGTCCATTATGTTCAGCGAGACCGGTTTTGTCCCATGCTTTTTCAGTCCCCGGCCAGCTGGCCTTGGTGAGTTCCCGATAGAACATCCCCATTGCCTCAGTGTGTGGGTGCACCCCTCGCAGTCCTGAGTTCCTTGCTCGTGCTCACTCTCCTTCTGTTCCTCCTTTGGATCGTGAGACTTCAGTCCAGTGCTCCAATGTTGGTCTCTGTCTCTGTCTTCTTTCATCGCCTGATGAAGGTTAATATTCAGGGGGATGCTTATATGTTTTTCTTTGGGTTCACCTTCTTATTTAGCTTCTCTAGAATCACGAATTATAGTCTCAATGTCCTTTATTTATGGCTAGAAACCAAATATGAGGGAGTACATCCCATGTTCCTCTTTTTGGGTCTGGCTTACCTCACTCAGGATAGTGTTTTCAATTTCCGTCCATTTGTATGCAAAATTCAAGAAGTCATTGTTTTTTACTGCTGAGTAGTACTCTAATATGTATATATTCCATACTTTCTTCATCCATTCTTCCATTGAAGGACATCTAGGTTGTTTCCAGGTTCTGGCTATTACAAACAATGCTGCTATGAACATAGTTGAGCATATACTTTTGTTGTATGTTTGGGCATCTCTTGGGTATATTCCCAATAGTGGTATTGCTGGGTCGAGAGGTAGGTTGAACCCGACTTTCCTGAGAAACCGCCACACTGCTTTCCAAAGTGGTTGCACAAGTTTGCATTCCCACCAGCAATGGATGAGAGTGCCCCTTTCTCCACAACCTCTCCAGCAGAGGCTATCATTGGTGTTTTTGATTTTAGCCATTCTGACCGGTGTAAGATGGTATCTTAATGTTGTCTTGATTTGCATTTCCCTGATTGCTAAGGAAGTTGAGCACGATCTTAAGTGTCTTTTGGCCATTTGAACTTCTTCTGTTGAAAAGTCTCTGTTCAGCTCAGTGCCCCATTTTATAATTGGATTGATTAACCTTTTACGGTCTAATTTCTTGAGTTCTTTGTATATTTTGGATATCAGACCTTTGTCAGTTGCGGGGTTGGTGAAGATCTTCTCCCAGTCAGTGGGTTGCCTTTCTGTCTTAGTGACAGTGTCCTTTGCTTTACAGAAGCTTCTCAGTCTCAAGAGGTCCCATTTATTCAATGATGTCCTTAGTGTTTGTGCTGCTGGGGTTATACGTAGGAAGTGTTCTCCTGTGCCCATGTATTGTAGAGTACTTCCCACTTTCTCTTCTATCAGGTTCAGTGTGTTTGGACTGATATTGAGGTCTTTAATCCATTTGGACTTGAGTTTTGTGCATGGTGATAGATATGGATCTATTTTCATTCTTCTACAGATTGACTTCCAGTTTTGCCAGCACAATTTGTTGAAGATGCTCTCTTTTTTCCATTGTATACTTTTAGCTCCTTTATCGAAAATCAGGTGTTCATAGGTTTGTGGGCTAAAGTCAGGGTCTTCTATTCTATTCCATTGGTCGACTTCTGAAGGACCTCCCTTGCTCTTGGATTGGGAGGATCAACATAGTAAAAATGGCAATTCTACCAAAAGCAATCTATAGATTCAATGCAATCCCCATCAAAATCCCATCAAAATTCTTCACAGATCTGGAGAAGACAATAATCAACTTTATATGGAAAAACAAAAAACCCAGGATAGCCAAAACAATCTTATACAATAAAGGATCGTCTGGAGGCATTACCATCCCTGACTTCAAACTCTATTACAGAGCTACAGTACTGAAAACGGCTTGGTACTGGCTTAACCTTATTTCTTAACACAGTCGCCCATATATGCTCTAGTATCCTGTTTGCTGTCTCTTGAAGACATCAAACTTAATCTTTTTGTTTTGTTTTGTTTTGTTTTCTATTGATGAGGATCAAACCCAGGTACAGGCACATGCTAAAGCAGTACTCTGACACTGAATTCTACATCTAGATTGTCTTTTAATCTCAGTATAAAGGTTTCATGTTCAGCAAGATCATCCCTCCGTCGTGTAATCTAAAACTGTGATTCCTTGAAATAGGTTCGTTTCTCTGCATAGTGTGTAAATTTGCAGAGTAAATAGCAAATACTGCCAGGTAGGTGTTGTCTTTTTATTGTCACAGTATTAAATGGTTCTTTTTTGTTTAACTTCCCTCATCAGTATTGGTGGGATAAATGATCAGTCTGAAAGACAATCTGTTTTGCTCTGAATTTGCTTTATTACAAGCTTTTTCTTTTACACTATGTTTTTATTAGATGTAGCTGGTAAAGTGAGGAAGATGGGAGTGCATTTGGCTTTAATTGTCTTGCTCATGGTAACTTAAGAGAGCTGCAATAATTTTCATTCAGTCATTTAGATGTAGTAATTATTATAGTGGGTAATACAACTGATGGTGATCAAATACCACAAATACCAGATCTCATAATATTAAGTTATATATTTGCATGTGTTTGTCACTCATTTTCCTCTCCTATTTAAATTAGTACATCTATTTAGAGTGAGAAATGGCATATTTCTTTTAGAAACAGATGTTGTCTATTGTTCTTAGAGGACTTTAGGGATGGGTGGTGTTTGAAATAAAAAAATTTTAGGAAGATACTCTTTTAAATGGAGAAGCCCAGATAGTTGGACACTGATGCTCTGCATGCCGTTGTGTTTTTCTCTTATGGTTTCCAGTGAGATCTGAGGGAAATATATGTTAGAATTATATTAGATACGTCGGAAGAGGGGTTCTTACTTGTATGATTTGGAGATGAGCTGTGTGCTTCAGATAACAAGTGATCACAGCATAAACATCACCGCAAAAGGAACGTTGATGGACTTTAGTATCTTGTCAGTTTTCAGTTTTGCAGATATTTGACATTAATATAAAATATAAATATATTAATAACATTAATATAAAATATAAATATATATATAAATATATAAAAATATAAAATATAAACCAATTCATTGCTTAAAGCAAGTAGTAAAGTGGAAAACAATAGAGGAGTTTGCAACAATGATAAAAACCGTATTAATGATGTTAAATATTGCACTTAATTCTGGCTTCTGTAGTGCATCATTGTAATACCTCAAGGAATATGAGGACATAATTTTCTCTCCAGGGAGTTAATGCTGTAACTCTTCTAATTCCTCCATAGAGAATTATCATTAGGATGTTTGCCCCGATCATCTATTGCTCAGTACATGTCCTTGCCTTCAAACTTTAAAGCAAATTATACAAATTAATTTAATCCTAGGAAGTTAATAATTATTTAAATAAGAGCCAGTATCATACAGAATGCATTTTATTTTAAAACCGAAAGGTGTTCATGTGAAGGAAACACAGCTTAAGTAGAGAAGACGACCATGATTTCTGTAGTTCATAAGATTATTACTTGAGTCCTCCAGGTCAGTGAGACGTGCCAGCGAGAGAGCTCAGAACATTAACATAGGAAAAGCTTCTTTCACTTGAGAGTTTAATTTCTTAGTTGTATATATGATTTTGTATATGACGTTTTGGGATCTAAGAATTCTTTCAGATAATTGCCTTTGAGTACACACACATACACAAACAGTCTAAAATTAATAATTTACAATGAAAATAATATTAAATACTTCCAAAATCAGGTTTTTTTTTGTCCATTAATTAAGGAGTTGTGGATGTTGACTAGACAGAAAATAATATTGAAAATCACTTTATACAGCCATGCATTTCTTACTCATATTAGTTGTATTTTAAGGTTTCTTCCAAAAATGAGTGTTTGCAAATATTACATGGGGCCTGAAGTCCTTTTTAAAGACCCTATGTGCTGAACTTCTGAGATCTTCTCCATGTCGTTTGTCGTGAAGAACATGCAATGGTACACCCGGCTAATGGGTCATGACCACAATTCTGTTGTTGAGCCTGTGATTTCTAACTGTTGTAAGCATATTCCAATATAGACTAAGTGCCACCAAAGACACTATAAATTTCATACCGTTTTATCAAGTGTTCAAAGAATTTTGGGTAGAAAGGCGACAGTTACATGTCCTGTGCTGCCCCAGGTGGTCTTCTCACCAAGGGAGTTGGCTGTTTTCATTCATCACTTGGGAGGATGACCCACGTGGTGATGAATATCCCTGTTGTAAGACCCAGCTCAGTACCAGGAGATGCTTGGAACAGCTCTTGAGTATGCCACCGCATAGGCGGAGCACAGGAACATCTAGCCAGCCTCTTCTGGTGACCTAGATAAAGAAGGATCCAAGATGGAGATGGAAGAAGCAGTGCTTGAGGGTTTGTGAACACAGCCAGGAGAGGGAGGTGCTGCAGCCTTTTCTCTGATCACTGTCCTGGGGAAGGGAGGGTCTCAAAGGACACCTAGCCCTTGTGGGATGCACGTTCTGTCCAAGGTGCTTCATGTTCATCGCTCGCCCACATGCAGTTCTCTGAGGTAGCCTCCCCTCCTATTTTATATGAAATAGAGGATGGACCTGGATGGCTTGTTTTCTTTTCTCTTTTCTGGTGAAATGATTAAAGTACTCTGACAAAGGGAGTGTAGGGACAAAGGGATTATTTCGTTCACAGTGCCTGTGATGGCAGGAACTTGAAGGGATAGTCCCATGGCACCCACAGGTAAGAAGCTGAGACAGATTCTCTTGTTGATCTCCCTCTCTCTTTCTTCATTCATCCCAGGGTCCAGCCTGTGAAATGGTGCTGCCCACATTCAGAGTGGGACTCCCACCTCAGTTAACCAAATGAAGCCCTGCCGGGCATGCCCATTGCGCGGTATACTCTAGACGTTTCTCACTGAGACATCCTTCCCTGATGATTCTAGACCAGGCAAGTTAGCAGTGGAAATGAACACACACCCAGCTCAGAATGAAACTGGAAACTAGGCTTTGAGCTTAGCCCTGCTGAACACCAGAACCTGTTCCAGTGAGTGCTGTGAAAACACGGTAGACTTTTATAAGTCTGTGGTTAGCCAGGCTTTCCATCAAGGTTGGCTTGAAGTGTAGTGTTCAGTGCTTTTCCGCCCAACAAGGACCACAATTTATTACTAAAGTCTCTATTAATAGGTGGGATGGAGGAAATTTCTCGAACTCACCTATTGGAAGGCTCTGAGACACAGAGGTTTGCAAATGTGGTATTCGTTTTCATTACACTGTCCTGCTGTCTCTACTAGGCAGTAACTAGAACCTGTCTTAATTCAGTGCACGCCTTGTGCTTGACACTTTCCATTCACGCAGAGTGTTCCCGTATATTCTCTTAGAGAGTTCTCTTCTTCCTGGCCTCCGCTTACAAACTAAGAATTTGGTCTTGGCCTTTGCTTTTGAAAAATCATTGTATAGCAGGAGATCCATGTACATGCAAACAATCAAAAGCAAGTATGAACTAGAACAGAGGTTCTCACCCTTCCCAATGCTGCAGCCCTTTATTACAGTTCCTCATGTTATGGTGACCTCAACCGTAAAAGCACTTTGTTGCTATTTCATAACTGTAATTTGGCCACTGTTATGAATCATAATGTGGATATCTGATATGCAGGTGATATGTGGCACCTATGGGGGTCATGACCCATGGGTTGAGAACTGCTGATCTAGAATCTAGCATAGGGCCTGAGTTTGTAGAACACTTTATTGAACTGAATGGCTACTGTCAGGATGGCTGCTTCAGTTGCTCGAGAGCCACTAAGGCAGGACCCCAGAAATAAAGCGACCTGAAAGAGCTGAAGATGGTTGTTTTATAGGGGCTAACGGGGGAATTAAGTTGCAGAGACAGCTGTGGTTTGCCACATGCAAGGAAATTGATCCAGAAGGTGTGGGAACAGGCGAGTGCAAAGCCCCGGGGAGGCCAAAGCTTGTAGCACAGCTGTGGCTGGGGCCCATGGCCAGGATCCACAGGTGATGTTACAGGCCCCTCCCACATAAGGTATCCAGCAGTTCGCAGTGATAGGAAACAAAGTCAGGTTTTACTCCGATGAAAGTCGAAGACTCTGTAAGTGGTACCTGTTGTGCACCTTGGAAGAGAGTGAGATTCCTTTTTCACTCCAAGCCTAGAGCAGCAAAGTCAGTGTAAGTGATTTCACCTGGCTTCTAATTCATACTGCCCTAAATCTTGTTATTCCTAGGACAATTCAACATGCTAAACTAGTAAGTATGTACATATGCATGTATAATGTATGTACATGTAAGGAGACGGGCAATTGGACGACATTTAAAGATATCACAACTCCCAAAAATAGTTCTTTATTGGGACTCACTTGATATCCTTTTTTAAAGCAATAATATGATTCTATCAACAGTGGCATCTGGTTCACAAAATGAAGCGTGGCCTTGAATCCAGTGTCAAATGATCAGACCGGAGAGTGGTGCTGACCTGTCTGGGCTCTCCTCGAGGAGCGCTCATCTCACACACGCTTATTTTTATACAGATTGCGGTGAGATAGTGAGACCCAAGGGTAGTTGGCGATGTGCAGCTATGTTCCTTCTCATGTCAGCTCTCCACATCCTCACTCCATGACAGGACATGGGAGCAGATGAGACAAGCTGTCACTCACCCACACTGCCCTTTGAAGAAAGGCCATGGGGGGAGAAAGGTGCCGCAAATGGGCTGTGAAGCTTACATACACTGCCCACTGTTAAACAGATTACGTCTAATGAAGTGTCTAATGCTCAGGCCATATCAACCTAATCCTTGGTGGCAGTTCATCCCTCAACTGCCAAAAAACACCGCCCTCTGGCCCTCTCTCGCCACTCTGGCCGCCAAGCACAGGGAGGTGCCCAGTCTTAATAAACCAAGACAGTGTGTGATCTGACATGCAAATGTAGGTCATTGCATATGTAAATGTGTGATTACAAACCTGCATGCCAAAACACATTAGTGAGACTTTGCTCTCAGCATGTGGTTGTCACACTGCCTTAGCAATTCATGCTAATATTTGTCAAGTTATTGTGCCGACAGAAGATAGGATTCCCAGTCAGATTGAAAGTATATGGATTAGATGACGGTGTTCCTGGTAATGAAGCTGTATTTTGCTGTTGAGATTGATGAGATTTCGTCAAGAGGATGAATGGTTTCTATGTGTATGGAAGAGGGAATTGCATTTTTTGGATGCTGCAGACTGTCCCGTGTGTGCACACACGTGCATGCAGTAATAGGTCTTTAACGTTCAGTTCATTACAGGGTGCTCTATGAGACCCTACTCCAGTGTCTTCTTTACTTGAAGTTAGCTCATAGAGCAAGTATCCAGGGTATCAAGAGGACAGTGAAAGGCTTAGAAGAGTGTCATCTTGATTATTTTTAAAAAACCTGTAGCAGAAAAAAATGAAAATATTAAAAATTCCTCTTTCAATGAGGCATTTTGAAAGTTAGACATTTTTTAAACATCGCTAACCATTGGATGTATCTGAAAATGACATTTTTATGTATTTCCATTGTTAAATATGTATCATATTGTCTTAATTAACATTGTAAATTCAGATATTACAAAAAAATTTATAAACAAGCAGCCTGACGGTTTCCTGGCTTTGCTTTTTCTTTGTGTGTATGTCTGTTTACTGTAAACAATTTCAATAAACTTGAAATTGGAAATACCTTGAATCACTGAATCAAGTTGTGGAGTGTGGTGTCTCATTGTAAGGGACTTTCTTGGTCCCCGTGGCAGCAGACCAAAAGCTGCATATTTGGGAATCGCAGGTTTGATTGAATAAGAACTAAAGTTGGGATTGGCACAAGAACTGAATTAGACGAGGTATAAACCCTAATGAGTAGGGACTGTTAAGCAGCAGGCACCAGAGTGGAGCTTCTGTTACTGTTGAATAGATATTGCTACTATTATTTTATTATTATTATTATTATTATTATTAATTATCGTAGTAATTACCCTATTGTCTTTGATAAAATGAATTTGTAATTTTTAATGTTTTGGTTTATTTTATATATTTTAAAACAAGAATGATTTATTTAAATTTTTTATTACATTTTATATTTATTTTGTATATGTGATTGTTCATGTCACAGTGTGTGTAGAGGTCAGAAGACAACTTGAGGACATCCTTCCTTCCACTATATGGGTCCCTTGCATCAAGCCCAGATAGACTCTGTGGCAAGTGCCCTTAGTGAGCCATATCACCAGCTCAAAAATGGTATTTTTTTTTAAAAGAATTGTTTGGTTTTCTGTAAAAGCAATGTACAATTAGCAAATTATCCCCTACCCCATCTTGAGGAAGAATAGGTTAAAGTCATGGAAATGGAATTCCATAGCAGAATTTTACAGTTACCCTCAGTATAATAAATAAGATGCAATTAGCAAGATAAAGTGTAGAAGGCTAGGAGTTAATGTACTGCTCATAAATCAAAAGAGACTCTTGGATATGTCTGGGACATGGCATTATCAGCCTCACCCAAAGTTCATTTGAAGGCCCAAGAGTTCAAGTTGCATATAATTTGTTTGCGAATGGATGCCATCTTTGGATGCATTAAGAGGCCTTTACTGTTCATTTCATTAGAGGATGCACGAGATAGGCCCACTGGAATGCTGTGTGTACGAGACCTTAGCTCATAGTTAGAGCAAGTACTAAGGCTGTGAGATGGGCGCAAGCGTGTTCTCAACACCAATTCAGGAATCTCATAAAAACACCAAAAATATTATGAAGCTCTCCTGCCCCCCTAGGAGGGCATATGATTGCTAAACAGATCATTTTATTATATTATATATATTTAGAGTTACTAACATGATGAACAGGAACATTCTGTGGGTATGAGTAATAAGCCCGACAAATGTCAGCATCGGAGAGCATTGGGTGTCCCACTAATGCTTAGTTTTGTTGTAACTATTTGCTCAAATGCCTGACTGGGTCCATGAATTAGTTATATTAGTACCGTGGTAGAGTTAAACAACCCAACAAAAGAATGAAGATAATAGTTGAAATTTGTAAGCAGAGTTTTTCTTAAGCCTCACCACTGTGTATCTCCCCCAATACCATGATTGCGTCACTCATGGCCCAGTGTGGAACCTCTTCTGTGTGTTTTGGGAAGCTGTGGGAAAGCAGAAAATGTTTCTGATTCATCTGGGTTTTGGCTGATTAGCAGTAGTAGAAAAATATTAGTTAAGAATGAAATTATTTTCCCTCTTCTCAAGAAGCTCTGAATGGCTACCAGGAGAGGGATTATGTGTATGTGTGTTGGGGACATTGCTGGCTAGTGGAGGTCACAGTCTCCTTTTAGCCCAGTAGCTTCTTATCCCCATAGCTCCACAATATGGAAACTCCCTCCCAGCAAAGATTCCTGCTTTCTACCCAGCTTTATCTGAAGGATGTCTCTAGGCCCAGGATGCCTGAGTTAGTTACCTCAGGAATGACTCTTGACACAGTTCCCTGCAAAGGCTCTTCCCCTGATGACCCACATGGTAATTAGGCAAGTGTTCTACTCTTTTTGATAGGCTGACTGCCACGTACAAAGCCCTGTAACAGGAGCTTACCACTTAATGCAAATCAGAGTTTGTTCCCAGACTCCCCAATCCTATATATTTCTTATACTCTGGAATAAAGTTGAGCTGATTCACTGAAGTTTGTCTCCCTCCCGGAGGGCTGTTTCCATTCCTATCTATTGCCGTCCGAACCCTTGCTTGCTTCTGTTCCCTCCACCTTTGTGGACCAGTGCAGCCAACAATCCTAAGTAAGAAGCAGAACCCCGTGTGTGTGTGTGTGTGTGTGTGTGTGTGTGTGTGTGTGTGTGTGTGGTGGGCAAGGCTGGGGAGAGTGGTGTGTGTTTCAGTTCCAAGAGTCTTCCAGAAAGAGAATAAGCACTACACAAAAAAAGAATGTTTGAAACTGGCTTATGGAAGCGGACTAAAGATAAGTTACAGGAAATTCTTACCTAAGATTTCAAAATCTTTCTCATCTTATCTGTTTCCTTTGATTTATTATGTTTACAGACTTCTCGTTCTTTTGTTTGTTTTGTTTATTGAGGCAGGGTCTCTCTATGTAGCTCTGGCTGTCCTGGAACTCACTCTGTAGACCAAGCTGGCCTCGAACTCAGAGATCCACCTGCCTCTGCCTTCCAAGTGCCAAGATGAAAGGGGTGTGACCCTACACCTGGCTAGCCTTCCCATTCTTAAATGCTGTGTCTGTTTCAGCTCATTACCCTTCCCCCACCCCACAAACCCCTTATAGTGTGAGTTCCTCCAGGGCAGAAGTTGTGGCTTCTGTTTCCTGCTGTATGCTGAGGAGCTCCAATATTGTTGGCGTGAGATATTCACAACTTTACTCTAGGTAGTATGTTATATATACCATACCTTTAAGTCACGTCTTTGTGTATATTGTGTAACTGAAACTTTTTTGTACTGTTTTTAATTGCAGAAGGCATTACGACCGGATATGGGCTATAATACCTTAGCCAACTTTCGAATAGAAAAAAAAATTGGCCGTGGACAATTTAGTGAAGTTTATAGAGCATCCTGTCTCTTGGATGGAGTACCAGTAGCTTTAAAAAAAGTACAGGTAAGATGATTTTTTTAACTGTATAAATCCATGTGAATTTATGGTATCTAAAAACTAGATAGGAAACAATTTCTGGAAAGATTTGGGTCATGAAGCTATAGTTTGAGCTTCCTAAGAAAGAACATTGTATTTTAATAGTGTATTTTGAAGGTAATATAGGGTAGAAATTAACTTTCTCATCCCATCTTTGCACAAGGCCCATACTAAACCTGTCTTGTTATACTTTTATTACATGTGCCTCTAATAAACAGAAATTAATGTTTACTTTTAACAGTATTTCCAGGCTTTACAATGTTGGCAGCTGTTTCCCCCCATAACCCACAGTGACTGGAAGTGATGGCAGAACTCAGCGGCAGAACTGAGCTGTCACCGTCACTTCTAACTAGACGTTGAAGTAGAAGGTCTCAGCTGATCTGTACCTGTTCGCTATAAAAAGAAGTAATTGCTTCATAAACCATATTGTATGACGTCAGCGAGTGGCAGGTGGCTCTGATTTACCTGGGGGACGTGATGTAGAGGAAATGAGAGGCTCCACCTGTGATCTACAGTCTCCGTGTTGGGTCAATGTCATTGCAGAGTCAGCTTTGTGGGCCAGTTTTGTTCTTTTTGAATTTATTGAGGCTTTTCCGGCTCCCCTTTCAAGCCTGTCCCTAAGCCTGGTATTCTTGTCTCTGTGACCATGGATAATCCGTAGGCATGCCCACTTTCCAGAGCCCTAAATGTAGAACAAAAGTTGCATTTGCCCTAGTGGGGGTCCTCAGCCTGGGAAGCACTTAGCCTTTGAATAAAAATCTGAATGGCATCACACAGGTTTACTTGCCTTCTCGGTGAATAGTTGTTGGTTCCTGACATCCATGTCCCATTTTGCTGTGTCTCTTGCTCTGAGACTGTATTGCTCTAGAAACCTCTGAAACCTAATGTCTTCCTTTGACTTTCTTTTATTTGTCACGGGATCAGTATGCTTGTAGCAGCCATTACAGAAACAAGGTTTTCATTCATATTTCAAAACTAAAATATTAGGGGTGGGCACAGATAGCTTAGAGGGAGAGAGCTTACCTAGCATGTATAAGCCAGTATGTTTGATCACCAGCACTAGAAAAAAAATATTGAGTGAAAGATCCATATGTCATATGTTTAGGTTATAAGCATTAGTGGTGGTGTCCTTATACCTAATACTCAGCTTAAGAAGTAAACATTAAAATATTTTTATTTGCGCCTTTTACCCATTCCTCAAAGGAATCTGTATTATAAATTTAGTGGCTGCTGAGGTCTCTGAAAAGTGTTGGCTGGTCAAGCAACACTTGCATGATATTGTTATATGCTTTTATTAGAAATACAAGCAATTCTTTTTAATTTGTGCCTAAATGTAGAAAAGGTAGTCTGTTGAGCATGCTTGTATATCACAAGTTAATTCTGGGTTGTTTTTCCAAGTTGGACTAGTTTACTTTTTCCTGGCAGCAGAAGACTGAGGCAAGAGGGTGGTTTTGAGTTTGAGGCCAGCCTGGGTTATATAGCGAGACCAATATAGGATGCAGATGTCAGTGTTTAAGAAACACATACCTTGGGGTAATATTACTCCTCTACTAAAGACCCTTTAATTTGTATTGAAACTTTATTAAGTTCCAATTTAGTAGTCTGACTATCAGGACCAGGAGTTGGCTTAAAACACTTGCATATTAAACCCTGTGGCACGGACTCCTGATTTAATTAAGACTTTACAGAATAGAGATGCCAGTTTGAGCTGTTGGGAGTGTAAGTCCGGCTATAAGTGGGAGGAGTTGGAGCTAGGAAGAGGAATTTGAGCAGCAGTAGACAAAGGATTCTCTACAGATCCATCTTTGGGTAGAGCCATCATCAGATTCCAATAGTCTCTAAATGAAATTACAAATTCCTCACTCAGTTCCTCATGGAGAGGAAGCCTCACCTTTTCCCAAAGGTGGTGGAGGGGGACAACAGATAAAATTCAGGGACTTTCTTGGCTCCCATCTTGGTTTCCAATGACTGTAAGTGTGGAAAAGAAATAGGGCTCTCTGCTGTGATGAGTTTTTAGTGGCAGAACCTTGATGGTAGAACCAGGAAGAAGGAGGGAGTGAGGTTGGCTCCTCGGAAGGAGCATTAGTACTTCTTAGATTCTCTCAGCAGCATCTGGACTCTGTCTCCTTGCCTGTGTTTCGCCCTTTGTAGTTTGGAAGACTGACAAGGAGTGTGTTAGTTTGTAGAGTTGCATTTCTGTTCAGCTTCCAGTGTCCTCTTTGGTTCTGGCTGCCCCCATTTGCTGCCGAATGCTTTAGGTGCGGTGGGAAGTTTTCAGTTTGCTTTGGGTTTTGTCCTTTCTCTTCAACTGTTGATGCTGTGCTGTCTCCGGTTTAAACATTACTTTGAACGGGAGAGACAGATGTACCTAGCTTATTTGATTAGGGAACGGCATTTCTAGGCTTTGTGAGGAGAAATGCATTTGCATCTCAGACATGGTATTGATTTCTGTGCTGAACAAGGGACACCACTGTTTTTCATTTTCAAAAATAGTAATCGGCTCTCCTTACAAGGAAAGAGCATTGCTAACCAGGTGATGTTCTGCTGTGAATACTTCCAAGCAAATATTCAGAAAATTCCTGAAGACCCAAATACTGAATTTTAAGCCTACATCATTAGTCTCAGAACTACTATTCCCAACCCTTGTGAAAATCCTTCCAGAATGTTTTGGCTGTGCACTGGGCAGATGCTAACGTATTGCTTCTATAATTATTTTGTTTGAAAATCTGTAGTGCAATATTTATAACTTCACCATCTGATCTCTGAGCTCAACAGTGAGAGCCCTTAAGGACTCTGTCCCGTATCATGCACTTCACTTCCGTAGGGCCTTTAAGAACCAATGTGCCAAGTAAGTTCTAGCTACATCCCTGCAGCTTTGCCTGTGTCTGTAAGTGGAAGGAGTGTCTCTACCGAGCTTGTTGCTCCTTTGAAATTATAATGAAATCTGAAAGCCTAAAGCAATATCTTTAAAAAACCCACGTCCATCATTTGCAGAGAGTTAAGATGGTATATTACCTGATGTAACCATTCCGAACCTCTACGTGCTAATTTCCCCATTCCTAGTTTTCTTGTGCACAGCTTCCCTTCCTGCTGATGTTGCAGTTAATTCCACCTGCATCCTTTATTTAGTGTCATTGGCCAGTGAGTAAGACTTTGAGACCAAAATATTTGTGCTGGAACTTAATGAGATTCTCATGGTAGCGGGTGATAGAACAAAGGCATTTCTAAAATCCTGGCATATGGCTTGAGGGGTGCACAGATGGGGGGAGGGTACTTTCGTAATCTATGTATGGGTCAGGTGACTCTCAAGCTTTTGCATTTCATATGGTAAGGTTGTTGAAGAAAGTTCTTGGGTCCGGTAGCCATAGTCACTGTCCGCTATTGTTAGCTCCTTGGCTAGAGCAGTATGACTGGAGTGAAGACACTGACCTTACCAGGGGAGAAGTAGGAATTTGGGGTTACTGTACCTCAAGTTCTTTGGCTATTATAACTGTAAGTTTTCAATACAGCCAAGTAATTTGATCCATAGTTCACTAAAGTCTAATTCTCTTTGCTTCCTAGGTTTTATGTACACATGACAGTATTTTAAAAACATACTTCATGTGTCCTTATAAAAATTCCATTTTGAACATTTTGTTCAAATTCTTCTTTGTGATCTTATGAAACTTCTGAAAATGCATTCTTAGGTGTTTAGTAGTTTACTTTACTCAGTTTTAGTTATGTTAAAGCATTTATTACATTTATTAATATAACTTTAAAAATTGTCAAATACAATTTGCCATTTTGCTTACACTAATTTTAAGTTCTGGATCTCTATATATGTAGTTATATTCCAGATGTATGTATGTAATTTTGTGTGTAAGCATGCACTTCTGTGCACCTTAGAATTTTGTGGACAGTGATGACTTCCTCTGCAATGTACCAGCTGATGTCGATGTCTTCACAGTGTTTCTAGTCTGTGCTGCAGAGTTGGCTGTGACCACTGAACTTGCCTTGTAGTTTTTATGAAATTTCATTGTTTCATTCTGTAGACTTCTTGCAAACCTGCAGTTAATGAAATACGGAGAAATGAGGAATAAGTGTAAAGGGCACAGCATTTTCTTGAGTGGAGAACAGTTGAGGCAGTGGAGGTGAGAGTCTCTTGGAAAGGCAAATTAGCTTTAAAGTAAATTAGCAAATTAGTCTCAATTAGTAAAGTAGTCTGAAAAGTTAAAGCTTATTGGGCCAGTAAGATGGCCAGTGGGTAATGGTGTTGGCCATTCAAGCCTGGTGAGCTGATTTCAGCACCCAGATCCCATGGATGGAACGAGAGTCAACTCTCAAGAGTTGTCCTTTGACCTCTTCTTGTGCACCATGATAGGTACACCTACATTCGTATACACAACACACAGGTACACACACACACCACAATTAATAATACAGGTTTAAAAGCTGAGGCTTTCTAGTGCTTACAGTCTTATTTGAAATCTTTATAGGCAGAACAAGTAGTACCTGTGTAGTCTTCCTGACTGGTTCACAGTGCTGGGAGCCGATAGCGAAGGACCACATTTACTATAAACAAATGACTAGTGTTAAAATGTATTCTATGTGAAACTATGAGATTTTCTGATGTTTAGTCCCAGGAAATAAATGCAGCAAAAGTCACTTTTTATTTGTACTGTTGAAGGTTTTTATGACATTTATTAATATTTGTTGAAGCTCTCCTATATGACATATAATATTGCGTGCTAGGGACTTGGTAAATGAATTCATTGTGAGGGACAGATAATAAATCAAGTAAGTACAGACTAAGCAAATGGGCATGCTATACTAGAGTCAAACATGGTGGAGGGCGCAGCTTTCTGGATTGTGTGTGGCAGGGCAGAATCTTCCCTGATGGGAAACCTGAACTAAGGTGGAGGACAGTTGTCTGTCATCCAGACGGCGGGAGGAAGGAAGTTCCCTGAACAGAACAGGCCCAGGCTGCAGAGAACAGGAGAGTTTTAGAATTGACCAAGGGCTGCTCACTGTATTGTGTTCCAGAGCTAGAAAGTAGCTTAGACATTAGAAGCTGCTTTCATAGACTGTGGAGAGAAGTTCTTTTATGTGTTGCTATAAGAGCAAGGGAACCATTGAAGGGGTTTGCATGGGGTGAGGAATAAAGGCTAGACTATTTTTAAAGATTAAACAGACAAGTATGCAAAAAGTGGATTCATCATTTTTGCTACATAACATAATCTCTGCTACTTGAGAAGTATTCAGGTATTAAATAATTATTACTTACAAAATGAATGCGATGAAAGCATGAAATTTTAAACATTTTGCAAATATTAATTAGAGTACAGCAAATTCATTGAGCTGCGGTTTCCAGATAGGAGGTAGTTTTGAAGGGCAATACACTGGTCCTTTGTTCTGACCCTGTTGTTTCAGTGAGTCCAGCCCAGTTAGCATTCCTACCTCCTCACAGCCCATTCTCACCTAAGGCCTTCCCTTCCTGAGGTGCAGCGTAGTCATTTGCAGTGTGGCTCTTTTCATGGCCACCTCACACCCTGTTCTGTTGCAGTAATCTCGCCCTCCCCTGTGTGGAAGATAGTGCCCTTCTCCTTTGTCTGTTAGTACTTTCATTTTGTTTTTAAGTGTACTCTTAGTCTCTCTCTCTCTCTCTCTCTCTCTCTCTCTCTCTCAACCTCCCTCCCTCCCTCCCCTTTTTACCTACTCTTTGGCATGTTTGGCGTGTTCTTGATCTTTCTGAAGCTAGGCTCCTGATGTCTGTTCTGTCTCCAAGTCTCAAAATCCTCTTCTAACTCTTCTATCTCTTCTCATCTCTTCCAGTTCCTTTTTCAAACCGTTCTTAGTTGTTTGCCTCATCTGACCTTCAAGACCAGTCACTATTATTCGGACTTCTTATTTGGCATTCATCACTTGATTGGATCCTGCTTGGTTATTTTTAATAAATTCTAGGATATCTGCTATCGCTTCACAGTCCCTCTTTCTCTTTCTAATCCTCGGTCCTCATGTGTCTTCAGTGTTCAAGTCTTTGTTTGTTCAGTCATTTTTCCAAGTCTCTCAGCATAGGGGGCTCAGGATATGTCTAGAGAATTTGCTGATTTCCTTTGGCAGTATATTCTTTACATTTCTAATAAATATATTCTAACCCCTGTATCAGAAGCCCCTCACATCGAAGGGTTAGGTTCCCCATTTAGCCACAGCCCCTATGCGGTCTCGCCAAACAGCTCATTTCCACTCTCCGGCGTGCTTTACAATCATTGCTAACTGTCTGACCTTCCCTAACTCTTCAGGTACATTGGATATATCTGTTTTTTTTTTCTTCTTTCTCCCCCCTGCAAGCGGCTGCATTTCTTCCTCATGAGTCTCTTTTCCCTTCAGACATTCCCAGTTTGCTTTATTCCTGTTATCTTTAGAGAAACGGTTGCTCCAGTTCCCTGAGGCTTCCACATACTCCCCTGGTCCTACCCTAGGGCTTTCTTGCCTCTCCTCCCTTTATTTCCTTCCAAAGGTTTTCCTTTCCCTACTCCAGTTGGGAGCAATTCTCAGTTAAAAAATGAGGTTTTATGGTTTCTCCTCCACTGTGTTCTCACAGCAGCTTCCAGTTGCATAGCTCTACATGGTTGCATTCCCTACATGGTCATGTACCCCTACGCAGTCACATACACTACACTGTCAAGTACACTACACTGTCATGTACCCTACACTGTCGCGTACCCCTGCATGGTTGTGTACCTCTGTATGGTGGCTTCCTAAAGAGTAGCCTTTACAGTCCATAAAGCTTGCTGTCCTTCTATATTTCATAAATTATTAATAAAACATGAATTTTGAAATATTTTCTTCAGATTTGTAATTTAAAAGAAACCAGAGCCAGGTGGTGGTGGTGCATACCTTTAAAAGCAGCACTTGGGAGGCAGAGGCAGGTGAATCTTGGAGTTTGAAAGAATTGTCTGTATTCTGTCAATCATGTTATAGATAAATGCTGATTGGCCAGGCAGGAAGTATAGGTGGGACAACCAGACAGGAAGTAGAAATGATTTAATGAGAATAGGAGAATTCTGGGAAGGAGGAAGTTGATTCTTCACACTCCTGCCCAGACCACCGAAGCAGCAGCATGTGATCTGCCCACTGAAAAAAGGTACTGAGCCACATGGCTGACATAGATCAGAAAAATGGGTTAATCAAGATATGAGAGTTAGCCAGTGAGAGGCTAGAGCTAATGGGCCAATCAGTTTATAATTTATGAAGACCTATGTATGATTTTCTTTGGGGATAAACAGTTGTGGGGTACCGGGCAGGACAGAAACCCCAACAAAACAAGCAGCAGCCCCCCCCCCCCCCCCCATGGATAACTGCATCCACATAAAGCCTGAGAAAGCCTGGAAAAGGTTAGAGTAAAGCATTTTAGTTTTCAGCCTTAGCAGGAAAAAAACTGAGCTGTTTTAAAATGCAGGCTTTCTGAGCCTTCCTGCCAGGGAAAACTCTTGACTCTTTCAAACAGGTGGTCCCAATTGATACACTGTTGCAGCTTGCTTCCTGGCAAGGACCTTAAAACACCATAGAGTTGTAGCAAAAAACTTCTCCATATTCCTTAGCAAATTAAAGACTCGTGTGGTCAGAAAAAGAGACATACACAGTAAAGAGAGATTCAAAGAGTAAGAAAACCTCTAAATGGTTTACAGTGTGTTAAAAATATATACAGGCTAAAGGTTAAAGGTCTCAGAGTGAAAGAAAAAGAAAGAAAGAAAGAAAGAAAGAAAGAAAGAAAGAAAGAAAGAAAGAAAGAAAGAAAGAAAGCAAGCCTGGGAGGCAGAGACAGATGGATCTCTGTGAGTTCAAAGATAGCCTGGTTTACAGAGGGAATTCCAGGACAAAGATATACAGAGAATCTGTCTCAAAAATCCAAAAGTTAAAAGTAAAAATAAAAGAAATAGAGGTTAAAATAAAGCCACGTAAAGATGGAATACACAGAGAATCTTGATACTGTATGCTATTATGCTCTCTTTAAATTGTTTAAATGCTGAGGAAGGAACAATAGCTGCTGAAAGATATTTGCTTATAAATGCTGCAGGATTAATCCAAGATAGGTATTTTGAAAATACCTTGACTTCACAGTTGAAGTCAAATGTATGTTACTTTGGAGAAGAGATTTTGCTTTTGTTTCCACAGAAAATGAGAGGCTGTGGATTTATTCAGAATTAAGAAAAAATCTAGTTTGATCAAGGAAGACCACCTGAGAAGTTTCCAGCAGGAATAGATGACCCAGATGTCTGAGTTCTTCATCTAGAACAGGTTCAAGACTGCTGCCTGAGATGATCAAGACTCATAGGATACTTCAGTCAGGATATCATAACTCTAAATTTTCTTTAGGTCCCCATAAGATTATCAGAGCTCCCAACCAGCTGGAAGTAGTCTGAAATACTACGTCCACATTCCCAAAAAATGGACTATGGATATTTGGATATTTTCCTTTGTTTTTTTTTTGTTTGTTTGTTTTTTTTTTTTTTTTTTTTTTTTTTTTGATTTTTCAAGACAGGGTTTCTCCGTAGCTTTTTTTTTCTTTTTCTTTTTTTTTTTTTTTTTTGGTTCCTGTCCTGGAACTAGCTGTTGTAGACCAGGCTGGCCTCGAACTCACAGAGATTCACCTGTCTCTGCCTCCTGAGTGCTGGGATTAAAGGCATGTGCCACCACTGCCCAGCCTTTTTTTTTTTTTAAAGAGGGGGAAGTGGTGCGGGAGAATTGTCTATATTCTGTCAATCATGTTATAGATAAACGCTGATTGGCCAGGCAGGAAGTATAGGTGGAAAAACTAGACAGGAAGTAGAAATGATGTAATGAGAATAGGAGAATTCTGGGAAGGAGGAAGTTGATTCTTCACACTCCTGCCCAGACCACCAAAGCAGCAGGATGTGATCTGCCCACTGAAAAAAGGTACTGAGCCACATGGCTAACATAGATCAGAAAAATGGGTTAATCAAGATATGAGAGTTAGCCAATGAGATGCTAGAGCTAATGGGCCAATCAGTTTATAATTTATGGAGACCTATGTGTGATTTTCTTTGGGGCTAAACAGCTGGGGGTACCAGGCGGGACAGAAAACCCTAACAAACAAGCAGCAGGCCCCCTTCATGTTACAAATAAAATATTAATAAAACATGAATTTTGAAATATTTTCTTCAGATTTGTAATTTAAAAGAAACCAGAGCCAGGTGGTGGTGGTGGTGCATACCTTTAAAAGCAGCACTTGGGAGGCAGAGGCAGGTGAATCTTGGAGTTTGAGGCCAGCCTGGTCTATGGAGTGAGTTCTAGGACAGCCAGGGTCACAGAGAGAAACCTTATCCTGGAAACAAACATCAACAAATCCCTAAAGAATACAAGCAAGCAAGCACGAAAGCAATCCAAAAAGAGCTCACATTAGTACTGGAAGTTAGACTACTCTGTACTGACAAGTTTGCTGAGTTATAGGGCATGCCCCTGGGAACAGTTCAATAGTTATGGAATAATTGAACACAAACAGGTGTCTAGGTCCAGCCCATCAAATGGCAGGTCCTTGTGGAATCCAGGAGAAGGACATAGAACTCTGCCCACTAACCTGTGGTCTGAGTGTGTGGTAAGAGAAGCGGGCTGAGAGAGAGTGTGGCTTCCAGTATTGGAGGAGAGCATGTCCCAGCTTCACTGTGCCCAGTACCTTCCACCCACCGCGGCTACACTTGGTAGCAAGCTTTTGTAGACAGGGCCGATTAAGGTTCTTTTTTGTCTCCTACCCAGTAAAGGCTTAGGGTTCTGGCCGCCCACGTGGTAGCTTGAATAGAGGGATGGAAGCCTTCTGACGTTGGGGTTAAGAGGGGCAAAATATGGGGAACAACTGAGGCATATTTAAGTGTGAGGGCTGAAGGAGGAATGAGGCTCTGTCCCATGGAAAACAAGGCCATTCAGTGTAGGAACAAGCTGCTCAGTTCGTTTATTCGAGTCATTTAAAGTACTGTGGCCAGGAGATGATTTCCATGTGGGAAGTTTAAAGTAGGATATTTACACTCTTTGTATATGGGTGCACTTATGAATATTTTACACTCAGTGTGTGTATGTTTGTGTTTGCTATATTTCATGTGTCATTTCATAATAGTTTAATGCATTCTTTTTAAAGAGACATTTCTTTTAAGTTACATGAATGATTCTTTTTGAAGATAAACTGATGTTAACTTTTGAGCTTTGTAAGTTATGAGTAATTTGAGTAAAATTCAAAGATGACAGAAAAATTCTTTTAAAAATGATTCAGAGAATATCAAGAATTTATTAGCCATTACTTACTTAACAACAACTAATAACTGGTTCTAACCAACAATAAAATAAATTTTGAAGCCCAAAGAAAATTTGGTTTGAAAATCATACCTCCTTGAAGCCTTCCTTGTACACGTGTGTTATGTAAAAAGTCGTTTTTGTTTTACAAAACTCAATATCTTTTTTTCTTGTCTTTCCTTGCTCATTAAGTCACCAGGCGGCTTTGAGTCTGTGGTGGGAATGCCTTATTCCAGAGACTCAGCCTTTCCTTTTGTCTTGACATGTAGACTAAAGAAAGATAAGATATGCATTTCCAGTTAAATGCATTTGTAAAATATTTGGTTCAGAATGTGTTGTCACATTAAGTGTGCCAGCAAAGAGGATTTCCCCCCAGGATTTAAAGAGCAACCTTTGATACTGATATAGTCAGTCAAAAATAAAACCCAGCTCACAATTCCAAATTGGCTGAAATATAATATGAGTGGAGTAAACATGCCTTCCGTACAGCATGCACGAGTATGTGTGTGCATGTGTGTGTATGACTTTCTAAAGGCATTGTGCTTCGCATTCATGGCTCTTGTTTTTCATCTCCCATCTAAGAGGCGTTGGTCATTGAGATTGTTTCCATGAATCGCTGGGTTTGTGGATTTAGGTTTTTTTAATCACTGAGACCACCTTTCTCAATTCTCTTCTTCTTGGGCAGTTTTGCCATAGGCATCCCATGATTAGCCCACGTGCCAACTTTTCTAAGTAGGTTCAATTATCTCAGGGCCTAAGGCCAGTGGTTCTGAGGATGGCATCAGTCTTTATGATTAGGCGAGAATTTATGATTTCTATTGGTGCTCATTTGTGTGTGCGTGCGTGTGTGCATGTGTATGTGTGTGTGTGTTTGTGTGTATAATTTCTATAGACAATGTCTTTTGTATCTCAGACTGGCTAAAAACTTTAGTTGAGGATTACTTGGAACTTAACTTAGTGCATAATGTTCCTCTTCTCTTCAATAAGGGCGACACAGGATATGGTTTAATATTAGTTGTTTTGTTTTCATTCCTGATTTTGGTGTCCATTTATATCCAACCTATTTCGTCTCTCTACCGAAACCTCATCTAGAGAATGACTTGACAACTGGCAACCCTTCTGCCCTCTACTGAGCTCTCTCTCCTCTCTTCTGCTACTCTGAGCTCCTGTTTTTCATGACTAGCTACAGTAAATGGAACGGGCTGAGCTTCAGTTCTTTAGTCTAGAGGTTTATAGATGTTATGCTTATCTTAAATTTTTAAATTAATATCCTCATTTGATTTTTTTTACTGTTTTTAATTGAGGCATAATTGTAAATCTTTATGGCATACACTAATAATTTACTACATGTGTGCAATATGTGGTGATCAGAGCAGCATAATTCCTGTCACTTCTCCCCCTTGGGGAGCTACAAGCACCCCTCTTCTAGTTCTCCTTAAAAGAAAATATGTAGTGAGTTAATATTTATAGTCTTCATCCTGCGGTGTGCACTCTAGAACATGCAGAACCTCCATTTGTTATATAACTGTACCTTGTTACCCATTATCCAACTCCACCCCCTTCTTAACCTTAGTGACCACTGTTCTATTATATTGGTTTTATTTAAATATGAGAAAATTAGAGCCCTGTGCAGCTTTAAATATTCAGGAGGATATCTATTAAAAGTTGCCTCTTAATATAAACTGTAATTATGTGCCCTTATCAGGAAGTCATGTCTATGAGTCAGATGTCTTTCATTTTGGCTCGTAGAGCTTCTAATTTTTTCTACTTTTAATATTATCCCTTCCCCACATGTGGGTTCCTTTAGGTTTCCAACATTGCACTTTGCACACACATTATTCATAGATAATTACTTGGTAATCATCTCTGAGTGTTAGACTTTAGACCAGGCCAGGCCAGCGTGAGAAGTCACCGGCTGTGGAGCTAGAGAAAGTCCCAGGCTTCCAGACTCAGTGTTACTCCCTGTGTGACTGTAACCATATCACTGCAAGCTCCATGCCTCCCTCCTTGTCTCTGACCTGCAGCCAGCTTTTCCTGGGTAAGGTTGTAGTAAAAAGGGCAACACCTACTGGGAGGTGTCAGTATTCTTCGCCAAGTTAAAAAGATTTGCATCTGGGTGATGGTGGCACATGTCTTTAATCCAAGCACTTGGGAGAAAGAGGCAGGTGGATCTCTGTGAGTTTATAACCAGCTGTTTGCGTTTGGAGGAAAGGCATCTAAGGTTTTTGTTGTTGTTTTGCATTAACATAAGATAAAGTTCTTATGGACCTTCATAGTAAATAACTGCAAATAAAAGTTTCATCTCTATGTGTATACATACATATGTATGTATGTATGTGTATATGCATATATACACACACAGAGTATGTGTTATTATGAATTTATATGTTAGGCTAAAGTATAGGCCACTATTTTATTAAATGATTCTAAACTTCATTTTTAGATATTTGATTTAATGGATGCCAAAGCACGTGCTGATTGTATCAAAGAAATAGATCTCCTTAAGGTAAATAATGACCTATTGTCTGTTTATTAAAATTCTGAACGTGTTGATAAAATGACTTATCAAAATATCATATTTCACAGTAGAACAATCTTTAAGGCTTGCTTGATGACACACTGGTTTTAAATAACACTGCACAAATTAAGAGTATATATGTTTTGGAGGATATAATTTTGATTTATGATAAAATAATTAAATCAAAATATTAGGTATAGTCCACTTTTTCAAAGCAGAGCAGGTCTATAGTCATAAACACTGGAGAACTGTTTTTGTAGAACATTCTGTGTAAGCCTATCCTACTGGTTAAGTAATATAAGTGCATAGTGGTGTCACGTCACGGTGTCTCATGCACATGCATGAGCCTGGATGAACCCAGACGCTTCACATTTATAAACTTTGAAAACCCTCACTTCTGTGGACTTAGGCAAAGTGAACAGAGAGAGTGTGCCAGGAATCAACATTCGGTTCTCTGTCCACCCGAGAGTGTGACGAGGTTCCAGTACCTGGGACAGTCATTCTTTTACAGAATGGCCTTTGCTGTATTTTTTGTTTGTTTTCAGTCAGGTACAATGGCCCATACTTGTGATCCCAGCACCTGGGAAGTCAAGATAGGCAGAACCTGAGCTCCAGGCCAGCCTGGGCTAGGAAACAAGAGCTTCTCTTTAAAGAAAAGGAAAAGCGTGGGGTTTTGTACATCTGCACTTTTTCTTAACATGTCAGCTTTGACCAAAGTATTTCAAAACTGCTTTTCCACTCTTCACATTTGAAGTGACTGGTTTATGCACACACACACACACACACACACACACACACACACATTTTTAAAAATAGAAATAGTATCACTATGAACAGCACAGAATAAAAACGAATATAAAAAATTTTTGAGAATTTTTTTGAGAAATTATGTCTTGTGTTAAACTTGTTTAAAGTTTAAACAGAAAAGTTGTTAATGTGGTTACTGTGTATATTTCTACAAGGTGAGATCGTATCCTTAGGGATGATCTCAGTCGACTCACATAGACAGGTTCCACGTGTTTTTATCTCTTGATGTAGAAACAGTATTTAGTTACTCTATAGTCAGTGTTAATTGTGGTATTAGCAGTTGAGCTGTCTAGGAACAGCTCTAATTTTGAAAGAAGGAGTATAAAGAGACACTTTTACAGCCGAATGTTCTTGTATGACAGTTCTCATTTTGAAGGATATAATTTTGAGCAATTAATGATTCAATTCTAGCATTCACTTACTGCATTTATTTATATGCCTGCTAGTCATCGCAGTACTTAAAAAGTCTTGAGCACATCATTTATTATATCTAATAAAATATTAAAATAAGTTTATTCATATCTAGTTTTACTTTGAATAATTATGTGTTTTAAAATCGACTATCATAAAAATATGCTGTCAAGATATTTGCAATTTGAAAATGAGTTGCCGTAGCTAAATTAAAATTATTAAAAACTATACTACAATTTAAAATAAAACTTTTTGATTTCTGTTTTTCCTTAGCAACTCAATCATCCAAATGTAATTAAATATTATGCATCATTCATCGAAGATAATGAGCTGAACATAGTTTTGGAATTAGCAGATGCCGGTGACCTCTCCAGAATGATAAAGGTAAGTTTGGTCGTTTGTTCTGTGGACTGTATACCGAGGTAGCTACTTTCAAGACCTCGCTGTAACAGTTGGCATATGGCGGGCGGGCAGGATGGAAGTGGTGATGAAGTTGACTTAGCAAACTTTACCTTAATTACCTTATATTTCTAAATGCACCTGAGTCACTTAGAAATAGCGACTTGTTTTCTGAAGTTGGAGTGTTTCAACTTGTTACTCAGGAGCAGACTAGCCTTTGTCTTCGGACCTAAGGGAAATGGGGAAGAAAGAAATCCCACGTTGGAGAAATAGCTTGATTATTAAAGTGCGTGCCACACAAGGATGAGCAGCTGAGAGCATATCTCCAGAACTCTCGTAAAAAGCCAGGTGCAGGAGTAGGTGCCTGTTATCGGAGCTCTCGGCAGCGGAGACAGAGGGGTCCCTGGAACTCCCTGGCCTGCCAGTAGAGCTGGATTGGTGAGCTCTAGGTTCAAAATAGAAGACAGGGAATGGTTGAGGAAGACATTAGCCTCCAACTTTTACATATATATACACACCCCTGCTCACATATCTACATGTAAGCACACAATCCATGTGTTTGTGCATACACACACACACACAGACACACACATAAAGGAAAGAAATTTAAGAGCAGCTTAAAAACTGAGCTGAAAGCCTCCTCAGAGAAGAATTTGGATGTCTTGACTGAAAAGCTGTTTCGCCTTCTTCCTTAAAAGCGTATTAATTGGGTTTATGTTGAGTTGCAGTAGTAGAAACCACTGAATGAGAATAAATTAAGAAACTGCTTATCCTTGCGTATGTTACTTCTCTGCACCACTTTCTCTAAAATATAATTCACAGGGACATTGCAGTGATTAAATCCTTTTATATTCATCCAGATCTTAAAATTGTGTTTCACATTCAGCTTCAGTCCCCTGATATAGTCTCATGGACATATTTCTCTCTAAGATGTTGCTTGCCTCCCGCTACTGTACCCTGGCGGGTAGGGGAAAGATGGTGCAGAGTCAACGGCACAGACTCTGGGAGTCAGGCAAGTGGCAGAGCAGGCTCATTTATTGGGGACTTTAGGTAAACTTATATGCCCCTTCCCAGGACCCAGGGATGGGTGTCATCTGGAACCTGTGTTGTCTCTCCTTTATTGGCTCCGGCCATCTGATGTCATGGTGTCCTCCATCTCGGGCACTGAGACCGGCTCCCAATTGGCTCAAGGGGAAGTTACCTATGAGCATACTTGACTGGCCCTGAGGGTTTTTTCCCCCAGACTGTCACGGTTGGTTTTAGCTGACTGTTGGCCTCCTCCTACAACAAGACAGGCTGCACATCTAGCCTATATTTAAATGGCAGTGCCAGCTAGGCCTCTATTATTGTGGAAGGCAAATTAGACAGGTGGGAACAAATCAAACCAACCAAAGAAGAAAAACAAAGGTGTTGAGGTATTTAGACCCTTCTTCTAAAGTCAAGGAATCACCCATTGTTGCCTCCATTTTGAAGAGGAGTAACAGTAAAGAGGCTTAAAAGTTAGGGATACCCTGGGTGGAAGCTTTTAGGGTAACCTGGCTGTAGGTGGACTTGAAGTTCTGGTTTCCTGGCAGGTTTCCACAGTGATTTCAAGTTCTGTTTCCATGAGGGGTCTGGGTATTGTCAGCTTGGGCACTGAGTCTTGGGCTAGCAGAATCTGGTAAATCGCTAATTATCTGTTGCTGGTTATTGAAAGGAGAGTGCCAGACATGCTCCTTTAATCCTCGCCAGGATCCTGGGAAGTAAATGCAACACTTTAAGAGCATAAGAAAGTACCATTGCTAGCACATAGCAGAGCTAGGACTTTGGAAATTCTGTTTAGTACACTAATCCACATGTTTTCCTTTGATAGCCCTTAAAGATTCCTGTGTGGCCGGATTCCTTTGATTATCAGATGCAAGTACTTGACCATCCACTCAAAAGAATGGTGTCACGACTTACATCTCATTTCTAGATTTTCTGATCAAGGTGTTCAATAGTTAAGAACCCTTCTCTTGAGGGGGGGCTTCTGTATAGACCACGGTAACTTGTGTCACTCAGATTCTGTAAGTTGAGGACTCTTGGCTAGTTTTTCTAGTTACAGCACTCACTGTGTGAGATGAAGGAAGAAGGGCTGGGGAGTAGATGAGTGATACTTGCCTAGCCCATTCGATTCCCAGCACAGGAAGGGGGAGAAAAAGAGTAATGTTATTACTTTGTGGGAGCTGCCTAAGCACGGCATTTAAAGTGAATCACTTCCAACCAGTTATCTGATGTTCTGGTTCAGGGACTTCCCACAGCTTACTTAAGCTGCCAACTGCCAAAGTATTTCTTTGCAAGTTAAGGAGTAATAAAACTTTATAGTGATAGCTTTAAAAGGAAATTAGGTTGTCTTCTATGTCCACTTCTAGTGGACCACCTGGCCTTCCAACGGTTTGAACTTACAAAAGGAAGCTGTCTTTACAAATGACTAGAGCTTACATGAAACTATTTGAACTTTTAGGTGTGAGGTTTCTTTTCTTCTATTTTTCTGTAATTACTGAGCTGGGGGTGCTGTGGGAGAGAGTAAGTTTTCTCTCTAAGGAAGATCCAGAACACCACAAGTCTATGGGGAATGAGTCGTGCTCCTATAGACAGATGGGGCCATCCGTGCTGTGCTCTTGAGGCTTCTGGCTAAAGTTTGCCGATGTGTATGACATAGTGGACTTTTTACAGGGGGAATTTTTTAGCGGTATCACTCAATTCCTCATAAATTGTGAGAATGGCAATTTAATGTACTTCGGTAAATCCTACAGTTTCTGTGCTCCTCTCTTATGCATGTTAGCGTGTAAGCTTTTGGGTGATACTTGCTTTCTGGTGGGTTCTGGCAGTGTTTGTGTAGTCTAGGTATAAGACCTTCTGAGGGTTTCAGGTCCTTTAGATCTCAGATCTAAAACATGATAGTCATATTGTCAAACCTGCAGATCTTCAGCAAAACAGCTGTGACTATTAAGTTTGAATCGCTAAGGTCACTTCCTAGTGGATCACTTTGGATCCCAGGTTTGTGTGTGTGTTTTTCAGTATGCTATTTCAGACGTGACTAAATCTCTGTGTTGCGTTCAGAGGAATAATGTAATAGATTTGAATGATCTGACTCGAAGGCCTCCTCTGGTTCCTTCTGAGTAGAATTTTATTATGGATTACAACGATTACACATACACTTACGTTTGTTCACTATATGGTTTAAGCTTTGTGCCTATCCACTGTCTTAAATACAAAAGGCCTGCTTGTCTTGAATTTGTTTTCTCTAGTTAACATTTTCCAGAGGTAACCACCAACTTTATGTGCACAAAATCTCCCCCACTTCGTTCTCTATCTGGACACAGATTCAGTATTAATTAAATTACTGCTTGGACCATTAGCTCTAACTTCTAATAGGCTAACTCTTACATCTTAATTTAACCCATCTCCACTAATCTGTGTATTGCCACAAGGCTGTAGCTTACCGGGTAAAGTTCCAGCATCTATCTCTGGTGGGGCTACATGACTTCTCCTTGACTCTGCCTTCTTTCTCCCAGCATTCAGTTTAGTTTTTCCCAACTACCTGTGTTCTGCCCTGCTATAGGCTCAAAACAGTTTTCTTATTAACCACTGGTGTTCACAGCATACAAAAGGAAATTCTACATCAACCATGGAAGACAATAGAAAATTAGTAACTTCTGCTGCAGTAATGTGTATAAAGAAGATAGGGGTTTCATCAGGACATTTGGGAGGAGAATGGAAACTTTTGATAGCAGTAAAAGGCAATGGGTGCTAGATGACCTTGATTTACTTTCTCTTAAGTGATTGAGTCACAGCTGCCATATCTATAAATTACTTTTTTTTTTTTTTTTTTTTTTTTTTTTTTTTTTTTTGGTTTTTCGAGACAGGGTTTCTCTGTGGCTTTGGAGCCTGTCCTGGAACTAGCTCTGTAGACCAGGCTGGTCTCGAACTCACAGAGATCCGCCTGCCTCTGCCTCCCGAGTGCTGGAATTAAAGGCGTGCGCCACCATCGCCCGGCTAAATTACTTTATAATACCCGTGTCTTGATGTTATTATGAGGGCCAACTCTCTCTCTCTCTCTCTCTCTCACACACACACACACACACACACAATACATATGTGTATGTTATCTGTTTACTTATTTTTAGACCTTTACAAATAAATGAACACACATTGTCTGGGCAATCTGAATTTTTGATTCAATAAGTACTCAATTTTTTTATTCCCTTTAGGCCTCTGAATGGTACTCTACCTAACCCACCCCTTCAATTATCCAGTCTACCCTCTCATTTCAGAGTGACTAGCTGTCTGTGCGAGAGGGTTGCACCTTTACTTTCCCATGGGTCTGCCATGGTGACTTGTGTGTGGCATCGTGCTTTCCTGTGCTCTTCTGTGGACATACTGTTATGCAGGAGGGATTGTCGTTCATCCCTCCACCTTTCTCAGTTCAAGCCTTATCTTTCCTGGTTCTTTAGCTGCAACCTGTATCTCCTTGGTTTTATCTATTATCTTTTAAATATCTTTGTTTCGTTGTTCTTTTAGGTGACTACATATATATACACATACAGACATGTGCACATGTTCTTTATTAATTCACTCATTCAAGAAATTTGTGCGCGCGCTAGAGATCAGAGCTCTTCTCTGACACTTTGAGCGCTCTCTCTCTCTCTCTCTCATCTATTTCAATTTCTTGCAAAGTTCTGATCAATTTTTAAATTCTATACATTTTGCAGATTTCTCCTTTGTTTAGTTTCCTTGCCCTTTTTCTTTCTGGAGTTTGAAATTATCCATCTCTCTTCAGAGTTACAGCCCTTCAATTCACTCACCAGGATCCATTCTACCAGTCTATATTTTTTCAACAGTTTTTGGGTATCATGGAAAAATAAGAAAGCCCCCTGCTTGCAGTCAGATCCTTCGAGGATTTCTCCATGATGGTGAACACTGGATTGTGTGGCAGCCTGTGTTCCAAGGAAAGACTCTCAATCTGTGTGTCCACCTTCCATGTCCCTGGAAGAGTGCCTGGCCCAGGGTGGTCACTTAAACATCTCCTGCAGAATCCAGCTCCTGCTTTTCCCATAGTCTCTGCGGAAGTCAGTTTCTCGACTGTTGTCTTCATGTTTCATCCTCTTGTGTCATGTATGCAGTTCCATGTGCAAAGGGCACCCCCTCTTCATTCCTGGTCAACTTTCTATCTCTATATCCTTGAGCCCTTTACAGATACCAGTTCCTCAAGCCTTTCCCTTTGACCTCAAAGATGCGTTTATTAAATGTATTTAGAGATATGCATTTTTTTCTCTGGAGACCAGTTTTCCCCAGCATTTAGTAATGCAATTCCATAGTGTATTGCATGCATCATTTTATTGATATTTTCATTTGTTCGTGACTTAATGTTTCCTTGACCAGACTGTGTCCTCTTTCTTCACTAGGCTGTCTGCTGTTAGGGAGGTGCCTGGAGTTCCACATCCTGTATAGCAATTGGTTCTATTAGCTTGGCTACACTTTCCTGTTTCCAGGGCCAGTATGCGACATGGGTGGCAGTTTCCTCCTGCTTTATACCTTGGTCTCTTCCAGACTTGCTCCATTAGTGAGTGACCTGCTGGCATGACAGAAGAGGCTTCTGCTGCAGCAGTTGCACAAAGGGGCATGGGTGGAGGCTCCTAAAATTCCATAGTTGTTTTCTAAACTCCCAGTTTTATAGGCATTATGAAAGGATAATGGCTCAGGATCTTTTTTCGTGCAAGAACATGATAGTGGCTTAACCTTAACACTTCACAAAGGCAGCAATGAAGACTTGCATTGTGTTTGGAGTGTCGTAAAATCACCATGCAGTACCACTGTGTTTCACTTTCTCTCAAGTCTTCAGCCTAATTGGGTTAAAAACGGATGTATAGCTCCTGGTCTTTATTCCAGAGAGATGAACCTCTGGATAGCATTGCATCAAAGATTCTCACAAGTAAATAATTAATTGGTTTAGAGCAGACTGACAAATATAATTAAGCAATTTATAGTTGAAATATTCAGTCTTTCTCTAATTAGTGACAAAGGAATTACCTGAGGCTGTGGTCAGATGAAATACTTCCCAGTTGAGTTTGAGGATAAAAGGAAGTCTGGGATTTTTTTTCATCATAGATTTATTCATTAGCTGTAATCACAACTCTAAAATAAAATGGTCTTAGGAAAGATTTGAGTTCAGTTAAGTCATGCCGTTGGTATATATTTTCTCTGTTTTGGATGGATGGAACTCATGTAATCAGGCCATCGTGTGATGAGCCATGCATGCTTCTTTCACTGTTGAAATGTCAGGAAGTATGTCCATTCAGACTCAAATGTAAAGGAATGAAACGAATTAAATACCTGAACAAGACTTTGGTTTATGCTTGTCAATGGTATCATTACAATACTTTTTAAATTTTTATAACCCCTTTTGCAAAATATACTTCGTTCATTGAACTGATGTAAGTGCAAATAAAAATTTAAAGTGTATGCTTGAAAGTCAACTCAATAGAAAAAAGTAAATATATATTTATATTTTTTAAAACCTGTACTTTGTTGCCCTTTCAGTACAACATAATTGTATGTAATTAATATCTTTAGGGGAAGCTCAGAAGTCTAGCTGTTAGCAAATGTCTTACCACAACACTATGTCTAAGGATGAGAGGAATATTATTTTCAAAAATATTTTCAGTAAAGTATACAATACATATAATTCAAAAGAATATATATATAAATATATATATATATATATATATATATATATAGAGAGAGAGAGAGAGAGAGAGAGAGAGACAGACAGAGAGAGAGAGAGAGAGAGACAGAGACAGAGAGACTGGAGGTTGTCATTATTCCAACCAATTAATTAAGGCTCTTATTTCTAATGCATTTAGTTTTAGTCATAGCTTGTCATCTTCGTTTGTACTGTTTCTGTTTGTGGGCCTTTCCCTTTGCATGTGTGTGTCTCGTATGCTCCCTGACTATCAGAGAATTTAGTTCCTTGTAGCCATGTGATTAAAGTCACTAGTGCCACTGTGCAGCCATCCTCAGTTGCAGAGGCCCCTGCTTTCCTCTGTCACATGATCCTTTCACAGACTAGGCCAGGAGAGTCTTTCTGGTTGAGTCTCTCTGATTTAGGGCTCACCAGATTATGTGAAGCCGGTTCAGAATAATGTTCCTATGGGTTAACTCAAAGTCAGCTGGCTGGGAAGCTTAATTATATCTGTACAAAGTAATCTGTCACATAGTAATGATGATGATGTTTATGATGATGATAATCTGGAAGCAATATTTTGTTTCTTTTGTTTACTTAAATTTTTTTAAAATACTAGTTTTATTTATTATTTGAGGATTTTATACACATACACAGTATATTTTTAGCTAGTCCACCTTCTATTCCATCCTTTCAACTCCCCCCATCATACCCACCAAACCATCTTCCTAATTCACCTCCTCTTTTATTATTATTTGTATTCAACCCCCCGGTTGCAATTAGTGTTGACTTTGTGCAGGTGAGTGTGGGCTGTTCATTGCAGCATGGACAACCAACCCATCAGCGGCCACAGCATCGCACTAAGTAACCCAAGCTCACCTTGAACTCTCTAGCCTGCCCCCACTTCCTAAATCCTGGGGTTACAGGTACCGCCACACTCAGCATAGAAATAAATGTCAAGGGGAAAGGATTATATACAGGGCATTGGGAAATTTCAGGAGTGAGATAAATCTTATAATTCACCTTATCACAAACTGATAAATCAGCTCGACCATCAGCCATGTTTTATGGTAATTTTTATCTTCACAGATTAAAAGTTAAAAAATGCGTTTACTTACTTGGTTGAGTTACTGTTTTACACTAAGACACGTTTTTGTTTTGCTTACCTAAATGTAAAGGTTGTACTGGAAATGCAGTCATTTTGAAGTGCCTTTTATCCTTGATCTTTGCACACTTACAACAATGAGGTCCTCCCAGTAGCATCATCTCTCTCTGACAGGGCTGATTTTCTGTGCATACCGGGATATCCACATTTCCCATTTCAGCCTGTGGCTGCAGTTGCAGCGCCTATCAGGCCACCAGCCCTTGCCAGTGATGCCAAATGAAGTCTTGCAATAATTGTAAACACCTGTGCATGTATCTTATACATTAGTTTAGTGTATACAGTATGCCATGCAGGGTTTTTACAGAGCAGGGTAACATGTAAAATATTCCATGTATTTTCTTATAATTGTCTAGTTTCATAGCAAAATAGTGCAGAACTTAAGAATTTCCTGACACTGAAAATGATATGCCATCAAGACTGCTACTTAGTCTGTGACATAACTCGAAGGTTATGTATAAACTCTTCACTGTGTCTTTTTGGGAACGTGAGCAGGTGCTTTTCCGAGTCCGTGGTTCCTAATGTTGGGAGGCATCAATGGCAGTGGCCCAGAGACACCTGGGCAAACTACCTAGCACGTCCTTGCAGGAACTCTGGGAAAAGATAGGGGCTACAAACTCAGCCTCTTCTGTGTTAAGCTTCTCCGCTTGCCATCTTGTGGCTCTGTTGTGGTTTCTTTAGTCATATAAAAAATTAAAACTTGTCTAGTCTAATTTAACCGAGACAAATATTTTTATTTTGGTATGTCCACATCATCCTGAAGATGAATTTTTTTGTTTTGTTTTTTAAGAATTATAATTTATCTAGTGATAGGATTTTCTGTGGCTAATTCTGGTCCCAAACTTGCTGTGTGACTGGGAGATGACCTTGAATTCCTGATCCTCCTGGCTCTCCTTCCCAACTGCTAGCATTAGAGGTGTGTGCCACCATGCCTGAATTCTGCTTTTTAAAACTCTGACTTTACATCGACCACTCTATGTAGTATAAAGTGAAACATTGGGACTGCATGGAAGCGTGTTTCAGCTGCTGTAGTCATAGGCCCTTCTCATAAGAGTTACTGCATGGAAGCGTGTTTCAGCAGATGTAGTCATAGGCCATTTAGAATATAAGGGTCCTGATTCAGTTGCTAATGAAATTGCAGAATAACTGATTTTCAAATGTCTTATTTGGGAAAGAGTAACATTTTTTTTTAAAAAAAAAAAGAGTTTTTTCTGCTGTAGCAAAAGGGCACAGTGGGGTGGGGGCATCATTTGTTGCCTTTGGAGAAGGGCACCAGGGGTTTTCTTGTAGCTTTGCCTTTTCAGCCGGACCTCACCTGGCCACAAGTGTAAATCATAAGGGCTAGTAATAGGGCTCTTCTCATAAGAGTTACTCACCTGCAATGTAGGAGTCCTCCCTTGTGTTATGTTTTTAAATGCTTTAGTGATTATTCTTTTTTAAAAATATCCTGAATACATTTTCCTGGTGCAGATATACCTGTGTTTAGAAGAGAACCTATAGGTGAAAGAACATTATGACTTGGTTGGAAAATATTCTGTCAAAGGGAGTAAAGTGAGATGCCAGCGGGGTGTGTTCAGTGAGTGCCTAATGGCCAGGCCCGTTATGCTGTGCATCTTAGAAATCAGTCTGAAGTCTCTGAGCCTCTTCTTGACCATCAAGAGGACACATCTTGGTGTAATACTGAAATTAGTGTAGTACTGAAATGCCAGTCGATAGGTGGTTTACCCACAGCATTCTCCCACATATGTGTATAGCAAGTAGTTGTATATCTGAGTGTGTGTGTGTGTGTGTGCACAGAAGGCCAGAACAAAACAATTTGTCTTTTCTGTAGCCAGTCTCTGCCTTTAATTCTTTGCAGTAATAACCACAAAATGTCATTTTATAAAAAGAAATGCATTGTAATTACAGAGGTGTTTGGAGATATAACATTCCTGCTGATGGTAAATATTTGACCTAATTACAAGGTCCTCGTAGAGGAATCTACCTGCCATCGCCTCACATGAGAGCATGTGTATCGTAAGTGAACCTGTTAGGATCTCTGGCCCCATTCGTTGCTTTATTACTAACAGAAATTTGAGAGGGATGACAGACCTGTAAACTTACTGTTTTTAAGTGTGAAAATGTGCCAAATGGATATTTATGTGTTATTTGCTACTGAAATTGTTGACCCACAGACAGTATTTAGAGGTGGCAGGGACTTTGTCAATCACGTCCAAATTCTGTTTAATGCACCAAGGAAACAGGCCAACATTATCGAGTGGCTTGCTTAAGGTCACATGATTAATTATTGTCAAAGCTCATAGTCAATTTTGTTGTAAGACAGGTGTGCATTGTTAGAGGCCCATTTAAACATTTGACAGTAGTTCCAAGTAGGAAATGCTTCCTTATATTTAACATAAATAAATCACTTCCTGTTGTTGATTTTACTATTTAACCAGCATAATATATTTCTAAAGTTGCTTTATGTAGATTCTAGTCAGCAGCTACATAATTTTGGGGTAGCCAAAAATATTGCCAAAAATAAAAAGACATTTTGAGGTGACAGTCAAGTGGCTGATGTCGGACCAACACAGCCTCATGCCCATGACACTATCCCTGAGAATCCCAGACGTTTCCCTTGGAAAATTTGTTGATAAAGATTAGCATACGTAACTACAGGCTTAAATATTTTTGTATGCCATGGATATTAATGCCTGTTACAAGTCAGGATTATTTTTTCTCTGTCAGTGAATGTATGCTGAGGAATTTCACTGAAGCTTTTCCAGAAATTGCTTGAGGATCCTAGAGATGCACCCTGAGAAATGAGCAGTGTACTTGAGGCTCCAGTGTCTAGCGTGCAAGAGCCACGGTTGCCCTGAGTTCAAAGAACAGTATAGCTGCTACTCAGGGCCTACTTTATTCGTGGATTTAGTGTTAAGCATTCAATTTGTAGGATACTTTACAATTAAAAACAAAGGTGTCTAAAAGGTATATTTTCTTAGAATTCAAATGGAGGCTGCCTGTATCGCTTGTCTTTCATAGCAATAAAAGTCACTTCGGTGGCAATGACGATGTGCTGTAGCAGGTAAATTGGCCTCACCTCAGTGAGGTGCTAGTAAACTTTTATATACTCAGTGAAACAATAATGTGATCTCATGTTTGTGTTTAAGATTGTAACTTGCTTAGCTTTTTGTTGAATCTAGTATTTCTGTTGAATTACAATCCAGTGTGTATATGAGTGCTGTTAATGGTGGTAGAATATACATGCACTCTTTCTTTTCTTTTTTTTTTTTTTGTTTGTTTTTCGAGACAGGGTTTCTCTGTGGTTTTGGAGCCTGTCCTGGAACTAGCTTTTGTAGACTAGGCTGGTCTCGAACTCACAGAGATCCACCTACTTCTGCCTCCCAAGTGCTGGGATTAAAGGCGTACATGCACTCTTTCAAGGCAAGCCTTTTTTATAAAAATACTAAACCCTAACAAAAGTTATGTCCAAGTGATCCATTAAACCTGAGGAGCAACTTTTGTCCACAGACTTTATTTTGGGCTTAAAGACATTTTATTGCATAGCGTGAACATGGTAAAAATGCCACAAATGTAACCTTTCATGTAAATATTTTTATTGATACTAGTCTTTAGAAACTTCCCTTGTGTTAATTGTTGTCCATGCACATAATTTTAAGTCTTATATTTTGCATTAGATGCTTTATAATATGGAATAAAGTATTATTACAGGGATGCCTAGCTTTCAGAAAGCAGGGGCTCTGAAAGTGATGCCATCCTTCATTGCCTTTTGGAAGAGGAATGTGCATTTGACTAAGTTGAATACTGTAACCTTCCAGTGTCAGTCTGGGGTTCCCTGCTTTGCTCTTCCCCCTCTTTTAGGAGGCAGACAACAGTGCCACCATGAGAACAGACAGCTTTTCAACATTCTAGCTGTTGGCTACCTCAACTCACAACAGCCCTGCATTTAAAGAATATTTGACAAGCCCAAGCCTTTAAGTAGACATTTCAGACATTGAGCAATACCCGTAGTATTCATATTTTGATAGTCAAATTCAGGTTATTCTGTAGTTGTAAGATACCTGAGCCTTGCCTGGTCAGTCTGTGTGGGTAACATGAGATTAACATCAGCTCATTTTCATCGCTTTTAATCTGTTATAAGGAGCAGTGTCAGAGAAGAATATAAAACATGGAAACAGGTCTTCTCAACTTGTGTACATGCTCCCGAATGTGCATTTTGTGGCCAGTGTTTTCCAGTGCTTTTTATATTTTGTCTTTTCATAATGAGACTAAAAATAAACACACACACATCAACAACAACTGAAAAATGAGGCTATGAATTTGAAAGAAACCAAGGGGCATGGGGAGCACATGGGAGGGTTTGAAGGGAGGAAAGGGAATGGGGAAATGATGCAATTCTATTACAATCTCAATTTTAATTATTTAAAATAACAACCTGATAAGTTGATTACAGTTAAAATGAATTCAGATTCTGTTAAAACATTAAGTTTTTTTTACATGTTCTGATGGCTACATGTTACAGTATATTTATTTTTGAATGAAAAGAGACTCAGTGCCCATCTTCCTGTTGGCATCAAAGAGTCCTCTGATATGTTAATGTGGCATTGGGGGAGCACAGGCACAGGCTTTATTTGGATGCATTCCAAGTCTCAAGGAAAATCATGTGTGAAGAACTGAGTTTACAGCATTGTCCCCTTCCAGCGAAAACTGATATTGACACAGTCTGCCAGAAAAGAAACCCTGCATATTGGAGCACAATATGAGCATCTCTCAATGTTTCCCAAGACAGTGGCACACCTTTACTATTATCTGGCCATTTAGAATATAAGGGTCCTGATTCAGTTGCTAATGAAATTGCAGAATAATTGATTTTCAAATGTCTTATTTGGGAAAGAGTAACTTTTTTTAAAAAAAAAGAGTTTTTTCTGCTGTAGCAAAAGGGCACAGTGGGGTGGGGGCATCATTTGTTGCCTTTGGAGAAGGGCACCAGAGGTTTTCTTGTAGCTTTGCCTTTTCAGCCGGACCTCACCTGGCCACAAGTGTAAATCATAAGGGCTAGTATTTTTTTTCTTCACTTTCTCAAATATAGTTCCTTTGTATTCAATACCAAAAATTAATTGGTCAAACTTTTCTGAATAATGTGGTTTTCAAATACAGAAAAGTTTAAAATCTGATGTGTTAGTAAGTACACATACTTCACACAGATAAAATTATCTGAAAGCTTTGTGGAAAAACCCATTGAAAGGCACTGTTTCTACATTTATAAATATCTTCCAATAAGCAACCCTGTGCACTTCTGTTATCAAAAAATGATGTTTATATACAGAATATCCAGTGGGGCTGAGAGCTTGGTTCTTGGTGTGCTGCAATCCTAGTCTCTAACAGGTTTAATAGAGTAAAATGAACAGGGCTCTGCAGCCATGGCTTGTGGTTCTTCTAGCAATTTCCCTGCCAGTCTGTGACCCACTGTCTCCTGCACAGCCTGCTGGTACTCGCTGCTGTTTGTCTCAGTTCTCCTCGAAGAGTCGACTCTCCAGCGTGTTTTCCTTCATTCAAGGGACAGGTTTAGCTTTGAATGTGCAGTGGATTTACTCATGGAAACGTTTTAGAGAAATACCTTCACTTAATTTTTAATAAATTACAGTATTTCAGGTCGCCAGGATAGCTCCGTATTTAAGAAGGATTCTGCAGTGAAGACATCTGTCTGAAGCAGAACTGTCCTTGGTTTTCCCATTTTTTGTTGTGATTTCAAAGACAAAGTCTTAAGTGCCGGGCAGGCTTCAAACTCCCTGTGTGGCTGAGGGTGACCTTGCACTTCTGCTCTCAGGCACCCCCTTCCCAAGTGCTGGGCTTGCACTTCTCCTCCCCCTGCTTCTGCCTCACAAGTGCTGGGATTATAGGTGTGCAACACCATGCTCACTTTTGTGTCGCAGGGCATGGGAATTGGGGTTTCTTGCACGCTAAACACATACTTTAGCAGCTGAGCCGCATACCCAGTAGGAATTGTCTTTTAATGAGTCTCATTGCGTTAATATTTCTTCATTTCTCACTCCTGTAGCTTTTCTTGAACTTTGAGATAAATCATTTTATATAGGTGTATTTTTTTAAGTAGTTGGATATGACAGAGATGTAGTGTTCCATGGCTTTTGCTAACCATAAGTAGGAAGAAATGTAAACCATTATGTCAAATGAAATTCCTGGAGTCATTTCTGTGTAGGAAGTCATGCTTTTTCAAAATTAGTAATGAGGAGATGAAAGTTGATATTTTTCTGACTTACTGATTTGGAATGCTGGAATTCAATTTTAAGAAATCTGAATTCTCATAGTCATTGTTCTTTTAATATTTTCAACAGCATTTTAAGAAACAAAAGAGGCTAATCCCTGAAAGGACCGTGTGGAAATACTTCGTTCAGCTCTGCAGTGCGCTGGAGCACATGCACTCCCGAAGAGTCATGCACAGAGGTAAGAAGCGCAGGAAACGGTAGCATCGTTTTCAATCATGTGAGCCGTCAGGCAGTTCAAAATAGCCTCCGTCTAATCCGCTGCGGTGCTCTTCTTTGGATACTTTATGTCCAAATTATAGTTTATTAAGATTACAAGTCTATATAAGTAAAGCCCTACTGGGTTATAAATAAGAATGAAAAGTATGGTTTTGCTTGGCTTCCCTTGAATATCTTGCTTGTCCTATCGGTAAAGCAAGTTAAGCTGCGGAAAAGCAGTTGGATGTGCAGGAGGAAGAGGGTTTGCTTCTTCTCTAGCTGAAAAGTGGACTCTGGCTACACAGATTGCTTTAGCTCCAGCCTCAGTCCTTACGCATTCTTCATTATCACTCCTGTGGTTGGGCAGGGACAGTCGCCAAGTGACCGATGCACTGGTTTCGGAGTACTAAAAAATGGGAAGCAATTTATTTCAGGAATTAGGATTTCTAAAACTGTCTAAATTTAAATACAGCGTGCACCGTGCTGCTAAGCTATGATGTTATAACTGATATAAATATATGAATTGATCTTCAGTAGCATGTTATTTAAACTTGTTATAAATGGGGCATGCATTTATTTTTGCATCTTAAATTTTGATAAATAGTCTTTGGAAATGGAAGACAAAAGTATTTGACATAGATATTAGCAGTCTTCATCGAGGTGTATTGAGGATTCTCGTAGGACTGGGACATTTGAAATATATGAAAAACATTCAAAGTATAGTGAGTAGTTCACAGTTCAGACTTTCATGTTTAATATATATTTTGATTTCTTCTGATTATAAATATCTATTCTCCAAATATAAAATTTCCCTCCCAATGTTCAGAGTTCCATCATCTTTCAGCCGATCCCTTCATTTCTTCACAGATATAAAGCCAGCTAATGTGTTCATTACAGCCACTGGGGTGGTCAAACTCGGAGATCTTGGGCTGGGTCGGTTTTTCAGCTCGAAAACCACAGCTGCACATTCTTTAGGTAAGAGACGCAATACCATTTCAGCTAGTGGCTGTGTGTGTGTGTGTGTGTGTGTGTGTGTGTGTGTGTGTGATGGTTCAAAACAGGGGTACCAGCTCTGCAGCATTGATTGCATTCTTTATAAAACTGTTCTGGAAATCAGTCGCTCCTGACAGGTGCCCGCAGTTCCCTGTTACCTTTTACACGGTTTCGTTTCGATACTCTTGTTTATTTGACCTCAAGCAGGCCCTGAGGTTTTTGTTTTTTGTAGTGGTTTTTTTTTTAAAGTAATACTGATAAGCCTGACTTTTACTGTTGCCATGGAGAGCGCCTTGTATCTTATTTGTAATGATTGCGAGATAACTTAATGAAGAAGCTCTAGTTTGGAAGAAGACTTCACTGAACATTTTTAAATGCCAGAGGTAATAATAGTTCATATATATTTACTTATCCAAAGGACATGTGACTGTGATAACTCGGAAAGAAAACCTAAAGATGATCCATAGCAAATGAGAAGGAAAATAAACTCTCCCTTTAGAGTGGAAGAAATCCCTCTCAATTGGTCATATTAGAGTTAACATTACTTTGATGTTCTTTGTACCTAAAATAGAATTGGTGTAACTGAAACCTCATATTAGCAATGCCAAGAAAATTATTTGGAAATTCCTGGAAGAAATGCTCTTGAAATGAAGTTTTAAGCAGGGCGTCTCAAGGCGTGTTAGGTCCCAGTTTTCTCCCTGTGTGTGTAAGACACAGGAAAGGGTGAATTCTGAAAGAAGAACTGAAGCAAAAGTCAATTAGCTTTAATTTAATTGTGTCTGTCTTTGCTGTCATGATTTCCTTGGAAGCCACTAATTCCTTGACAACAATATTTAGACGTGAAATGAGGAGCTTTTAAATGGGCCAGTGAGGAACAATGAGTTAAACTCAATAACCAGTTTAACAAGCATCCAGACAACCAACTGGTTAGAGACTTTTAAAGGCTTTTATTTCTCACGTTTTCCCCAAGTTTCTGTGTGCCTTTGAATCTGTCGCCTATCATTTATTAATAGTTGGTGTCGCACACAGAGTTTGGCTTGATGTAAAGTGTGGCGGAATCGCTGACACGTCCCTGAATTTCAGCTTTATTAGTTATGGGGAGCATAAGATTCCACACCTGCCTGTAACATTTCCCCCTTTGCTTCACACTTGGGTCACAGAACTTGATTACCTTTTCTAGGCACAAAAGACTTGGTATGAAATTTCATAATAAATCAATAAATTCGCTTAATCCTTTGATAAAGTTTCATTTGAGGAGTTCAGGTCCTGCAGTCAGTGTGGTAGATGGTGTGTAGGAAGGAGCTTTATCAGTAGCAAAGACATCATCACTCTATGCTGCTCACCCGATTGGCACGTCATAACAATACCCTGCCATTAATTCACTTGAAACACTCGTTTATATATAGCACGTGCCTGTACACACTTGTGTATTGTTTAATGTATTTTGCAGCCACTCTTGAGGAGGCTGTAGTTATCCATCCAGCCTTACTGACCTCATCCATGTAACTTTGCATCCAAATTTGAACAGTTTGAAATGGACTCAGTCTGCAGCTTACTACTTTTTGCAAAGGTCCCACAGAGGAATGACAAGCATATGTGTGTCAGACTGGGGTGATGTGTCAGTCTAAAGTGTTTGATATGGAGAATACAGTGAATTTTTGTAGATTTTATCAGATCAGCTCAAATCAGTTATGTACATACACTCTGCTGCCATGGTTACTGACACTGAGACACTTCTCAAACGGTAGCGTGTGAGGAGGAGAAACAAGGCTCTTTGGTGGTGAATCCATAATGAATGAATTTCTTTAGTAATTTTGTTTTTAATTCTGAGAAAAAAAATGCTCTTTTAAATTCTTTCATTCTTGCTGGCCTTCTGTGCACAATGAAGATCCTGACGGTGTGAAGTTTGTTTCCTAAATGAAGTGCACTGAGTAACGGGTTCAAGTTTGTTCTCTAGCTTGCCAATGATTGTTGGACCAAATAAAAATAAGTATCAAGAAAAATGTCTCTGCTAACAATATATATCTACTGTAGAGCGGAAATAGAGATGCTGACACACTTTTTGTTGTTGTCAAGTTGGTCCCAGAATTTTTACTTCTGGAGAATTATTTCTCTGCTATTACACATATTTTTTTATTAGAAGCAGATTTATTTGCCTCTAATAGTTGAGGATGGAAAGTAATTGAAAACATGGCCACCCATACAAAATTATTTTTCTTATAAGAATATAGTAGAACAATGTTATTTATTGTATATTGTTGCAGTTTCTGGCTTTACTGATAGCCAAGTCTGGGACATGGTTCATGCTTACACTTGACCTAAATTTTAGTGAAATAGTAAATAAATAGTAAATAAGATGCTTAATGCAATTCATAATGAAAAATCAACAACAGAAGGAGGGCCCTAGGATGTAACTGGTTGGCAGAGTGCTTGTCCAACGCGTACTCTGAATTCTGTCTCCAGCACCACATAAACTGCATGGTCCATGCTTGTAGTCCCAGTGAAGGCAGGAGGACCAGAAATTGAATTCTTACTTCCCACTCTTATTATCGACTCTACTTTCCTTCTTCATTAAGCGAACCCCCTACAGCCCCACTTTGTTCTGAGTGTGAGAAACAGCGTAGCATCCTAGATAGTCCTGGATTTGTGTGATCACAGCCCTGGAGCACCTCTGTCCCAGCCCTTTGTTAACGCTTTTGGGCTCATGTTCTAGATTTACAGCTCGAGGGTCCAGAACCAAGGCTACAGCAGCCCTTGGGTTGCAAGGGGTGACCGCATGGATGGGACCAGTTGTGCAGCTTGAGCATCTGGAACCAAAGTTGCAGGGTTGTCATGTGCTTGCTCACTGGGCTCAGCTGCCAGAAACACCTCGGTTTCATTACTGGTCCAAGTTTTAATTGACTCTTGGTTGTGTTTTCAGAAAACTTTTCATGTTGCCCAAGTTTCCTTGGTCCCAACAATTGATCATGTGACCCCATATAGGGCTGCAACCCATAGTTGAGAGAATTGGACAAGTCTTGGGAATTTATTCAAAGCACAGAAAACAACGAGGTAACTTGATGTGCTGAGAAGAAAGTGGAGGAGATTTAACAAGCGTGCAGTGGGGCGGGCCTGTCTGGGAGGTAGACTGGCCATCTAAGGGTCCTACAGGCTTCTGTAAGAGAACTCGGGCAGGGGCGTCTCAGGCTCACAAGCAGCTGCAAGATGAGCTCCAGGTTCCCTGGGCAGGGCAAGGGAGAGGTCGTGCCAGGTTTAGGAAGTATTCATATTGTATTCCTACTGTATTGCTCAGGCACAGCCATGAGTGCCCTTCATCTGCTTCAGGTCAAGCATGTCTGAGGTTGTGTACTCAGCTGACTCTGGTTCGTCCCTGGGTCAGCAATGCTCCCCTTTCCCTCTGAGGATCTGTGGACTAAGAAGGCTGTTGATCGCTTCTGTGGGGTGCAATGTGGACTGTTCTCCGGGTTCTGTCTTCCTTTTACCTCCCCTCTGCTACATACGTGAATTTAGAATCTCCATTTTGTGCTTTGCTACAGATATGGATAGGGCTGTGTATCGAGGGAGACTGAATATAGAATACTATACCTTCCCTATGAAGTTCACCTTGTTTTCTTTCATATTGTCAACTTTGTAACAGATGTTGGGAAACCTGTTACCTATCCACATCTTTAAAATTTTAGGGTAAAGACACAGCCCTCTATTGATCTAGCTTTCTGATCGACTAGGTCAGTGGTTTCCAGATTTCTTTAAGGACAACCCCCAAGAAAATTGTGACTCCATGGGACCATAATCAAGTATGCTGAAGCAGAGGTTGTGTGGGCCCACATCTTCTATTATGAAGAGCAGAGTGTTTCGCTCTTGTTCTCTTTTATTTCAGTTAAAAACAATGCTGAACGCAAACTGTTGAGCTGATTACATAACTCACTCATGAGTTGCATGGCCTGCGATGAGTCCAGATCTGCAGGGCTGTCACACCAGTTCCCGTTATCCCACCCAGAGACATCAGTCTGACAGAGTCTGATCAGTTCAGTTGATCAAACATAAGTTAGCCCAGTATGGTTCTTGTGCTGCTACCAGTGGGCAGTAACACACACGGGGCTTCTCTACAGCCTGTCAGTCATTTAACTTACAGCTGCATCTCTCCTGGTGCTGAGGAAAGCGCAGAGGGGTAGGTCTTTGCTTCTTAGTTTGGAGTTATTCTCAGAGATTTATTTCCCACTATAACAGTACTTAGTGGCATTTTTCTGGCTTTCTGTCCAATCTGGAATTACCTAATCTACTGTGCATTACCTGTGAATCGGCTGTGAAACATACCCTGCTTTCTCTTGTTCTGGAGTATTTTTGCTGCTTCCAGACATAAGGAAAATTAAAACAAATCCAGCATCTGGGGCTACAGGACATTTGAACTCATGGCTGTTTTCTCTACTATGAAATTCAGCGGTAGAGACCTGAGGACTGGGCACTAAAGGAATGGGACTTATAGACTGGTTTTACATAACAGGCTGCGTTGAACTAAATGTGTTAGCATGGGTGAGATTATGTGGAAGAATGAAATATATTTTTGCATCAGAGCATTTTGTGTCTCTTGTCACCCAGAGTCCCTTGCAGCCTGCACTTGGCCTTCAGTGGCCCACCCTCTTCATGGTAACAGGATTTCAGGCAGCCTCAGTCCTATATTGTCTTCAGTTCAACATTTGGCTTTGATTGCATGAGGGGGAGAGAGCCTAAAGATCACTCACTGGCTCCTAACTAAAGCCTCCTGCTTGACTATGACACACAACCCTTCCACTCACATCTCGTCATCCGGGACAAGTGTCTTATCTTAACGGACTGGGCAAGCCGCTCTGTGTCCGGGAAAGGAGAGCCCAGGAATAATACACAGAGATAAAGGAAAAATGCCTTATCTAGTCTTCTGTTGGTGCCGTATTTATTTATGTGACATGGCTGTAGCCACCCAAAACAACCAATAATGAACTCTTCTAATGGAAGTAGTTGCGAATGAAACAAAAGCCGTGCAGGGCCGAAAGGAATTTTTGTCTTTCTAACCAACAAAAACCACTCCATTTCAAAAATGAAATTAAACCATTCTACCATGAGCCCCCCTGGTTTTCACAATGGTGTGATGGGCAGAAGCCCGGCCCTGTGATCTCTGGTTTGCCCACTCACTGACATGCATCTAAGTAACTGTACTTATTTCACAAGTTACTGAACTGAAGGGAAACTAGAAAACAGGGAACAAACAGATCCTGTGCCATTTGGTCTAGACTTTTTGAAGGTTGACAAGTAAAAACGTTTACTCTAACTGAGTAGATTGCCCAAATACTGTGCTTATCTTAAGAGCTAACTGAAGATCCACTGGGCCAAACACAGCATGCTCCTGTGCACGCAGTTGAGGTCATATGGACTTACTGAAGCCGACCCACACAGCATGCTCCTGTGCATGCAGTTGCGGTGGTATGGACTTACTGACGCCAACCCAGCGAGCTCCTGCCTGCTGCAGTGACAGCACCAATGGGAAGAAGTGCACTGGGTGTGGATGCGGCTGTGCATGCGTTTAGAACGTCCCCGAGAAGAGAAGGTGGAGAGGATTTTTCTGTGTGCACACGTGTGAATTTAGTTACTGCATGTGATTGTTCTATATCCTAAAATGAAGTAGATTTTTATATCTAACTGGAAGGTACCAACATTGGTATCTGGAGTAGACAAATACTTGAAACCCCTGGGGAGAAATTGTGCTGCTGCCGTATCATAGGACAGCCTGAACTCCTGTTTATCTTTCAAATGGAGACAAACATGTCTCTGGTCCTGTGATGTTGTCGGCGGAGTAAATGCATGCCCACTGTCCAGGCCAAATACCAGAATTTCACACAGGAATCTCTTGAGTGTACTATGCGTGTTCCCGACACTGTTTCCAAGTGTGATACATCCTCTATTCCAGCTCAGAAAATTAGTGTTTCTGAAGCAGGCAGTGAGACAGCTTCCTGTCTGGTGCCAGGTGCCACCTGCGGTCACGCACTTGTTTTCTCCACACCTTTCCTGGCTCCTCTCCATGAGTCCATCTTTGCCGCGCTCCTCGCATCGTTCAGGGCAGTGTGGAGCGTAGAGGCAGCATATGTTCAGACAGTCCTGGAGGCCGCTTCCGCTGGTTTATTTTTAACTTTCTGTCCTTTCCCGACTTAAGTAATTGCTTTAGGAAGAAGCTATTATCTGTTTTAAACTGTGCACATTTAACCTCCCAGCCACCATAACAAGTGTTTATTTAAAACAACCACAGTAGCGTAGCATCGTGTAATTTTCACGTGCAGCCCCCTGAATTTCTAGCTTTTCATGCCAGTTTCTCTTCTTCCTTGGTTTGGGGAGGCATAAACATTTTCAGTTACATTGCACGGTCGTTGGTTTAATGAAGTAACTGTCTGCTAAATGGGCTTAAATTCTAGGTTGCCCTGGGCAAGTCTTCTGTCTTTGGCAACTTGCCTGACCTGGCAGACCTCATTACTGTTTAGGAGTACAGTGTCTCAGACAGCTCCTCAGAACAAGGCCTGTGTGGCTCTGCTGTGGTCCGCACAACGTTAAGGAGCTGCCCTGTTTATTCCTGTCTCTCCAGGACCTAGAACAGCGTAGCACCTGAGACATTTGTTAAGTCAGTCACCTAACACACACAGTGACTGCGGTGCCCGGAACAGGGGAGTGAAGAAATCCACTGAGCCAGAAATTCCTTCTGCAGTGTCACAAGTGTTAAGTGTGCCTCGCAGATGACAGATATTTTCTAAATGTCTTTTGCAGAAGAAATACTGATCTAGCACTCAGACATCCCACAGTGACCTCAGATTAGACTCATAATAATGAAATAAATTTGATCTCTTTCCATTCGGTCTGCCAACAGCATTTCTGGCTGGCTCATAAGGACAAAGGAGAAATGGAAATTAATGCTTCGTCTCTTGGTTGTGTATTTGAATCAAACTATGGTTAAGATGACTTGTGCCTGTTTAGTTTTCCCAGCAAGGAATGTTCAAGGCGTTTTCTTCTGCAGTTTGTCCCAATTCTGAGAAAAAGCGGCCTGAATTGGCTTGTTTCTCCTTGAGCTTCTTTTTTTAACCATATAATTTTCCATATAGATTTTTAAAGAATTTTTTTTTTACAAATGCTGTAGAATTGAAGTGTAAAACATGTCTCAGAAATACCTTGTTTTGCACACTATCTCATTTTACACACTGTTCCTTCTTATAGTTAAGGAAAATGAATAAAAGTAGGCCTATAGGACCAGGCAAACTGTCTCAGTGGGTAAGTGTGCTTGCTTGCGGCTAAGCCTGAGAATCTGACTTTAATCTCAAGACTCACATAGTGGAGGGAGAGAATCAACCCCTGCAAGTTGTCCTCTGACCTCCACGCGTGCACTGCGGCACACACACATGTGCATGCATGCACACACATGCACGCACACACATGCACACACTAAATAAATAAAAGAGGAGGAGGGTATAGCTAGAGGCAAAGCATGAGACACAGATCCAGCTTTTGACCAGTACTCTGTTGCCTCCTTGAATGAAAGAAGAAAGATAGACTCCAACATCCAATCGTATGACCAAGATTCTTTCCTTGTGCCGGTTTTTTCTTTATCCAAGTCTTTGCAGAGATTAAAGTGCTAAACTTTCGGCTAGCCCACTGAAAATGTTCTGTGTCATCACGTCAGCCGTGGCTTCTGGGAGAGCATCCTGAGATGTGGTGGCGTTCTTAAGCTCGTGGTGGGACTTCTAAAAACCCATCCCTTTATTCAGAACAGATTTAAGGAGTGTTTACGTTCCATGAAGGATATGCCTTGGGAAGCACTTCTCATCCAGCTAGGTCAGCTAACGTCAGGACAGTGCTTTATTTTCACATTTGAAACATTCTCATAGTACAGTATTAGTGCTGATTAAAGGGAGGTCAGATAACATTGTCAGCTCTTCTGAAGCCAGCTGCCTTTTCATTAAAAAAAAAATCAATTTTTTTACCCACTGTTATGGCGTAAGTATCTAGTTTTGCGAAATGTATTCTCATCTTACCCATAACCATAAATTCTTGAAAGCTAAAGCAGAGTTATGCATCATGCTGCCCTGAGTGTCTCCATATGTAACCATCTGCATGATTGTTTTAATGTCTCGTCCTCTTGCTCCGCAGTTCTCTTCCCTTGTACAGCTGTTTCAAAAGTCACAGCATTCCTCAGGCCGCAGTCACCTTGCAAACAGCTGCTGGGGAGTTTAAGGGAAGGGTTTTAGGAAATAATTATGTCTTCATTAGGTTGAAATGTTGAAAACATAGCACTGCTCTAAGCGCACTGTAAATTTTCCTAAGCGCTTAAAACCGTAAGTCTCTCTGTTCAAAAGACAGGAGACAGGATGACTCAGTCTGCCGTGGGATGGAGCCGAACACCTTCGCTCAGGTTGCTCAGCGGAAGAGGTGGGTCCAGAGCAGAGGGGCACATTAGGGAGCCTGTCAGGGGGGCTGTGGAAGCACCTTCTCGGACCTCCGGTCTACAGTAATTATGAATTTGCCCAGTTGGGAGCAGTGCTTCTCCTCTATGGTTATGGAAAATGTGCGTGAAGGAGGGGGGCGGCCCGCTTGGTTTTCTCTTATAATATATTCTCAGGCAGCCTTTGAGATGAAACACGCAGGAGCAGTCTGAGGATGCTCATTGTTTAGGTGATGGAGAATCTGTATTTAAGTTTAAACCCTAGTGCACAGTCTGTAACTTCAGGCTGACCCCCAGCAACAGTGCTACAGAGGGCGTTCCTCTACACTAGACTGTGGCCATTTAAAGCAGTTTGAACCGCCTCGTCCTCCTTTTTCTCTGCTCCCGTCACTTGTGGGTTGGGTGTTTCCATTAAGGTGTTACGCTGGGCTGAGGCTAATCTCTGTAAAGTGTTAGCATTTGTTCTTCCTCTCCGCTGCTGTCATCAATCCTTCACACTCACACCAAACCCCTAATGTATCAGCAGGCTTCCCAGAGCTCCTGGTTCAAATTACCTTTGCTTTTGGTAAACTCTGAACCTTCAAGCTTGGTGTTTTCAGCTGCCCCCTGTGGATCCCGGGAAGCCTCTCTGTGCACCCCTCCCCAGCAGTCTCTCACTTTATGTCCTGTAACCAGAAGCCTGCCAGGAGCTTGCTCATTATTCCAACTGCGCCCGCCATCCTTCCGCCAGCAGAGGAAGTGTGTGTGTGTGTGTGTGTGTGTGCGCGCGCGCGTGCGCGCGCATCTGGCCAATAATTGGAGTTGCGTATGCAAACTATGAGAAAGGGGTCCTAGCTCGGAAGCTGCAGACTTGTGTTGCTTTTCTACAATGATGACACCATGAAGCTAGTTTTTGTTGTTTCTGAACAACTCCTTATTCTTCTGACACTACTAAAATAAGCACACTTGCCTTCAAGGTCCATGCTACAATTAACTGATTTCTTAAGAGTTTTTCTCCCTTGTTTTCATATCAGAGTAGTTCAGATTTCCTGTAAAGTTTCGATCTTCTCGCACCGTATTTCATTCCGGTTCACTTCTCTAAGTGCCTGCCTTGGATCCGCGGTGCTAAGGACTGGCCATTTTCACGGAAAATGGATTCCGTTCTAGGTAGACCTGTGACGCTGCCACACTGGTACCGTTGAGTTGCCACACACAGATGTGAGACTAGAACTTTATTTTGCTTGAAAACTGACTTTTGCTTGCAAGGATGGTGCTCCAATGATGGTTGTCGATGTGACTCTTAGTGTTTCTGACTAATGTCCTCATTACAGTGTTGTGAATCATCTCCTTAAGCGTTATAGCAAACACCTGTGGGATTTTTTTGAAAAGTAATGGGAAAAACTAGAAAAATGTCCTTTCTCCAGAAAAAGTGGCCTATTGTTAGTACAGGTTGCCTCTGCTAAAAAAAAAAGATTCATGAATACCTTGATTTTCTGTTTGGCAAAGAGCCTTAGGCTAATGATGGTGAATTAATAGCAGAGATATTTGAAATTAAAGATGCTGACTTTGAAAGTCACTTAAACTGTTCTTACTCTTCAAAGCATAATAGACACGCTTTCATTTTCTTAAAAATCATGTCAGCATTTCGAAAATAGAGCCACAAAAGAGAAAAAAAGGCATCTGCGCACCTTACGTCTCTGTAGCAGCAGGAACTCGGGTTCTTTTGCATAGGTGCTAGCACCCTGCCCTTGGGTCATCCCAGCATCTGACCTGTGACAGTCCTGGTATTCCCTCTACTGAGAACTAAGCACAGCTTGAGCACACGCGTTGTTCATGATAGGAGCCAGGACTGTGTTCTCAGAGATGCTATCTTTGTGAAAGGTAGTTAAGCTCATTGTATTTATAGATTATGCCTCAGGGTTTTCATCTAATACTATGAAATTTAAAATATTACCATGCTCAGCTATTTGAAATAAAGAAGCCATATTGAAAACAGCAAAATCCCACGTGAATCACCTGTATAACTTTTCTAGAAAAAAAAATTGTTTTTCCTTAGTTATCCTCCTTAGATTGATCAAAGGAGACCATTATGAGTTTAGGCCACCACACTCTGTTTTATTGTAGTATAGATAAAAATGTACTTTTTTGAATAGTAAAGATACTAACAAATTTTTGCTGCTTTCAATACTTTTTTATTTCTAAGATTAATATACAATTACCAATTGTATCATTTCCCCTTCCAGTGCCTCCCTAGAACCCCTCCTATGTGCCACACCACCTCCCACCCTGCTCTCTCCCCCTTGAAATCAGTGTTTAATTTCTTGTGGTACCGACATCTCCATTGTTATGGTGCTAGTTTGGTTTGGTTTGTCTTTTCAGTGGGTACACCTTACTACATGTCTCCAGAGAGAATACATGAAAACGGATACAACTTCAAGTCTGACATCTGGTCTCTTGGCTGTCTGCTCTATGAGGTAGGCACTGTTGATAATTCTGTACATTGATACAGTTTCACTTACATTATATCCAGTATTACAGTTTACAATTTTTTTCCTGGATGATATTTTGTAGTCAGCTTTTATTGTGCTGAATTAATTCATTAGGCAATGACTAATTGTAATGTCCACATGTTAATTTTGTCTGATATATTTTCATTCATTTTTTGACAAAGACTTTATAATAATTTTACTATAATGCCGTTCTCACCATGTGTGTGTAGGGAGAGATAAACATGTGTGAAACTTTTCTGTGCCTTGCAGGAGAATAATGCCATGGATTTGAGACATGAAAATATTTATCTTTATCATATTTTGTTTCCTTTTTACTCAGGCAAAATGCATCTTTAAGGATGGCTTGCAAATAGTTAAGCTTTGCAGGTTCTCACTTAAGCTTGGGAATTCTATTCTTAGCACAGAAGGATGGAGTCCCATAGCGTGGTTCTCTGTTCATGTAGTGATGTAGTCTTGTATCTGTAGAAAAGAGCACCTAAGTAACACAGTCTCCATCATCCTCCAGAGCAGCGGCATTGACAGTAACCCAAGGCAGTGACTCCTAAGACAGAATTTTAATTGTTTGACAGGAAAATGCAGAGTCAAAGATGCTAATTAAAAATCAGTCAGCATCTAAGTAAGTTTTATTGAATTGAAGAAACACAATACCTGGAATTATTTTTTTTGTGTGTGTTTCAAGAAAGAAGTCTAAAGTTTGTGTGTATCTGTTGGACTCTTCAGACTGATTACAGATTCCTCAGCTTAGGGCAAGTGACCCTTCTGGTTTTGTGCTTTCTCTGATGACTGAGGACTACTCAAAGGGTTTAACCTACTCTTATGTGCACTCACCAGTTTGAACTCTGAAATACTATGAGTCAGTGATGTAGCAGAACATGGTCAGTTGTGTGTCCATGGGATGATGAGGGACCCAACGTTGCTTGTGTATCTTTGTGTCCATGGGGTGACAAGAAGTTTGGCTTACTCTGAATTCTGGCAATGCTTTTGGGGGGGGCAATGTTGATAAGAACTGACTTGATAGTATTACTGCTGTAATATTTAAAAGTTAACCACTCCATATGTTTAAAAAAATGTTTTAACCAGGTGAGGCAGCATTAGAGTCGTTCAGGCTATATCAAAGAAATGTTTTTTCCTTTAAACAACCTAAAAGTAGATAGGAAATGTGTTTCTAATAATGAGATTAAAGTTAGCCATGACAGTAGAAAAGCTGAGTTGATGTAGTGTTGAAGAAGTTTATTTAATTCTTGTAATCTTGTATCAAAATTGAAACAGTTATCCACATTGTACAATTGCATTTGAGAGACAGGGTCTGTTTTTATGTATGCTTAACATGCGAGCTCTCTCTGAACATTTTCATGGCCTCAAGGTTTGCATGTTGTGCTAATTTCAAGTTCAGGTGCTAATCATGTTCATGGCTGGATCCCTTTCAGTGCATTTTCTCAAATCCTTAATGCAGGAGTTGAGAACTTTTAAAAAGATTGGATCTATCATTATTTTTGGTAGATTATGATAGAAAAAAAAACCTCTATTGGGTGCTACAATTTTGAAAAACTAAATTACACTAAAAAATAATGGAGAAAATATTGAATAGGAAGATAGATTTAGTGCAATTTAGCTTTCCAAAATTGTCTATAGCACCCAATAGAGGGTGTTTTTCCCCCTCTCATAATCCACCAAGAAATTACTCTTAACAGTGACGGAGTAGGAAGCCCTCTTTTAGAATGTATTTGAAACTCGGGAAATTAGACTTTCAAATATTCCCGAAACCTTTGAAAAAACTGGGAGTGCGGTTTTAATTGATATGCAACAAAGTAGACTTTACTAATTAAAATCAAGATGCTGAGCTTGGCTACATGGACCTTTACATGGAAAAGTGGGTTTTACACATTTCCTTTATTGTTCAGTGCGGCAATTGCATCCTTACAGGGTTGTAGGTTGGTGGCTTACAGTTCAAAAAAAAAGAGAGCTGCCACCAGCCCTGAAGACAGACAGTGGGCTTTCGTCCCTCAGACACCCCCAGAATACTAATGAGGAGAGTCAGACCCTGGAGGTCAGGGAGCGAGTCAATCATCCTAGCGATCGTCTCAGTGTGGAGGTTCAAATTAGCCTGAAAAATTCAGCTGCTGGGAGGAGAGGGCGAGCAGCTGTCAGGGGCAGCGCCGAGATGCACTAATGAACCAGATGAATAGTGCAAAAGCTTGAAAATAAAAACAGGACAGTTGACATTTTTCATCTGTCAAAGCAGGAGATGCATGAAAATATACTATTCCTGTTTAACTCCTTAGGGGACATTCAGATTTTTTTTTTTAACACTCTGCAGTATTGAGACAAAAGTAATATAATGAACTCCTAGCGTATGATAGAGAATGAGTGTACATTTACTTAAGGTCTTACAAAGGTGGGGAGACAGTAGCTTATATCTACGGTCTATTTTTAAGATGGCATATTTAACATTTGATTTTTATCATAGTGTCCTGCATTTTAAATTTAAACCTTGTTTGTGATGGTGAATCCTGCATTAGAAATTCCTGCTCAGTGGTGTGTGTTTAGGGCATTCAAGTCCTTATTTTATTTACTTTATGTCGTCATGGGGAACTATTCCCAAGGTTGTTGTGTGTGGGTGTGTGTAGGTTTTATATAAATTATACGCTAGGTAAAACTGTATGTAGCTGCTTTCTAGGTGGGATTTCCAATCCTGTCCCCGCCTGGCTGAGGCTCTGAAGGAGTTAACACCCTGTCTGGAGCACAGGAGACAGATGAGAGCCATTTTCAGCTTGTCCTGTCCCCACTGACGCTCTCTGAGTAGCACAGCATGGACCAGCGTGTTTCACACACACTCTGCCTGTCTGGGGAATGTACACATTGTCCTTCCAAAATCAAACTTATTAGCACATGTAGAAAAGGGTGACTGACTTTGGGGCAGCCTGGCACTCCATGTTGTATTCTTGCGGCTGCGGCTCAGAGATTTAGAAGGTTTCTGAACAGGATGCGAACATTTTAAATTGAATTTTTAGTTTGTAACCTTGCTTACCAAGTAGTTGCTTGCACTTTTAAATGTCAAGTTAGAACCTTGTCTTCAAATGCATTTCAATTCAGTAATGTCTCTTTTAAAGTGGTCTCTCCTCCAAGTTATGTTTTTCTGCATAAAAAATCACCTTTGGATACCTTGAATTGCATCTTGGAGTTATGGATATTTTTAAACACATTTAATGATTCATGAGACATTATCAAAGGAAAGTTATGATTTAAACTAAGGATCAGTTACAATATTTAAAAAGTATCTTCTCTGTTAAGATAACCCTTTTCCTAAATATTATTCTATGAAGAATGAATGGCATGCATTCTAGTCCCTAAGTCCTTGCTAAATTTAATGTAGTTTTAATGTCAGTTTTTTTGTTATATTGTACCATTGCATAGTTGAGCCATACCATATGATATCTGTTTTGTCATGAAATATGCTAGTTGTTTTTAATAGCTATGAACACACACACAAATATCTTCCATTTTTTAGTATTGTTTTATGTTGTATGAGACATATCAGCTATTTTTAGGAATTTTAAATGTTACAAAAATAAGATTTCAAAAATAAAATTAATATTTTTTAGCATTTAATAATAGAAATAATAATCATAAAAATCAAAATGCTTAAATAATTTTATTCAAAGTAATTATAATTATTTTCTACCCCAGTGTCCTATACCTGAAGAAGTCACCTTTAAAGTTGCTTTGTAAGTACATCAGTTTCACTGTGAGTGTTTTACAGATGGCTGCATTGCAGAGTCCTTTCTATGGTGACAAAATGAATTTATACTCTCTGTGTAAGAAGATAGAGCAGTGTGACTACCCGCCTCTCCCGTCAGATCACTACTCAGAGGAGGTAAGTGATCTCCAGCCCAGAGGCTCGTTCATTTTGTTAACTAAGGAATCTTCCCTCCTTCAGAATACGAATGAACAGTACAGGTGGGAGGAAGAGTGCCTTTCATTGTTTCCGCTCTCTCAGAGACTTGTCGTGTGATTCCCAGTGCAGAATGGAGCACAACACAGCGTGTGCAAGAGCCATAGGTAGTTGGCTTTCCTTATGTGGAGTCCAGCCATCGAAGGGAAGAAGGGCTGTTCTGAGTTGCAGCACACTGAGTCCTCAGTCCCGACCTCTTAGACATGAAAGCTGACTGAGGTAGAACTTTCCTCCTCACGCTTTCCCAAATCTGAACAGTGTACCTCTTAGCCACCTGCTCTAAACTTGTCCTTTCTTACTTACTACTTCTCCTTGGGCAGTACCTGTCTTATCACCCCCATCACTGCTTCCGTCAGATTCTTCTGGGTAAGGGTTTTAAGGTTACCATTGTAGGCATGTTTGTAAAATATATTGGATGGGACTGGCAATTTTCAAAGACTTTGAGATCTGAATTCTTGCTTGCCTTGCTGATGCAGTGGAATGAGTTGTTTTGGCACTTACCCAACATCCAGCTTTTCATCAGACAGGATCTTCCATTTTTATCCTAATACATCACGATTATTTGAGGGGGTCGAGTAGGACGAGCAAACAAAGGCTCTTTGGGGACTTCTCATCTGGGACCTACCCGGAGAAGCAGTAAAAAGCCTTGGACATCTCATGAGCAACAGATATTTTTGCCCCAGGAAAATGGAAAGGAAAGATATAGACTATGGTGTTCACTTATTAAGTAATCTTGGCATACTTTCTATTGTGAAATGAATAGCATCTAGTCTTAGTATTGTACAAGGAAATTTAAGTCCATATAGCTTGAATAATAAACATCTAAAGATCTTGTTAACTATATGTGGGTCATGAGTGTTCCTAGGATATAATCAGTACCCACTCATCTAATAGTTTTGATACTGATAGTGAATGATGCCTCCATTTTTGCCTCGTGCCATTGTATTTAGATAATTAGAATCTGCTCTCCGGAAGCAATGATGATAATGCTCTTATGTTAGCCATCTTTAATTACTATTTTGGGTATGGAATATAAATACGGCATTTCACAAACCCAACTTCAGAACCATAGGCCTCGAAATACAGTAGAGTGTGAACAATAATGCAAAACGATAGCAAGAATGTCAGGGGCCTTTCTTTGTTGTGTCATTCACGCTGTCTTCTTCTTTCCGCGAAGCCCATGAATATTTCACATATCTGCATCCTCATCCCCTATTCTTCTTGACTAATTTTCAGACTGTCTGAATTTGCATTTCACATGGTAGCTGATTAGGAGATGCCGAGTGCAGCAGCGAAGCCTCAGCAGGCGGTTACCATGGTGACCTTCAGCAGGATTTTAATGATGATACCACTAGTGGTTCGTTGAAGTCGGCCTGCCTGCAGGGCTACTTCACTGCAGCTAAGTGTGAAGTTGGATATGCGGCTTCTCAGCCAAGGGGCAAATATCAAAGTCTGGCCCAGATAGAAGGTCTTCAAGTTGGGAAAGGAAAATAGATTCCACTTTTTACTTCACTCTCTATAGTTACCATTTCCAAAAGGGGCAGTAAAGCAAAACATGCTATCTGGTGCATCTTCCCAAAGACACACTGCGGTTTCTTGTATTGCCGAAGTCTCTTGTTATGCCCTGATGAAACGAGAGGCTGCGGAAAATAATTCTTAAGAAACAAATTTGAAAAGCATGCAGTCTATTTAACAAATGTTGCTTTAGTCTGATGAAAACATGAAGAGTTCTATAAGACTTTGAAATGCTGATGGTGTTAATATTTGCCCTTTCTAATTAGGAACGCAGTTTGTATATAAACGAATTCTTCCATATCTGTGGTAGCAGCAGAATCCCACACGAATTTCATGCTTCCATAATGATATTAGTGATGTCTCCCGTGCTTAGGATCAAGGCTCTTTAACAGTTTAAAAACCCAAATTGGTATTTGCGAAGTTAGCAGAGAATCGGGACCAATGTGAAGGTAGATGCCAACTTTAGCACTGAATTTGTATGAAAGACTACATCACCGTGTCTTTTAATAGTTAAAATAGTAGATTTCTATAAGTGAAAAATAAAAAACAAAATAATAATAATAACCTTCAGAGCTTTCTAGACTTAGGTTCTGATTTTTTTTTTAAGCTTCCTGGCCATGGAAGATTTACAAAGGGACACTTCAAAGCCAGCCTGCCTCAGCAATTGGAATTGTAAGGAAAATGAGATTTCTAAATACAATCATCCCTTTTAAGTTAAAAAAAAAAAAAAAAAACAACAAAACCCAAGAACTTTAAAAAGAATGGGAATTTTGCCCATGATAGTCTCCTACAAGAAAATTACAGTTTAACATTAAAAACCAAATCAATATGCTTTGGAAATCTTAGTATGTACATCATATCTTTTCTTTTAAAATATGGTATATATACATATAATGTAGGTTCTAGATTGAAATATTTCAGCTACACATGGAGGCTCTTATAAAATGTATATTATAGCCTTTGTTTCTGATGACTTTGATTTGTATATATTTGGTATTCCTTATTCTTTTATTTTTCCTGTATCAACCTTATCCGTGTGTGAATAGAGAATTACAATCCTTAAAAACTGGGGCTGAAAACAGCTGCCTTCCCTTCAACAGCTCTCTGTGTAGATTGTCTAGTGGGTGATGACAAAGCCAGGCCTTCTTGGGGATTTGCTGTTTATCAGGAACCATAAGCCAAGCGCCTGCGCAGTCTGCCTGCCCTTAGAACTTAATGGTCCTGGACACATCTTTCCTTCACTGTGAGTGTGCGTGCTGCTAGAAGGTCCATGAATTTTTATGTTTTTAAAGGTGCCGCTTCCCCTTTTCTAACTGGCCTCTTCTCTCTATCGTTTCCCTAACTCTTCTCTCCTGCACCTTCCCCTGGCGGTCGCGTCTCATGATAGCTGTTCCGTGGAATATGCACCTTCCCCTCTACAAGGTCAAGCATCTCCCGCAACTCTGCTCTTGTCCACATTTCTAGGGCCTGATGAATTTTAAAACTTGGGTGATGGACTGACTGAGGAAGTAAAGGAGTTGGTATTAAAAAGAGAACATTTTAAAAAAATAAAATGAATGGCCTAGTCAGTGGTGACTGAATCAGAGAAACTTCTCAAAAGAATTGCCTAGTGAGGCACGAGATCAGCCAAAGGCATGCCGGGAGATGTGGTAACTCTCTGTCACTGAAACTCTTCCTGTATGGGCTTTCTTCTCATTCTTTTGTACAAGCATTATGAACTGTGAAACATCTGGACATTGACTAGGAAATGATACAGTTGGTCCCAGTACTTAATTTCTTGAAGAGACACTGAAATGGTCATCAGAATTATATACTTGTTCTGTCAGTCATTTCTTTAGACTCAACAGGGGAAAAAAATGCCTGAAAATCCAAGTTCTAAAAAGTCAAAAAGGACTTGCAGATGAAATGAGGATAGGGTAATCTTTGTTCTAGAAAATAGCAAAGCAATAATAGATTGAAAACTTGAAGTGCTTTGAGAAGGAAATAAAAAGCACCTACAAACCCTTGGAAAGATGGTTAGTATTCTTTTAATAAAGTTGACTGTGTTATTAGAACAGTAGAGCTGAATTGATTGCTATGTTCGATGTTGCTTAGTCATTTGGTTTGGGAGTAACACCAGGCATCAAGCTCAGGGCCCTGTGCCTGCTAGGTAAAGAATCTCGCTAAGTTGTGTGGGCTGAGTTTAAAATTACCCCGTAACCCTGGGTACCTTTGACCTGGTGATTCTCCTAACTTAAACCCTCAAGTAGCTGAGATTATAGGCCTGGACTACCAGGCCCAGGTCAGTAATTTTAAACATATCGTGTATAAATAAAATAGAAAATGTATTTTCTAGTTATATTTTGGAAAAGTCACTAGCTTCTTAAATGGTCTCTGTCATTTTATGTTAAATGTTAGTCAGTTTTATAGTTCAACATTTAGATCAGTTTGTTGTATCGAAAGCAGTTTAAAAACTATCCTTAGAGATGCGGGCCTGAGGGTCGTTTCCGCTCAAAGCTGGTGTAAAGTGTGAGCTAAAAGCTCTTACCTCAGCTCCGGCCTGCTTTGCTCTCACTCTGTCCAGTTATTTTCACTGTCGTAGCAGGACAGTGTGCCTCCTTTGCGTTTGTTCTCTTCTGGCAAGTGAGAGAAGCGATTGTAGGAGAACAGGATTGTGTGTTTGCCCCGTCCTTCCTCTCTGGCCTTCCTGGGTTGGCACAGCACCGCGGCCTGATGCTTCACTCACAAGTTAAGGACTGGCAGGAAAGACCTCTTTTTATTCTTCTTGGGACATCTACACACAAATAAATAGAAGTGGCAAATAAATAGTATGCACACATGAACTCACATGCCAAAATAGCCATTTTTTTTCAAAGTTTTTAAAATTCAAGAATATTTATTCCTATGATACATAATCAACTTCATAATATTTTAATTTAATGAAACTGATTTCATGGATTTTATGATATGTTGTTAGGGCTTTCATAAAACTAATGTTGCATTTTCAACTTACAGAATCACCCTTTTACCAGTATTTTGTTCAAGAACCTAAGACACAGGCTTTGTCCTAGCTTGCATACAATCAGGTAGGCTTGGTGTGTTGAGAGCGGTGGTGGACTTGAGTTGGGTGGGGAAGGCTCCCTGCCTCCCCTGCTTGTGCTGCAGTGAGCTCACAGCCCCAGAAACTGCTCAGGTGTTCACCACAGGCAGCTCCTGAGCTCTGTAGACTTCTCCGTTTTACACCCTTTTACTTGCCACCCGCTCTGAAATTCCGACTGTATCATGTCAGAGAGCACGCTTGCCCATCTGGCTTATGACCCTGCAGAGGAATGGAGGAGTAAGGGTACTCTGTGGACAGTAGCAATCATCCAAGTCTGTAAATGTTCCTACACCAGTGATCAGCTGGGTTACTTCCTCTGTGCCCCTCAGTCTGCTTCCCACATGCACACAAAGGAGTGACCATAAATACAAATCTTAGAGAGAAGGGATTTATAAGTTAACATTTACAAAGAATCCTTAGTTTTCAAGACTTGCTTTATGTAACTAAGAGAAAAAGATGAAAGTGTCAGGTAGGCCGTTTCTAGACTTTTTGAAGTTCATGGATGTTTATAAATAATATGAAGTTTTGCCGGGCGGTGGTGGCGCACGCCTTTAATCCCAGCACTCGGGAGGCAGAGGCAGGCGGATCTCTGTGAGTTCGAGACCAGCCTGGTCTACAGAGCTAGTTCCAGGACAGGCTCCAAAGCCACAGAGAAACCCTGTCTCGAAAAACCAAAAAAAAAAGAAAAAAAAAATAATAATATGAAGTTTCTAATTCTCAATTGCTAATAGGATTTTTTTTTTTTTAGGAATTTCTTAGGCTTGTTACTGAAAATTAACCAGAGTTACTTAAATTGTCGCTGGCAAGTTTTTTCCTAATAAATCCTTACAATAACACCGAAATGAACGACTTTAAAATATGTGGTACACACACTGTTTTAAGGAGCATTTATTCAAGTGTTTTCACAACCTTTAGAATTATGTAGTCATATTCTAAACAAGACAAAAATATTTACTATAGAGTATATAGTTATTGGATGTGAATATCAGCGTTATGTAATTATTTAAATTGTCATCCAGTGTTATCTCAGAGACTGGCAGCATTTGATATTCCTTCTTACACATTGTCTTAGTAAATTGCATATTCCTATCACTGTACTGTTTAGCCACTGCGCTAAAGGTCGCTGTGGAAGAGATCTTTAAGCTGTTTTGATTAAACATGTAGATCTCTTTAAGCAGGCCCTTTGTTCACCTGTGCTGCTGAAGTGACACTGGAGAATTGTTCCTTGCAGACACAGATCCAAAACGGCGCCCTATATTTCACATACCCTGTGGGATCCTATAAAACCATGGAACTTTCTGTAAGACTTTCAGTTTCCAAAGACGCTGAATGGTATCTGATTGCGAAGTGCAGACATTACCTCTGTGTAAGACGGCTTTCCTTTTTCTCCACCCGTAAGTCAATCATTAGTGACACTTTGGTGTCCATGCTGGATATGCCTAATCATTTTGTATAAATACCTAAAGCTCCAGATACAGTGGCTGTAATGTATTACAGCAACATTGGGGTGCTAAAGTGTGTCCTTGGATAGATGGAAATTGGGCATATCTAGGAGGCTGATATAACATAATTGGTCTCAGAGGGATTAAGATAGGGCTGATAGAGAAACAGTACCAATAGAATTAGTCTTTATTATCCTATTGAGAATAGCGGTGGTGACCTAAAGCTATAATACACAAAGAGCCTGACTGTTATTACCCCTATGAGGCTGAACTTGAACTGTAATTGGGTTAGCACCGTGAGAACAATGACTCTTGACACTCTCTTTAATATTTCTGGTTTTAGGCTGCATGCTTTGATATTTCTTTGGAAATTCATAGATCAAAATATATTAATGGTTTATCTACTAAATTTGAAAACTACGTTAATTTTATAATTCTTTACAAATATATCAAAATCACTTCATTAGCTTTTAGTATCTCTGAAGCATATGAAAAGGCTCTTAAGTGGTCACACCTTTTTTGGCATTTTATATTAAAAGCTATAACATACAGATCTTTTTAAAAATATAAAACATAAGAAATAAACTATGATTTTAAAAAAAGAGTATCTTTTGGTTCACATTAGCTGTCCTTTCTGTTGTCAGTGTTATACTTGAGATACTGAGAGGTGAAAACTGAATAGCTCTCTGGTTCCGCAAACACATTTCTATGCAAATGAATACCTGGTGGTCTTAGAAATTAAAACTTAACATAAAACAATAGAGATAGCAAACTTGACTTCATTGTCTTGACATTTTCCTTTAACATGGTTAAAAACATAGCAGCTACTGTCATTGCAAAATATTGGCTAGTTGTTAAAAAGAATTTCTAAATAACTTGCTTTCTTTCAGAGGGCTAGAGAAACATTTTAAAAAGAAAATACTAAGGGAGCCAGCCTTTAGTCTCAGAACTCAGGTGGCAGAGGTAGGAAAATTTCTGCAAGCTAGTGGACAGTCAGAACTATGTAGGAAAATCTTTTCTACACACACACACACACACCCCTAAGATTGAGGTCTTGAATAAGATTGAGGTCTTGAATATAATCATCTTATTTTGATGTTTCATGTTTGACTTTATTTGGTGTCACTTCTTTTTATGGGGGCATTGTATAAGGTCCCTTTCACTGAAGACCTTATTTCTAATAAGGCCCTTATATGAAGGTTTCATCCCAGTCTCCCCAGTAATGAGAATCAAAGGTCTTATGCCTGTTAGGCAAGTGCTCTCCAGCCCACTGTGTTTAAATTTAGAATCTAATGATAAAATTGCTCTGAATTGAAATCCACGTTCCTTTTGGGAGGGAGTTACTGCCAGTTTCATGGATGGGTTGCTTAAAAAAAAAAAAAAACAAAAAAAACACTAAAATTGTAATCCAAGCTGTCATGCTAGGCCAATAATATTCAACTGGACATGTTTGTATCAACACTTAAGATTGTTTTCAGGATAAAGTGACTCTGATTTTCTCTACAAAATGCTCGACAAAATGGAGTGTCCTATGAACTGTGAATGCAGGGGACCATTAATGTTAGAGCCTCATCGTACTGCCTAGTTTTATATCAACTTGATACAAGCTAGAGTCATCTGAAAGAGGGAACCTCAATAGAGAAAATGCCTCCCATAAGATCTGGCTGTAGGGTACTTTCTTAACTAGTGATTGATGGGGAAGACCCAGTTCATTGTGGGCTGGTGGTCCTCGGTGTTCTATAAGAAAGCAAGCTGAGCAAGCCGCAAGGAGCAAACCAGTAAGCAGCATCCCTCCATAGTCTCTGCTCCATCAGCTCCTGCCACCAAATTCCTGTGCTATTTCACTTCCTGGCCTGGCTTCAGTCAATGGCTACAATGTGGAACAGTAAGCCAAATGAACCCTTTCTTCCCCAACTTGCTTTGGTCAGAGGGTTTCCATTGCTGTGATGAAACACCAACTTGTAATCGCTATTCTTGCTGTCTTTTGAGAACAGCCGACAGTCTGCCCATCACTATCTGAAAGGCCATCCCACCCTTGTTCAGAGGTAGTCGTGTAGAAACCTGTAGACCAAGTTAGAATCTTTCTATGACAGCAAGAGTTCTTAAAAGCCTGTGCCTGAAATGAGGGTGTTTCAATTCAAATCTACATCCTGCCTTTATGATTTTGGACCATTGCTGCTTTGCAAAATGGCACCACATTGGTAGTTGTCCTGTAGCATGATTAGGAAGATTTGAGTTTGTTAAATCATACAAAAGTACATAGCAAAATATACTTATAACATTTCATTCATAAGTATATTGAGGCCTGAGAATTCCATATTTTACCTATCTGTCAGTGACAATTCTGTCAGCGATTCCACTGGCAAAAAGACTATGACAGTTTTCTTAACTGGTGGAGATTGAATGTACAAAAGGGGACGGAAAAGCAAACACTTTGTTCTGCATTGTCTTCATCTATGGTTGCCTCTGGAGTCCTCCATGCTGTCCTTACATGGCTGACATCTGGACAGTGTACTGCTCAGTGGCCCCCTCATACTCCCACCTCTGTTTCTCCCTGTTGCTAGTCCTTGCTCCTCTGGAGTGCTCCGGTAAGTGCCGTCACCTTTAGCTGTGCTTATGTTCTGTTCCTCTTCTAATTTTGGCTGATTCTCTTCGTGTGTAAGGGCTGGCCATTTGTTGTTTATTGGTTATAAAGTGCACCCTGTTCTGAAGTTCTGCCAGACAGGTAATTTCTGAACTAGCTTGTACAGCACGGCAGTGTTAAAAAGTAAATTTTTATTCTGCCCGCTGATATTTTTGTTGAATATGATGAGTTTTTGTAACCTCGTTACCATTTCCTGTAACCTTTTCTGTTTCCTTTCTCATTCTTAGTTTTTGACGGTTTGGTAACCTTATAGGACACGCTGTCTTTTTTAACATGAGAATCATCATCTAAGGGCTCTCCCTACACTTTCTGCATTGTACATAACTGGGTACATTTGACTCTAATTGGTAACATACTAGCCTTTCTTTTATTAAATTAACATAATAAAATGCCTTATATGTTGCCAAATTATTTAATCACTTCCAGTACCACTCCATGTTCTTTTAAAAGGAATATAAGTTGATATTTTCACACTTTTTCAAGGGATATAACAAATTACACATCGAGCATTGTGATTTCCAAGTATGTCTGAAGCTAAATCATTATATTTTCTTCTGATAGCATTGGCTAATTAAGGACTGGAAATGGGTCAGCATTTCTGATGATCAGCTCTAGTCTCCCTATTTAATAGGTAGAGAAATAAACTTGCAGAGGCAGAGTACAGAGCGCAAGGCTCCTTCAGCAAGGCTGCTTGCCGCTGCCCTCCCTTGCCTCCTTCACGTTGCCTGACCCCCACATCTGCCAGTTTGGCCCACAGAGTTTATCTGTATCTCTGCCATGAAGGACAGAAAGTAAGGATTTAATGGCTCACTAAGTGCTTGCTAATGTGCATGCCAGAAAGTTTGACATATCTAAACTACTCCTAATGACAACAGGTACAGGGCAAAAAGGTCCGAGTACAAAGATGCTGTATGCTGTTACTGAGTATGAAGGTGCTGTGTGCTATGACTGAGTACAAAGATGCTGTATGCTAAGACTGAGTACAAAGATACTGTTACAAGTAGACACCTAATTTGCAAAACAAAGGTCATTGGAATTGAATAAAACCCAATATTCTAATTAATAGATCTGGAAAGGAAGGTATCTTAACCTATGGGGATATTTTCCCCCTAGTATATAGACAGATCTCAAGTCTCTCCTTTATAAAGTGGGAACATTTAAATACTACTTCACAGAGTTCAGAATTGGAGTCATATTTATACTTTATCTTGCTGGTGATTTATATAATAGAAAATAAACTAAGACTAAAATACATATTTTATACAAAATAATTCATTATAAGTGTATCTAACACACGCGTATTCTCATCTCCTTTTATGAAACCGTAGGCTTGCTAAAACTAGTATATTAACTTTTAGATCAGATACTTGTGTACATATCTACGGTTAACTTAGAAGCCCTCTAGAGAACTATTCAGAATTGCTTTGTTCAAAATTAAGGCAGCTGATTTTAAGTTTTGTTTTGTCTCTTCAGCTACGACAGCTAGTTAATATCTGCATCAACCCAGACCCGGAGAAGCGACCAGACATCACCTACGTGTATGACGTAGCAAAGAGGATGCATGCATGTACCGCGAGCAGCTAAACTGAGAATCATGAAGAAGGCAACCAGAATAACTTAAAAGTATTTTTTGTGCAAATCATACCTCCCTGTTTTTGTCTGGGTGTTACGATTAATATGTCAGAGCTCATGTGCTTTCAATCCTTAACCAGTTTTCAAATAAGCTTCCTTTTCTACCAGGCTCGATCTCCTCGCAAATTCACAAGACTTTGGGATACTCAGATTTCATTAAGAGAGCAAGTACAAGAGTTTTTAAATTACTTAAGGTTTGAGGATCGTTTGAAGTTTTCTGCTGAGAAATTGTGTTTGTAGATCGCTAGTGCCATACGGTGAATAAACATGTTGGCACACAGCAGGAATGCAGGACCTGAGGAAAAGACCCGGGCGTTGACTTGTTTGCTTTAAGTCGCTATGGACATTGCAGTGGACACAATTGTGAACTTATGTGATTTTTTTTAAGTTTGAAGTATGTGCTTTAGTTCTTAGCATTATAGTTTTAAAATATAATTATGATAAATGCAGACAAACTATTTGAGAAACATAAAATTCTTAGTTTATACATTAAAATGCAACTATTAAATGTGAAAAGGTAGGGATAAAATGTGAGTCAGACACTGAAAGTTTTGTGTTTTAATACCTTTGAAAAGCCTCTGCATTTAAATGCTATAAATAAATCCATTTTAAAAGCGGTTAAGGATTTGTTTGGCTGGTGTGAGAGTCATTTTTAAAGTTGCACATTGCCCAAGGCTTTGTGTGTTTTTATTGTACATTTGAAGAATATTCTTGGAATAATCGTGCAGTAACTATAATTCAATTTCTTTATAAATCTAAATACGTTTAACTCATAACTGTACACTGTAAACATATGTTCTTATTCATAGATTGTATTGAAGTTTTGATCAATTCCCTCCAGAATTTTTTTTTATTCTTTGAGTTATTTATATTGTGTGTGCATATTATCCATTAATGTTTCAGATTTTCTGAGAACATAATTAATTTCCTTTTTAAACGCTATTTGGTATGCCAACACTTTTCTTAGATTTAAATTTTTTTTTTTTAACTTTTGGGCCACTCTGTTTGCATGTGCCTTTATCTTGTTAGAAAGAACGATGTATGTTACAATGTGCCTATGAATGTCGACAGTTCTGAGTCATTGGACAAGGATATAATTTTAGAATATGTTTATGGACATGAATACTGGCCCTTGCTGCAGACAGAACTGTTTCGAGAATAACATTTCAGTGGAGAGGCTTTGGAGCCAAGTACTGTATTTGTGCATGAGGATGACTGACATGGAGAAGCTTCTTTTAGTTGAGGAAATGGAGAGTTGCTTAGGAAACCCTGTTGGAGAGGTTAGGAAACCCTGCTGCGGAGGTTCGTTTCCCTGAATGTCTTCATCCTTCTACCAACCAGTTTCCTCAGAAAACGTGAGTGGTAGTGACTGTGACAGAGAGCTGTGTGTGCGGTGCTAGAACCTCGGGAAGGGGTAGCCTGCCAGGATGGCAGCCCCTGTCAGGGAGCACGTATTTTGGCAGAACGTTTTTTGGTTTTGTTTTCTCACATAGTATTGTTCCTATCGTTATTTTCAAGTGAATAATATCTGTTTTCTCATTTTAATTGGCTAGATATTCTGTCTTCAGCGTAATTTCATCTTGAGTTTGACAAAGGAAACTTGGATGGTCTTTGTCATGAAGCCTGAACTGGGTGCATCCCAGATCATAGTGGCTCATAGCATTTACACTGGGCTTCAAATAGAAATGTCCCCAGATGTGTGAAGGCTACTTCTGCTGACCATTTGTGCTTGTCCGTTGTAATGTTACAGGAGGGAGAAAGATGAGACATCCCCTGCCGACAACAGTGGTTTTCTTACAGTCCTTCAAAGTACAAGGTTCTAAACTCATTGGCTTGGCCCCTCGTAGTGACTTTGCTTTATGAATTTGTCTCCTAAAAAGAGCTGGAGAGTCAGGGATGCCCATTATAATTTTTTACAGGAGGAAACCTTCAAATACTTTTTTTAAAAAAATCCAAGTGTTCATATTTCCCCCCAAAGAAACCATTGTGTAAAGCCAAATTCAGTGGGATATTTGCAAACAGTTGTGGAATTGATTAGAAGTTCTAGTTTTAACAATCACCTGTAAAATATTCTCTGTTTATGAGTAAATTTTATATTAAGTTAAATATTGGAACTGATTTGAGTAACAAGTCAAAATAAAAGGTACAGCTGAACCTCACTGGTACCAGTTACCCAGGGGAGAGTGCGGTAACTTTTGGTGTGCTGAGGTGTGGGGTGAATGAAGGGCACCCCCATCTGCAGTGCTCAACAGTGTGCAATGATTGTGAATTTAGCGAGATGTCCTGAGGCATGAGTGCTTTACTGTTCTCTAGAGTGTCCATTACAAAACACCTTTCTTGTATCCGTATACTTCAGGTGTTGCTCTGAACTTTTCCTGTATTTATTATAACCAAGATGCTGTTATTCACATGACATGTTTATTCTTTAAATTGAATGTATTGTTCATAACCCACCAATGCTCATATTCTTAGCCTTCTATCTCCATAGTACTGTAATATGAACTTCTTTTGTGAAATACTTTTTATTTTGTTATGCTTTAAATACACATGCAAAAGGGTTCTGTTATTAGCTTCAAAAGTGTACAATATCTTAATATAAATATAGAAAAATAAAAGATGAGTACTGTAAATCTGAGTATCTGTAATTCCCTCTCTCTCTCTTAGCTCCTCAAATATTTCAAGTTTTAAGTGGTGCTGAACCTACAGAAACAGCTCTTATGCTTTTCCAGAACTTTGCCGTTTTGAAGAAGCTTAAAACCTGAGACTCAAGAGTCTTGCCACTCTAGAGGCTTGGATTTTATGGTTTGATTTTGAACATGCATTATATTACAAAACATAATTTTACTGGTGTCTTCAGTGTCTCTCTTTCTGTCATTAAATAAAAGGTATATTAACCTTAAGGAAAGGATATTCACTTTCCTGGTTCGAAACTTTAGAATTTAAGGCGGTGGGTTCCATTACCAGTTGCTACAGTGGGCTGCTAAGAATCACTGATAATTGATACAATTAATGTTCTCCTAAGTGATGGTCACTGCCAGCAAGGGGTTAGAATATCTTAGGAGGGGAAATGTATTTCATCAGACATTTGTTAATAGGTTCATTTTATAACCCTTGGCCTGTACTAAAGAAACTTTGGTTTGATTATGTGAGCGTGGGTATGTGTTAATAATTGTAAAATAATAGTCAGTTTTAACCACATTATAATATTTAATGCTAGTTGTAAATTTTATTTCAAATGTCTAGATTCATTGGAAGAGTCAGTACCAGCATAAATATTTCAAAATCTAACAAGTTCAGCTGAGGTACCACATGTTCACGTGGCTAATTTTTTTAAATCAAAATAGGAAATAATTTCAGAAGTCCCTCAAATTATCAAGTGAACTTGAAGATGTTCTTTAAACTGATTTACTTGACTTCCTTCTGAGACCATGAAGCCTGTACCATACCATTTATTTTTGAGCATCTTACTCAGCGAAATTTCTTCCTAGTTACCTTACACACTGATTTTAATATCCACACCAGTACTGACCTCTTTGTTCGTTTCAGTGCCCAAATCAAACTGTGCATCTTAAGAGGCAAAGTAAAAGGAAAATTTTACAGTTAGGGTTTGTAGCTCAGGACCTTGACCAGATTATTTTCCATGTCATGGTTATAACCCATAGGAAAGCATTCTTGTCATAGGCAAAATTCCTCATTTTTCTAGCCGTTACTGTCGGTGTAAAATTGAGATTGAAATTCCTAACTGGGTAAACTCACTTTGTCAGAACCCTATATAGTATTGCATGTCACCTGAGTGCTTGATAAATGTGGCCATTATCACATGGGTGAGGAAAGAATGCATGAGCATCTTGATAACTGTGGCCATTATCACATGGGTGAGGATGTGTGAGCATCCTCTGTTCCCTATTCTCTTTCTCAGCCCCACAGCTTCATTTTTAAATGACTTCATCTTTTCTTTCCAGTAGAATGTCTAATGAGTCCGTTTTCACTATAAAAAATTGCAAGAAATCTTCTTAAGGGGACTTAAGTGTTCTTTTTCAGGAGTACCCAGATAACATGCAGTGTTTTTACTGTCTATCTTAACAGTGGCCAAATGACTCCACGTGGTACTCACTCTCCCTGCTTGAACCTAAATGTCAGTAAAACAAATCTTAGTGGTGCTCAGTTCTTAACACGATGCCTCCTTCTTCCTGGTCACTGCAAAATTAATAATTGAGCATTGTGATGCTGCAAATGCAACTGAGCTCTTCCTTGGGACTGCAGCTAAAAGCAGAACAGGCAAGGACTTAGGAAGGAGGGATGAAAAGAATGACAAAAAACTAAACGAGAAGGTTTCACAATGGGTTTCTAGTGTAAAGAAACAAGGCTGGCCTTGAACTCAGTAGCCTCTGTCTACCCCAGGTACTGGTATTAAAGATATGGGTCACCATGCCTGGCCTTAAGCTTTTCTTTAATTCACTTTCACAAGTTGAAACCTTAGCTGAATGAGGTCACCACTCCCTTTATTTCCTTCTAGCATCAGGTATTTCTTTAATCAGTAATCTGTTTATCTTCTTGAACACAGGATTTAGCCGCATTATGCCTCCTGGTGCCCCCTTTCTCCTTAAATTGTATGCTTTTTATTTTTTATGTTTTCATTTTTTCCTGTTTAACTTGGTCTTTTTCATCATAGATCTACATAAGACTTGCCAATAATAATCAAACAGTCAATACTAGGCTGTATTTAGATCTCTTCTGCCAATACTGTTAATCTAAAACTCTTCAATTTAGCATCGGCAGATTTTTTTGTGAAAGGACACAGAAAAGAGTCATATTCCTCACCAAAACATAAGAATGATCTCTAGGTCACTTACTAATATTCTTTTCCTCTGAAACCCCTCGAGCCTCTTCATAATGTACATTGCACTCAGTACCATTGTCTTTCCTGCTCCTACTAGTATGGCTCATTAAATCCTACTTAAAGTATCCAATTGCTTTTCTTGTCCAAGATCCCAGGCTGTTCCACATTCCTTCAAACAAAATCATGGTCAGGCCTATCACAGCAATATTCTAGCTCCCAGTATCAACTTTTATCTTAGGATTTCTATTGCTGTGAAGAGAAACCTTGATCATGGCAGCTCTCATAAAAGAAATACCTATTGGCACTGGCTTAAAAGTTCAAAAGTTTAGTCCATTGACATCATGGCATGGCAGGCAGACATGGTGATTAGATAGATAGATAGATGGATGGATGGATGGATGGATGGATGGATGGATGGATGGATGGATAGATGGATGGATAGATGGATAATAGAGATCTTGGTCAGTAGGCAGAAGGAAGAGAGAGCAACACTAGACCTAGTTTGGGCATTTGAAATCTCGAAGTCCATTCCCAAGACAAACTTCCAACAAGACCATACCTACTCTAACCAGGCCATACCTACTAACAGTGTCAATCCCATTTCCCTTCCTTCAACTGCCAAATCCTCACACATCATGGAGTCGATTTTTGTGTTGGCAACTACTGGCAGCACGGGCCTAGTTCAAAGTATGGTATTGTGTCAATTTGACACTAGTTAGAGTCAGAGAGGAAGGAACCTCGGTTTAGAAAATGCCTCTATGAGATTCAGTTGTAAGGCATTTTTCAAGGGCCCAGCCCACTGTGGTGGTCCTAGCCACCTGGTCTATAAGAAAGCAGGGTGAGCAAGTGATGGGAAGCAAGCCAATAAGCAGCACCCCTCTTTGACCTTGGCATTAGCTTCTTCCTCATGGTCCCTGCCCTGTTTGAGTTCCTGTTCTAAATTCCTTCAATGATACATAGCTATATGGAAGAGTAATTTAAAAATCCTATTCTCCCCAATTTTGTTGAAGGGGGGTATTTCATTGCAGCAATAGAGACCTTAACTAAAATACCCGGTGACACTCCATTGGAGAATACTGATTTTCGCTTTCTTATTAGGCATCTTTGCAAATACCTTATTGCTTAGATGTGGGATGTTTTGTCCACTTCCCCTTCTTAATGTTAGGATCTGTCTCATTTGAACTTGTGCAGGTCTTGTATGTCTGTCATAGTCTCCTTTGAGGGTTCATGTGTCTCAGCTCTGTTGTGTCTTGGAAGGTGATGTTTCCTTGTATTCACCTATCACCTCTGGCTCTTACAACTTCCCTCCTCCTTTTCCATATAGATTACTGATCCTTCAAGAGCAGGGTTTGATTAAGACATCCCATTTAATATTAAATATTGTTTAAGTCCTAATGCTTAAGTATTATTAAGACTGGAATTTGTTACATTTCCACTAAATCCTATCTACTGCAAGAAGCATCTGCTCTGATGTGGGTTGAGTAAATTACTGATCTTTGGGCATAGCAATATGGCATTAGGAGACATTGAATTGCTGTCTCCATCTAGTGTAATAGGTTTTCTCCTAGGCGTATAACCTATCTAGAATCAAGTTCTCAACCACTTTATCAGTGTCGGATATGAGTTGTATGTCATAGAATGAGCCTTAAGCGTTTTCAGAAGTTTGTTACTTAGTCCCATAATGTTTGTTCCATGTTGTATCCGTATATCTTTTAAGTTGCAAGATTAGTAGCTGGGAGATATTAATTCTTCTTTCCTCCTGCTATGGCATGCAGAGTATGTTAGGGCACCATGAATGCTAATTCATAAAGATGAAGCTTTTAGTTATGCACTGACTTGTCTTGTCCATGTTCAGTAAGGAGAGTTAGTGGTATCTTCACCAGTTTGGCTTAGATGTCTACATCAGTCAGGATGTGGAAATTAATAACCTTGACAATAGCCTACGGTGCTTTGGGGGTGAGCATCTGTCAGACCCCTTTGGCCAAAGGCTAAAGATGTAACCTATTCCTGACAAGAGGTTTTACTTAGTGTCATTAAGATTTCTAGTTGGAGATTGTCTCTTCCGTTGTATGGTGATGCCATTTAAATTTCTTACACACAGAGAGAGAATGGGGGGGTGGATATTGATTCTATAGTAGTTTGTTTTATATGACTCTTCAAAGGGCCTTTAGTGTTAGTTGTCCCACCTCATTCTACAGTCTCTCCTTTACCCAGTCTTCCAGTCCTCCCTCCCTACTTAATCCTTCTATTCTCCATAATAATATGTTCATTCTATTTCCTTTCCTTGGATAATTCTCTCCTCCCTCCTGGTCCCTTAGTAGCTACCCAACTTCTCCACATCTGTATCTTTTTATACAGGTAGAATAGAGACTACATTCTTCTGGACAAGTACAAAAGACTAACCTAGAAAATTAAAGTAGCAAAAGATTGACCTTGACCTTTCAAGCATGAGAAGTTACTGTACTAGCTCCTTAGGAGGACATGGACCAAGAAAGGGTGAATAGTGTTGGCACAAAATTAAAAAGCCACACATTCCTAATATCATGGGAACTTCATATATAAAAGAGATGGCTTCTATTTGTGGGAAAGCCTTTTCTTAGTGGTCTGCTAAATAAAAGGCCCTGGTATAACTGACTGCACACAATATGAAAACAAATGAATTCTTAACTCACCTTAAATGTAAATAACAGTTGGGTTGATGATGGACATTTTAAAATAAGAACAATAAAGGAAAAATATTAGACAATTTAGGAAATGAATAGCTTTGCAAATGAGTAACACATAAGTGACTTTAGGGGACTAAATACAGATATGGTTAAATACAGGTGCCCAATACTCACATCCACAGAAAAGTGCCACAGTATCAGCTGGGGGGGGCACATTTTCAGTTGGGTAGCCATGGATGACACTGAAAATGAACAAGAGGCAGACAGGGAACCCTATAAGGTTCAGAGACCTAAGGCCACATCATAGTAAGGAAAAAGTATTCTGCCATCTACCGTCTTGTCTCCAGGCAGAGAAAGAGGCAGTCTCCCCTCTGCAGGGGCAAGCACGAGGGGAGGAGTCCCACCATACCAATCCTCACAGACTGGCAGCCCTTCTAGATTAGTAACCTAAAACCTGCACAGTAGCATGGCTTGGGAAAAGGGTCTCACGTGATCTCCCAGGAACCCAGAGTCATCAGACCAAAGTGGTTATTCTAGCAGGATAGCAGCCCCCCTCCTCCCAACTTCCCAAGTCAACCCCCCCCCCCATATTCTGCTCCAGTGACCCTCTGGGCTGCTTCTAGATAAATCCCACATGAACAAGTGTAGTGACAGACTCAAACCCACCAATTGCTCAGCAGTAGAGGGGATAAGTGTTGTAACACAGAGATGGTTAACATGTCACAGAAAGGAAATTGGGAGCTTGCTCTCTGAGACCAAGAGTAAGACTAGCAGTGTGTTTTTCTGAGCTGAAGTCAGAACTCCAGTGTTTAGGGTGGTTTGAATAGGAATGCTCCCCATAGACTCATAGAATTGAATGCTTAGTCACCAGGGAGTAGCACTATTGTGTGTGTGTGACCTTGCTGGATGAAGTGTGTCACTGGTGGTGGGCTTAGAGGTTTCAAATGCTTTCACCAGTCCCAGTCTCTCTCCCTCTCCCTCTCTCTCTTCCTGCTGCCTGCTGATCCAGATTTACAACTCTCAGCTCCTCTAGAACCCTGTCTGCCTTTACGCCACCATGTTTTCCCCAATGATGATAATAGGCTAAACCTCTGAACCTGCACTCCAGACTCAAATGTTCTCCTGTATAAGAATTGTCATGGTCATGATATCCATTCACAGCCCTAGAAACCCTAACTAAGACAGAAGTTGGTACTAGAAACTGGGGTATTGCTGTGATAGACTAGAAAGTGCTTTTATTTGGAGGAATGTGGAATATTGGGACTTTGGATTGAGAAACCAGTAGAATTCTTTAAGCAGGGTTTAATGGGCCACACAAGTAGGAGCTTCAAGGACAGTGGTGATAAGGTTGATTTGAACTGTGGGGCACAGATCTGGACTTTTCAGAGGAGAAGACTGTTGATATGTGGGGAAGATTCTTGTGATATTTGGGGGAAGAATGTAAAATGTGGCTGCTTTCTGCCTTTGTTCAAAAAGATCTGCCCCAGGCTAAATTGAAGAGCTGTTGATCAATAAATAGCCTTAGCAGAGGAGAATTCCAGACAAGCTAGTTAGTATTGACTGTGTTGTTTGGTTATCAGTGGCTAGTCTTTTCTTTTTCTTTTTTTTCTTTTTTTTCTTTTTATTTTTTTAATTGGTCTTATTGCACTATATATTTTTGTCCACTTTCAGTGAATAGCTTTATGCAGATTTGTAATGAAATGGATGAAGCTGAGCAAGGAAAATATAAAAAGTACTGTTTGAGAAGAAAAGAAGCATCAGGAAGTAAGTCAAGTTCAGTGCTCAAAGAGACAAAAAATTTTAAGAAAAACCTGATGATAAATTAATAAAAGGGTATGGTGACTTCAGGGCAAGACTTCACCCAGCTAAGCTTCCAATTTGTGGAAATGAATTAACAGAAAAGTTTAGGACCAGGTGTGGTGCACACCTGTAATCCCAGCACTTGGGGGAGGCAGATGCAAGTGATCTGAGTTTGAAGCCAGCCTAGTCTACAGATTGAGTTCCAGGACAGCTAAGCTTAGGCAGTAAAGGAAGCCATCAAAAAAAGAAAACTTGTGAAAAAGTATTTGAGCAAGGGGACCATGTTCCAACCTTTGAAAGCAGCAGAACTTAGCAGCTGCAGCCACGTGGTTCTGGCTTTAGAGTCAAGGATACAAGAAAGGGATTATAAAGGTCAGACATGTGCCAGGGATGTCCCTTCCTGGAGGGGCCATTGTGTGAAGTTCTGAAAGTGAAGCCTGAATTGTCCTGGAGACCCCAAGATGTTAGAGATGTCAGAGTTGTCAGCTACCTGCTAAGGAAAGCTGCTAACAGGAAGTGGAAACAGCCCAAGAGAAAGAAGTGTGTTGCAATCAACAAAGCTGGGAGGAGTTGGAGATCTGAAGAGCACTTTGACATCAGACATGGAGATGCAGAGCTTGGAGTTTGCCCATCTGAGTTTTGATCTTGCCTTGGTCCAGTATTTTCTCACTGTGCTCCATTCCCTATGCTTTGACATGGAAATGTATACCCTGGGCCCTTGTATTTTGGAAGTATTTGGTCTGCTTTATTAAAATTTTGATTTTAGAGAGGATTATAGTGAAGAGATTAACATGAATCTCAGAAGGGACCTTGGATTTTGACTTTTATTATTTTTTTTTATTTTATTTTTTTTTTTTTTTGATTTTTCGAGACAGGGTTTCTCTGTGGTTTTGGAGCCTGTCCTGGAACTAGCTCTTGTAGACCAGGCTGGTCTCGAACTCACAGAGATCCGCCTGCCTCTCCTCCCAAGTGCTGGGATTAAAGGCGTGCGCCACCACCGCCCGGCTGTGTTGAGACTGCTAGAGACTAAGGGAACTTTTGAAGTTGGACTGAATGCATTTCTGTATTATGATGTGACTAGAAACATATGAGGGCCAGGGAGTGGAATGTGGTGGTTTGAATAGGAATGGCCCTTAAGGCTCATAGATTTGAATGCTTGGTCACCACGGGGTGGCACTCTTAGGAGGCTTGTAGTAGGTGTGGCCTTTTTAGAGGAAATGTGTCACTGGGAATGGGCTTTGATCTTCCAAATGCTCAAGCCAGACCCAGTGTCTCTTCCTGCTGCCTGCTGATCCAGACATAGAGCTCTCAGCTCCTCTCCAGCACCATGGCTGCCAGTGTGTTACCATGCTCCCTGCTGTTATGACAATGAACTATAACTCTGAACTGTAAGTAAGACCCAATTAAATGCTTTTCTCTTTAAGAGTTGTCCACAGGGCAGGGAACCCTGACAGCTCTTCGGGCTGATGAGGGAGGGGGACTTGATTGGGGGAGGGGGAGGGAAATGGGAGGCGGTGGCGGGGAGGAGGCAGAAATCAGAAAGAAAGAAAGAAAGAAAGAGAGAGAGAGAGAGAGAAAGAAAAGAAAGAAAGAGAGGAAGGAAGGAAGGAAGGAAGGAAGGAAGGAAGGAAGGAAGGAAGGAAGGAAAGAAAGAAAGAAAGAAAGAAAGAAAGAAAGAAAGAAAGAAAGAAAGAAAGAAAGAAAGAAAGAAAGAAAGAAAGTTGTCCTGGTCATGGTGTCTCTTCACAAAATTGTCTAAAACAGGGGTTCATATCTTTCCAAATGCTGTTTCCTGCACCATGCACAAGTGCTATCAACACAGGGAGGGAGCCCATTGTTCTGCTCCTCCTCTGCACCAGGGGATTTTTGGGGGCCTTAAGGGAGGCTCCAGCTCTAGAGCTTCAGCTACCACTAGGCCCGGATGCACACTTCACAAAAGACCTCGAAAAGCTCTGCCTCACTTTGGCTGTGTGCTATTCCTTGTATGCATGACAGAGAGGCCCAAGTCCTCATAGATGACTGCTATCATAGTTGCAGCAGAGACAATACAGTTTCTGCTACCTGACCACTGACAGGTTCTCAAGGCATGACTCCTCTGAACACACTCTGCATGCTGGGTGAGCATGCTGCAGTGTTCACCATTGCTTCTCCCTGTGAAACAGATCCGAGCCCATTTCACTGTCTGGTTTCACACTCTGTACCAATATTGGCACTCTCGGAAACCCATTCTTATAATGGCCAAAATGATTAGCACCCAAAGATCCTACATAGACAACTCAGGCCACAAAGTGAGCACATCAACCCCACTGCTGTCCATTCCACACGTGAAATGATCACGAAGAGTGCCCCAATCTTGTATAGTCCACAAGACAGTGGATTTCGCTCTCCTGTACATGCTTCTGTCAGCCACAGAAGTAACTGGAAAGTTGGATCACGATGACTAGCTAAAAAGCCACGATTGCCGAACTAACATGTCAAAACATGTCATTAGGACAAAGTCACTTTCTGAAAAACCCACCGCATAAAAGGGTTAGAGATGCCTGATTCATGGGAAGTACAAATCTCAGGGTAGGAACACGAGAAATATGAAGGAAAATAAAAATGATAGCATATACCACCAAAAGTAATTTTCATAATGGAGTCAATGGAATCCCAAACGAATCTAGTTACTAAAAAGCTTAATGAGATTCAAGTGAATATAGATAGAGGAGACTTGGAATACCATATAAATTAATCCAAAATGAAGTTTGGAAACAACCACTCAGAATATTGAAAATGAGATGATTCAATTAGTCAGATTTAAGATCTAGTTGAAAGCCTCAACAAAAGACTAGATCCAACTGGAGAGATGGCACAGCAGTTAAGAGCACTAACTAATCTTCCAGAGGTCCAGCTCTCATCAATGGGACGATCATGCAGACACGGATAACATGCATGGAAACTGTTAAATCATCTAATGTGCCTAGGAGACAGCTACTGAACATTATATCAAACACATGTAAAATACAAATTATTTTCAATGGAATATAAAATGTTTTTTTGTAAGCCACATATCAGACCACAAGTGTTAAAAATTAAAAAAAAAAAATTGAGACCATGACCTGCCTGTCTCTTATCTGAGCACAAGTAATAAAACCAGAAATCATTAACAAAGAAAAGATGAGAAATGACACAAATGTGTGGAGACTGAATAACACAATATTTAATGAACAGTGTCACTGAAGAAGGCAAAGACAATTTTTAAGAAATTGTAAAATAAATGATAACATAAAAATAACAAGCCAAAATGTGGGATTTAACAAAATTTCTCTAAGAGGAATATTTATAATTAACTAGTGCCAACCTCCTCAAAATGCATTTAATTACAATTAAAAACTGTTATTTTATCAGTACTTAAAAATAAGGTAGAGCTAAAGAGATGGCTCAGTTGATAAAGCACTTAGCACACAAGGTTGAGGAGTCTGGACGTCCAGACCCATGTAAAAGACAGATGGAGCAGAGTACATCTGTAACTGCAGCATGGCTACTGTAAGTGGAAGAAGAGCATCCCCTTGGCTTGCAGGCCACCCAATGTGAAGCTATGACCATGCGGCCTTGCCTCAAGCAAGCCTGTGAAAGGTAAATGCTAACACACAGGTTGTCCTTTGACTTCCACCATGTCACACACACACACAGTATAAATACACACAGGCACGCATGCGTGCACACACACACACACACATATTGGTGAGGGGGATAAACTATAAACTAAATGCAAAAGTTGTTGAAGGAAAGAAAGAGCAAGCATCAGAGGGAAAATAAGTAAAATTTGGATAACAGAAACAATAGGAGAAAGGGTTGGTTATTTGAAAATTATCAAATTTTGGACAGGGAGACAACATAGAAGGTAAAGGGCACGCCACCAAACATGATGATCTGAGTTCAGTCTCTTGGACTACATGAAGGAAAGACTTCCACAGTTTTTCTTCTGACTGCTTAACATGTACTGTGGCATCTGTGCACCTACCCCCTTTCCAGTGCACAAAATAAGTAAATGTAATAAAAATTTATAACTATAAAACCTTCATCAAAAATTTTTATAAAATGAAAGTCAATGATAAATTAATGTTGAAAACAGAGATTGGATTCAGTATCACAGAAATACAAAGGATGACAAGGGAATCTTATAAAAACAAACTCTAAACTAAATAAAATGTCAATTATAAAAACATGACCCAGACATAAGGGTATACAATCTAATGAACAAGACTTAGACCGTGTCAAAATACCTCCTGGAAAAGCTCAAGAATGAGTTACTTCACCCTGAATTTTTCCAATATTGCAACAAAAGCCAGTATCAAGTGTTCTCAAAACTATTACACACAAGGAGGGATGGGAAGTCTTCAAAATGTATTCATTAATGCAGCAGTACCTGGTTATAATCCAGCAATATGGTGAGATACAGAATCAACTTGCACATAAACACCAACAACAAACAGACAAAGAAAGGTTATGGTCACACTTCCTTTACAATAGCTTCAAAGAAAAACAAAATATCTAGGAATAAACCTAAAGTAAGTGAAGGAGCTCTAGAATGAAAACTTTAAATCTCTGACTAAAGAGACAGGGAAAGAGACTAAACAATAGAAATAGATTCCATGCTCTGGGTTAGTAGATTGACAGTGAAAATGGCCATTCTACCAAAGTCTATTTGCATACTCAATGCAACTCCAATCTAAATCTCCATCTCATTCTTTGTATAAATAAAAAAATCTATCTTAAAATTCATATGGAACCAGAAAGACCCTGGATAGTCAAAAACATTGTGAACAAAAAGAATAATGCTGGAAGGACTACAATTCCAGATCTTGAGGTATATTACAGAACCATAATAATAAAATCAATATGGTACTGGCACAAAACAGACATTTAGACCAATGGGATAAAATTAAAGACCCAAACATGAGCACATGTAACTTCTGCCACTTAATATTTGACAAAGAAATGAAAATCCTAACCTGGAGAAAAGAGTACCTTCAACAGATGGGTCTGGAGCACTGGATGTCTACATGCAGAAGAATGGACTTAAACTCGTATCTGTCACCTTGCAAAACCCTAACTCCAAATAGATCGAACACCTAAACCTGAAACACTGAAACTCCTAAAAGAAGACATAGTAATCTGCATCTTATATGGGTAGGACTTCATTTGCACAAAAATTACAGCCAACAATTGACAAGTGAGACTTCAGGAAACTAAAAACCTTCTACACAGGTAAAGAAATGACAGGGTGGAGAAGCAGCAGTCCATAGAATGGGAGAGAATCTTTGCTAACCATACTTCTGGTGGATGATTAATACTCACCAGATGAAATAACTCAAAAACGAAGAGTTTTGTGTTTTTTTTTTTTTTTTAAAAAGGAGGGGCTGGAGAAATGGCTCAGAGGTTAAGAGCACTGACTGCTCTTCCAGGGGTCCTGAGTTCAATTCCCAGCAGCCACATGGTGGCTCACAACCATCTGTAATGAGGTCTGGCGCCCTCTTCTGGCCTTCAGGCATACACACAGACAGACTATTGTATACATAATAAATAAATAAATATTTAAAAAAAAAATGGAAAATGACCCATTTGAAAAATGGGCATGTTACCTGAATAGAGAGTCCTCAAAAGAAGGAAAAAATATCTAAATCAATGGGGAGAAGTCTCAAAAAGCTAAAAGTCAATCTACCGTATGACCTATGTATGTTCTTGGCATATATACAAAGAACTCAACATTCTATTCCATGGACCCTTGCTCAGCCATGTTCATTGCTGCTCTATTCACAATAACTAAGAATTAGAAACAATGTAAATAGCCTACAACCAATGAATAAATAATAAAAATGGGGTATATATGTGCCATGGAATACTATTGAACTGTAAGGAAAAATGAAATCATGAACATTGCAGGTAAATGGATGGAACTGAAAAAGATCATATTGAACGAGATAATCCAGACCCAGACCAAAACAAAACAAAAACAAAAGCAAAAAATGTTGCATGTTCTATTGGAGGTCCCTAGTTCCAGATCTTCAGATGCAAAAAACAGCTTGTAATAACTACAGAAACCAGAAAAGTAAAATGGAACTATTGCAAGGATGGTGGATTGAGGAGCAAGAGAAAGGGGAATAGCAAGGGACACATTATCTGATCAGGAAAATGGGGAAAGGTGTGGCTCCTTATGGAGGGTGGAGAGAAATACCCGAGAAGGAGGAAGATAATGGGGAATAGAAGGAAACAGGTGATCTGATGGGGAAGACGGAGAATGCAGAGCTCTTTAGGGAAGAGTGGGGAGGACAGTACAGTGAGAGGAGGATGGTGGACTGAAATAATAATGATGCCTGAAAAAGTCACAAGGAATCATACTATTAATGATTGACTTTAAAAAAAAATCTTGTAATACTTGCAGCTCCATATATATTCATGTTCCTATGGAGGACCTGAGTTCAGTTCCCAGAAACCATTATCAGGCAACTCACAACCAACTGCAGCTCCATCTCCAGGGTATCTTAACATGTTCACAGGCACCTGCATTCACATCCATGCACCCAACTACACAAACATAATTAAAGATAAAGCCAGGTGATGGTGTACACTTTTAATCCCAGCACTAGGGAGGCAGAGGCAGGTGGATTTCTTTGATTTCAAGGCCAGCCTGGTTTACAAAGTGTGTTCCAGGATGGCCAGGGCTACACAGAGAGACTGTCTCAAAAAAACAAAAACAAACAAACATAAGATAAAATAAATCTTTAAAATTAGCATTGCTGCTGTGGAAAACAGTAAAGGAAGATTCTCAAACATCTAAAAACAGATGTCAGTTGGTACTTAAGAAAACATTGAAGTTTAGTAATCTCTGAAAAGATGGATAACATCATTCTGAAATCAGATATGTGAAAACTAAAACTGTAATAAGGAACCAAGTCATACAAGTGGAATGTCTTATCTGAATAAAGAATTCCAGAGGACTCATACTCTGGAGGAGATATGAAGAAAAAATACAAGTATATACTTTTGGAAATCTGAGTTAGTCAGGTTTCTACAGAGATCAGAGAGTCCCTGCTGAAGGAGACCCCCAAACACTAGGGGCTTCCTCCAGGATCCCAGATTAGGCACAGACCACACCCAAACACCTGTTTTCACAGAGAGATCTTCTATTAAGTTGGGAAGTGTAGGCAGAAGCTGTTTGTTTCCTAGCTGCTCAGACCCGATTTAATCACATAAAAACTATATGAATTGCTGTACTGTTTGACTTGTGCATATTTCTGGTTAACTCATATCTTAAATTAACCCATTTCTATTATTTTATATTTTACCACAAGGCTCATGGTTTACCAGCAAGGTTCCGACGTGTCTGTCTCCTGTAGTGCCTACATGGCACCTCACTGACTCCGCCTACTTTCTCCCAGCATCCAGTTTAGTTTTTCCACCTAGCTCTAGTCTGCCCTATCACAGGCCAAGGCAGCTTCTTTATTAAGCAATAAAAGTAACATATATACAGAAGGACTTCCCACAACAGGGAAGAAAAGTTTAAGTGGATGTTTGCTGCCTCAGGTAGAAGACAGCAGGAAATGGCCTTACAAGTGTAATTTTTAAGAGGAGGAAAAGGGGAAGTCTGTGTTAGAAAGAATTGACTAGGATGTGGTGGTAAAGGGTATAGAGGACTAGGGATAAGGGAAAGGGAAGAAGGGAAAGGGAACTGGGGTGTCTGTCTCTGCGCAGACCGACCTGACTCATAGGCAAACTGCGGTTTATAAAGGCAAAGGGGGAAACCCCGAGTTACAGGATGAGGTGCTTAATTTAATTGGGCATGTTAACTAGGTAAACCAAAGGGGGCTTTTGATTGTTGGATTTTGGTGGTCAGCTTCAGGACGAGGAAGTGGCCAAGTAAGGAAACAGACATTGGTGGCTAACTTTAGGAATGCAACCTAATGAATTTTTAGCAAGGCAGAGGTACTAGGGAGAAGGGCAAGCCTGTCACAGCCATGCTTACCATGCTCAAGATGGCCAGAGTCACTGCACCCCCAAATTTAAAAGGAGGTTTGTTACACACTATTAAAATATCCTATATCTGGGTGTATCTCTAAAAGAAATGAAATCATCAAACCCAAACCAAAGACATACTCAGCTGCCCACTTTTCCCATCTCCATTCACAAATGTAGATAAGTTACCAGGTCACATAAATAGAAAAGTAAAATTTGATGTAGATTCACAATGGAGTAGGATTTAGGCCTGGAAAGAATGATTTCTTGTTATTACTAGCAAAATAGATGTCTTTTATTTAAGTGAAATTAGCAAGCATATAGAATTGAGTATTATATGATCTTTTGGTTTTTGCAACTTAAAAAAGAAATGGCCTGATAGCAGATCAGTAATCAATGAGTGTTACAAGGTATGAAGAAAAGGGACAATGAAAAAGTCTATGGTCCCTGTATGTGACTCTAGGCTTTTCTTCTATATGGAAACACCACCATGAATTTCATTAACATGTACAAATAAACAAAAGTAAGTCTATCAGGAAGAAAAGGAGATGTTACATGTACTATCACAGAAATATAAAGAAAAATTAGGAATTCTTGTATAAACTAATGCTAAAGAATTAAAAAGTCCACATTAATTAAACATTACAGGCCACATCTAATTACTGATTTTAACCAAACAGACACAAAATAACTGAAAAAAACAGTAAGGATAAATGAGATTAGTCAATATAAAATATACTTCACAAATCACACAACATAGATTCACTGTTGAGTTTTTGCAAACTTGAAACAGCAGTGTCAATTCCCAGGTGATGTTTCAAAACAAAAGAAAAATTTTAAAAATTATGTTGTGAAATTATGACTGACAAGGAAAAAAAAACAGATGAAAACTCTACCAGGTGTCTCACTCATGGCAAAGAACATCCATCCATGTAGCTCAACACAAAATTCATAAAGTTCCTTGGAACATGAGTTATTTTTGTTTGTTTGTTTGAGACAGGGTTTCTCTGCAAACAGTACTAGCTGTCTTGGAATTCACTTTGTAGTCCAGGTTGGCCTTGAACTCCTACCTCTGCCTCCCAAGTGCTGGGATTAAAAGTGTGTGCCCCCATCATCCGACTGATACATGAGTTATTTTTATAACTCAGTTGCACGAGTCTTGAACATGAATTTCATATACCACTGCATCACTTTGATATACTAAAATGCTGGACATGCATATGAGTCTAGCCTAGTATCTTCCATAAACATACATGCAAACATCCTCAAGAAAGTATCAGCACATTAATTTCAAATTTCAATAGAATATCAAAATAATCATATACCAGGATCAGGTTGGTTTAATAACAGAGATCCATACATGACTCAAAGAAGACAAATAAATATATCATTGCATATTAACAATCTGAAAGATAAATATCTTAAAATTGCCTTAGCAGACATATAATTATATGATGAATTTTTATATGCCTTTAATAAGAAGCCATGAAAGATTTAGGGCCAGAAGATTAGAGCTGCATAAGACAAAGAATAGCCAACATATACTAAATGAGGCATAACAGGAAAAAAAAAAAAAAAACCTTTCCTGTGGCACCATGAACAAATCAAGGGGCAAACCACTCCCATGACTCTTAAGTAAAAGAATACTAGAAGTTTTAGTCAGAGCAATTCATCAGGAAGAAAAAGTCAGAGGAAAAAAAGAGGCATATAGACAGTAGGATATAATTCTGTACACAGAAATGCTTAAAAACAACACCAAAAGGGAATCAAAATGTCAGCAAATTTTGTGAAGGGGAAGGATGTAACATACAAAAATAGCAACACTTGTATACACCACCACTAAATTTCTTAAGAAACCATGCAAGTATTTCCCAGATTAAGAAATCACCAGAGGTTAAAGGACTTCCGCAAGGAAAATTACACAAGGTTTCTTAAATAAAATGAAGAAGTCACAGAAAGAAGGAAAAACCTGTTGTCCGAGTTTCATTTATCTTGCTGTGCAGAAAAAGCATCCTCACAAAAACAACTCAGGAGAAAGGTTCATTTCTGCTCACAGTTCAGGTCTGGTCACATCACATCCTCACTCCAGAGCAGAAAGAAATAAACGTATGCGTGCCTGGTCCTCAGATAGCTTTTCCTATTCTTACACAGCCCAGGGCCCCAAATCCAGGACTAGTGTCAGCCACTTTCAAGCCGGGTCTTTCCACACCAGTTTAGGAAACCAAGAAAAGTTCACCAGAACTCAGACATGCCCACAGGCCAATTGGATAAATATAATCCCTCATTGAAACTCTTCTCAGGTTCATCTAGGTTGTATCAAGTTCGCAATTAAACTATCACATTTACAAATTTATAAATTAAAAGAATAGGTCTTAAAATGCCCCTCCTACCCACATTGATATTATTCCTATTAAAATGCCAATGACATTCTTTAGTAGAGCTGGGGGAAATCTTGAAATTCATGTAGAAGTGCATGCATGCACACACATACACATCTACAAAGACAAAGTGGTCTTGAACAAAAAAGATTGGCTGGGGCCTAGAGAGACAGCTTAGTAGTGAAAAGCATTTGATATTCTCCCAGAAGACCATGGTTAGATTCTCAAGCATCTACAGTGCCACTTAAAATTGCCTGGGTCTGCAATTGCAAGTCATTTAAAACCCTACTCTGGCCTTGGTGACTAGGGAAACATGTAGTGCACTAAGGATATAGTTTTGTACACAGAAATACTTAAAGGGTACACCAAAGCACCCGTACACACATAAAAGAAAAGATCTAACTTCAAGACATACCACATAATCATAGAAAATTAAATACCAGCAGGAAAACACACATAGACCAGCAGGCTAGAACAGACAACTAAAACAAAATCTACACATCCAGACCAAATGACTCTTGACCAAGGTGGTAAAAAAACACAGAATGGGAGGGAAAATTATCAGTAAATAATGCTGCAAAAACCTGAAATTTAAAATCAGAACATGGAAAATTGACTACCATTTCTTATGCTGTAGAAGAATTGACTTAAAATCTGTCAATGAGGCCGGGCGGTGGTGGCGCACGCCTTTAATCCCAGCACTCGGGAGACAGAGGCAGGCAGATCTCTGTGAGTTTGAGACCAGCCTGGTCTATAAGAGCTAGTTCCAGGACAGGCTCCAAAACCACAGAGAAACCCTGTCTCGAAAAACCAAAAAAAAAAAAAAAAAAAAAAAAAAAATCTGTCAATGATTTTAATGTAAGATAAACCAACTAGAAGAGAATGGAAGGAACAATTAAAGATGATTGTAGAGGAACTTCCAAACTATAAGGCACAAAATAAAACTAGCTTAAAAAAAAAAACAAAATACCTCTATAATAAGAAAAGGTGTCAAAGGAATGAAAAAAACAAAATTCAGAATGCAAAATGCTTGCTATATAAGCCCCCACAAGGCTAATATTACATATATCAAGGGCTAAAAATAGTAACAAAACACAAGTAATCCTCATTTTAAATTATACATGTGTGAAATCAATACATTTTCAAAAGAAATAGGTATAGACAACAAATAAATGAAAATATGCTCAATGTTATTAATCATTTAGTTAAATGTGAATTGGAACTACAGGTCACTAGCCTATCACCATAGTTGGGTGCTAAGGAGAAAGGGAAAGGGGCAACTGGTTATGATCAATACACAAAACATACATTTGTGGAAATATACAGTAGCCTCAATAATGGATATAATTGATATGCTTTAATAGAAGATATAAGTTAAAAATAAAATTAGCGGTGAAAAGGAGACAAGCAATGACAGACATTTATGAATTAGTTTGGAAAAACTGTTTGACAAATGGAAAGATGTACATGAAATGGAGAATTTTCTGGACCCACAAGCTATGAACATTGAGTCAAGAGGACCAAGAGCTTTGATAGACCAGTAAGGCTATGTGGGATTGAATCAGTTAGTGTTTACTGATAAAGAAGAGCTAGGAGTGGCCCATATGCTTCTTCTCACATATTCACCTGGAGCTAGAATATTCATCAACAGGGACTGTGAGTTGGTGTGCACCCGGGCTGGGTAAGATGGAAAAGTGGGGGATAAATATGGCCAACAATTGTTTGGCTCTTCCCTCTACATCCTCTTCAGAAGAAAATAAAACACTATCTGTGGCAGTATGACTCATCATTGTGGTGCTGATTTGTATTTCCTTAAGTGATTAATGACACGAGCATATTTTCATATATTTTTTGAAATAGCTACCTGTACCCTATTTATATATAATTGATGTGTAAATGATAAAAGCTTTACAATTTCAAAATAACAGTGCTAGCTAGAATTCAAGGGAAAGCCATATCTGACTATACAAGTAATCATATATACTCTATATTAATGTGTAACCACCAATTCAATTAAAATACAAAGTGTTGTAAGCAGAGACTGCACGTTAATTTCCTGGACACCCATACCTGAATAATCACACAGAAACTATATTAATTGCAATGCTGTTTGGCCAATAGCTTAGGCATATTCTTAGCTAGCTCTTACCTCTTAAATTAACCCATTTCTATTAATCCACATATCATCATGAGGCTTTAGCCTACAGGTAAGGTTCTGGTGTCTTTATCCTTTGGTAGCTGCATGTTGTCTCCTTGACTCTGCCTTTTTTCTGCCTGCATTCAGTTTATTTTTCCCCACCTAGCTCTATTCTGTCCTGCCATCAGCCAAGGCAGCTTCTTTATTAACCAATGGAAATAAAACATATTCACAGCATATGGAAGGGAGTCCCACATCAAACTGTAAACTAGGAGCCATTTATAGGTAGATAACCTCACAATGATGAGCAATATTAGCATATAGAAGAAAAGAAAGGACAAAAATAAAATGACAATTTCTAACATAGGAATTTAGTCATTGTCAGCAGTGGAGAGGAGCAAACTTGAAAAGTGCTGATGTCCATACTGACAATGTAGAAAAGCTCTTTTCTACTTATTGCTGGTAGTTAAATGAGTTGTTTTTAAGGTAACAACAGATGCCTGTAATGTACTGTACTTTTCCAAAAGCTAGAAGATAGGATGTTTTTATTCTTCTCTCATGTATTACATACCAGGCACAATTTTCCCTCCCTCCCCTCCCACCAGTCTCACCGCCACCACCTCCCCTTTGCCCTAGATCTGCCCTCCCCTCATAAAAGAGCAAGCCTCCAGGGACATCAATCAAACTCGGTAGCAAGTTACTATAAGACCAAACACATAGCATCACATCAAGGCTGGAGGAAGCAACCCAGTAGAAGGAAAAGGGTCCCACAAGCAGGCAAAAGTGTCAGAGACAGCCCCCACTCCCTCTGTCAGGAATCCCATAAAAACACCTCTACACAACCATAGTTTATATGCAGAGAACCTAGGTCAGACCCCTACAAGCTCTCTGATCTCTGTGAGTCCCCATGAGTCCTGGCCAGCTGATTCTGTGGGCCCTGTTCCCTCTGGTTCCTCTGATCCTTCCTGCCACTCTTCTGAAGGACTCTCTAAGCTCCACCTAATGTTTGGCTGTGGTACTAAAGTTTTCTCCACAAAGAAAAGATGAATCTTGGAGAGGTTAGATACGTTTAACCTAATTTAAACTGCACAGTATGTATATGTGTGGGATATCATGCTATAACATTAAGATGGATACTTCTTATGATTGAACATGTCAATCTGGAACTCCGGAGTCTAGTCTACAGAGACAATCCAACTACACATAAGAACCCTCTCTAATGGTTCCACGAAGATGTTTAAGTACACAGTGGGCAGAGAACTGCTGGGGAAGCCCACAGGAGATGTCCATATTTATATTTTACAGTCATTCTGATATTAATAAAAATGGTGTTGATTTTCAGTCTATCCTGAGTCCACAATACTTTTTTCCCCCATTCCCAAGTTTGTAGTGGGACGGTTCTGATAGAAAGAGAAGCTGTGGGGAAAATGTATGTTTAATATGAACTTGGAGGAAGGTGAGGACAAGGGTAACATATGTTGCTAACACCTTAGAGCAGGTGGCCAAGAGGGAGGTCTGTACATTACATTATTCCTACACTATATTACTCGGGATTAGTATAACATTTGGTATAATATTGACATTGTTTTACTCGGGATTCGTATATCACATTTGGTAAACCATTGTTTCATCTAAGTATTTATTCCTAGACCAACATAGAGTGTATGGTACCCATGATGCTTAGTAACCCCATTTAATGTTTCTTTGTTAAAAGACAGAGGGTCCCTCTTACCTACCCACAAAACCATAATTAGTAAATCAACCTCGACTCAGGAAAACCCTACTTTACAAACAATATTCTAATTCCATTTTTCAGTTCAGATTTAGACTAGGAATCGGATGTATTCAATCGTCATATCTCCTTACTTGTTTCAGACTGAACGGGTCCCTTGGCATATTCTTTATCTTTCATGACCCTGACAGTTTTGAAAAGTACAAACCAGTTATTTTGTGCAATGCCCTTCAACTTGGGATAGTTTGGCATTTCCTCGTGATTACTTTCGGGCGGTTACATCACAGAAGTGATGCTGAGTTTATCTCAGGGCAAGATGTCATGGAGGGAGACTGTCAATTTGTCTGCTGCTGGTGATGTCAATTTGGATCAGCTGGTGCAGTAGCTGACCTTAACTACCAAGTTATTTTCTCTTAGTAATTAATGATAGATGGTGGATACAATAAGCATACATAAATACTGGGTTTTTTAGAAAACATTTTAGCATTCATTCCTTGCGTTTTCTTGTTTTAAATGGTACTGTGATTTAAATGATACTTTTCACTTTTATCTTTTTTTTTTTTTACATTTAATAGTTGGCATTTTGCTCTAAGGAATTACATTCCATTTTCATCAATTTTTTGTTCAATAGGTTTTAGTTTTTCTTTTATTTAATTATGTCCAGGTATTTGAGTACGGGTGCTTCAGGGGCCAAAGGCACTAGAATCCCTGCATCTGGAGTCACAAGCATTGTGAATTGCTGGTGTGGATGCTGGGAACAGAACTTGGGTCTACAGCAAGAGCAGCATAATCGTTCAACCCCCAAGTCGTCTCTCCAAGTTTAATGGGTTTTAATTTGCTACTATCAGCTTTAATTGTATGCACACATTTTCCTTTAGTTAGTGGGGGAGGCACAGGCTGACTCCAATTGGCTTTCAGTAAATCCCTACAGTTTGGGAGCATTTCATTACTGTCTGGTAGAAAGAAGTTACAAGTCCACAGTATACTTTCCCTTTCCCATTCCTAAATGGGTATAATAATTCAACTCCTAGTCATTTTTGTATTTATCTATTTTGTGTATGACTACACTCACACACATATTTATATCACTGTATAAATACAGAACTCAGAGGTCAACTATAGGATTCAGTTGTCTGCCTCTTTGTGGGTTCTGGAGACTGAATTCAAGTCATAAGGCCTGGCACAAGAATCTTCACAGGGAAATAAAATATAAGAAGTATAATGATTCTTAAAAAGTATTTTGGAAAAGTATGTAATGTCAAGATGAAAAGTCTAGAAAACATGGACATGTTTCTGAAGATACTGTTAAGCCAAGAGGATGTACATACGAATGGACTAAGAACAAACTGTATAGTTAAATCAGCAAGAAAGTCTTCCAACACAGAAAAATCCAGACCAGATGACTTTGGATTATTTTTTTCTACACTTTCGAAGAATTAATGCCATTTTCCCCTCAAAGTAGTTCCATAGAACTGAAAGGGAAAAAACTCTTCCAAACTTGTTATATCAAGTTAGGATTTCCCTGCTAGTAACTGTACAAGACCATATTAAAAAGAAGGAAAACAAAGGAGAGGAAGAGGCAGCTAAGGAGAAAGAGCAGGAGGAGGATGAGGTCATGTAGGATGAGGAGAAGGAACACTATTGAGCATCATCTTATAAACTATAAGATTATAAACTGTAAACATCACAATAAACCAGCACACCAAATTTAACAGTACAGCAAAAGGATCCTACACCATGTTCAAGTTGGTCTCACCCCAGGGCTGCAAGCAACAAATGTGACACATCACATCAGCAGAATGAAGATGAAAGTCATCTCAACAGATGCAAAGTATTTTAAATAAATCAACATACTCGAATGAAAAAGAAACTGGCAACTTAGGTACAAAATGATTCCTCCTCAATAGTATGCATATTAAGTAAGGACAAGTACACGAAACCATCATGACCCAAGACAGAAATGAAAGTGTTTTCTCTGTGTTCAGAAACAACATGAGGGTATCCACTGTTACTAGAATGTCAACTCAACCAAGCACTAGAAGCTTTAGTCAAGGCAATTAAACTACATGAAAAATAAGGAAAAAGTCAAGTCATTCCTGTTGGCAAATGAATTCATCAACAGGAACACCTAAAGAAAAAAAAAAGAAACAAAACTCTTAACAGTGATTAATTCAGTAAAGTAACAGAATACAAAGTCAACATACAGTAGCCAGGACCCTTTTTATATATTAGCAACATGTCACAGGACAGTGGTCCTCATTCTTCTCAGTGCCAAGACCCTTTACTACAGTTCCTCATGTTGTGGTGACTCCCAGACATAAAATTAGTTTTGTTGCTACTTCAGAATTGTAATTTTTCTACTGTTATGAATCATAATGTAAATATTTAATATACAGAATATCTGATATATGTCCCCTGTGAAAGGATCATTTGACTCCCAGGTTGAGAACCACTGTTATAGGAAAAAAAGAATCATTTACATAAATCCCATCCACAATAGAATAAAACTTAAGAAATTTTTCTGGACATAAATTTATCTTAGAGCCGGGCGATGGTGGTGCACGCCTTTAATCCCAACACTCGAGAGGCAGAGGCAGGCGGATCTCTGTGAGTTCGAGACCAGTCTGGTCTACAGAGCTAGTTCCAGGACAGGCTCCAAAGCCACAGAGAAACCCTGTCTCGAAAAACCAAAAAAATAAATAAATTTATCTTAGGAAGTTAAAGACCCTACAATGAAACACTGATGAGAGAGAATAAAACACCAAAGTTAGAAATACGTACAATTTTCTGTGTCATAACAATAAATGTTGTTAAAATGTCTATGCCATCTAAAGTAAGGCATACAGTCAATTCCATCTCCAGCAAAATCCCAAACATATCCTTTCCAGAACCAGACAAAATACACTGAAATTCAAATGTAAGTAGAAATGACTCCAAATGGTCACAGTGTAACAGATGAACGTCTGACAGAGACACGGCAAGACGTTGCCAGAAAACAGGCACCCAAAGGAATGAAGAGCCCAAAGCAGGCCTGCACCCCTATTCTGAGGTGCTTCTTGATATTCCTCCCAAAACGCAACGGAAATGATGGCTCACCAGTAAACAGTGCTAGGGAAAACTGAATATCCCCATGTGGAGGACTCAATCTTAAGTGCGATCTTTTCATCACCTACAAAATCAACGCCAAGCTAACCAAACACTTCAATGCAAGACTTGTAAAGCTGTGTGAGAACCCGTAAAACCAGAAGGAAGCATGGGGGGGGAAGACCTTAAGGTGTTAATACAGGTGATCACTTTATGAAAAGACACCCAAACTCAGGAAACAGAAGCAAGAACTGATCATTGGGATGGCATCAAGGTGAAGACTGCAGAGCAAGGGAAGTTACCAGCAGTGTGAAGGGACCACACCCAGAGCCGGGAAAATGTTAGCCAACTCTTCACCTCAAATAGTTAATATCTAGAACATGTAAAGAGCTCAAAGGAGGCTATGACAATAATCCCCCCACACCTGAGGCAATTTGAAAGGGGTCGAATAGACACCTCAAAACAAAAAACATTAGCAATGGTCAAACAAATGCATAAAAATACCCAGGAATAGCATTGGCTATCTGGGAAATACAAACCAAAACTACAAAGAGATACCATGTCACCACAGTTAGAATGACATAACAAAACAACATTCTGAAGATGATTCCTTTGGGGAGCTAATTAGAGTGGCAATGAAACTAAACCAAGCATGAAACTAAAGCACCAAGCACATGACCCAGCATCTCGCTTCTTTCTCATCAACACTCCAAGGAAATGAACTGGCACAATAAAGAGATCGTGGCCATGCACGTCTGTGTTCACTGTGGCCCCATTTATAATAGCTCTGATAAGGATAGCAATGGACGCTCAACACATGAATGGGTAGGGAAAATAGGGTATGGGCACAGTAGCCTATATTCAACTTTGAACATGACAAACACTGCCATTTCCATAGAATGAATGGTACTCAGATAATAAAAGGAAGTGATCCAGAAAGGCATGTGGTGTGTGTTCTCGCCCATCTTTCAAAGCTGAAAATGCTCGGCCTGAATGGAGAATAACAACTGTTGCTGTTGTGAGGAGTGTTGGGTGTGTGCATAGAAAGGGTGACTTAATCTAAACCTGCATGCAGGCATGAGCATTCTGCACACTTACAGAAAGCACACTAAAACCCATTCATAGGAACAAAATATTCGAATAACCAAAAAGAGGAAAAAGAAATGTTTAAAAGATGTAGATGTCCTCCCTCGTTCTACTGAGATGGCAACACTAGAAGCTAGATGCCCCCTCCCCTCCTCCCTCCTTCCGTGTGTGCCCATGAATGCAGATGTACTCATATCCGTTTCTGTATATGTGCATCTATATTTTAAAAAGTTACCAGGTTCTATGAAAGCCTCTATCTCTAATCAACTACCAGAGGTTTCCGTCTTCGTTCTTCTCAGATTTGAACTTCTATGTCTGTGGTTGTATCAATACTTGTCTAATCCCTTTGTACCTTAGCAGTATTTTCCTCCTACCTCTGATGTTATAAAAGATCTCCTCCACACCTGACTTGCTGTTCCTCCATCTCCTCTGCCCCAGCTCTGGAAGCTAGACCCAGGTCTACCCTCCTTTCTCACTTCTCTCGGGGTGTAGGTTCTGCAGATCACACCAGCCTCATTTGTTTAAAAGGAAGAGAAATGTTTAAGAGAAAGACAAGGAATGGGAAAGAGAGAAAAATGTTTGAAAACAACATTTAAATAAAAATATGTGTGCTACCCAACCATACAAAGATATGCATAAATACGATGCCAGGTTGGTAAGTTTCCCAGGCGGGATCCTGCAAATGGCTTCTCTCTCATGAGCTTTCAAATACGCAGCTAAGATGCCTTGCCAGCAAATATTGCCCTTTAACTTGGTTAAGTATGTCTCCACTTAACAGTCTGTTAATGTGCAGCAAATATCTAGGAAAGCCGTCCCAGTTCCCCGCATTAGAATTTCTCAGGCAATTTTATTATTTCATCCTTTTCTATAAAAGGAGAGAATTTTACATCTATGCTAATATTTATCAACTAAAATACATATTTCTTGCTCAATGTGTCTTAAATATAAAACCCAAGTCCTTTAAAAGCAGCACATTAAGTATATGCTTCAGATACCAGCTTCACAGTCAAGCCTAGATGCCCCTCATCCAGTCCTCAGGGTACCAGCTCTGATTTTGGAGTCAAAGTCTGCCAGGGAGTAGATGCTGCAGTTTCCTTGTCTTCCCCATTTGCAGTTCTCCAAGTCCAAATGACTGTCACCTGTCAATTCCATCTCTCAGTGTCATACTTGCCACCGTTCTTAACTTTCTGCAGTGTTCCATGCAGCAGGGACTACGGTCTATCATAATAAACATCACAGAATTTCACCTTTTCTCCTTAAAATCCTGATAGTTCCTTAATCATCTACAAAATCCAAGCTCCCGCATCATGAAAAGGCTGGAAGAACAAGCTGGCATTGGCGTATTCTTCCTTTCTCTGTGCTCTGCTGCCTTAATGGTCCATTTCCAGAACACACTTCTCTAAGCCGCTATGGAGACCTTGCGTTTGCTCCTCTGCCCTAAGGTATAAGTTTCTTCCCCAGAGACTCTCCCATAGCTAGTTCTTATCTCTCACTGATATGACTAGATTAAGGGCTCCCTCTTCAATAGACCTTCCTAGTAGACTACATCCAATCTAAGCAATGTCACCACGCACTCCTGTGCTGGCATCCCTGACATCACTTGACTGTCACTACCTCTTTAAAGTACGCATCATGCTTCAGATTTATCTCACGATCTTTCAGGGTTGATATTCAAACACATGCATGGATAATATAGGTCCGCTGACCTGGGCAGCCCCGGTCCAAAGGCATTTCCAGACAAGAAGGTTTATGCAGGTGATCTGTTTGGGGAAGCGCTTGTATCAAAAGCATGGGTAGCAGTACTGCAATGGGGAAGGCAGAAAAGGCAGTAGAAAGCATTCATTCAGTTCATGGCCACAGAAGAGAATCTGGAACTCACGTTCACTGGGATTCACCAGCGGGGTAATGCAGACTTGCCACTGAGTGTCGGCAACACACACCAAGAAGCACCTTATGACTATTCTGTCCTACGCTGTTCTAGTCTCAGAGCACTGACTTCCCCACATGCCATGTACACGTGACTATCAGGCTGACTTCAATAGTGTCCTCTGTTCTTGCTGCACAGAAGTCCTGCGCAGTCTATGAGAAGCAAGTCCTAAGCAGAGGTCAACAGCGCAGATTTCGCTTGGGTGAAGCTGGTGATCTCCGCAGTGTCAACAGTGACAGGTAGCAGGAGGCCATGAGGCCAGCACGAGAGCAGCCCATTCCGAAGGCTCACGTGGTACTTTGTCCTTCCTGTCATCCACTATCTAAAAATAAGTCAGCAGTGAAAACATGGAGTGTTTCACTGTGAAAAGACGTTTGACAAAATGGAAGTTCTCAATGAAAGGCAGCTGGAAGGCCTGTGTCCCAAACAGAGGAAGTGAATGGCCCAGGGCAGAGAAGGCGTCAGGAGAAAAGTGAAATCCACGCAGCCTTTCAATTTTGTCAAGATGAGCTGGAGATTCCTTAGGTGTCTGGAAGAGCCAGTTATGTGTCTCAGTGGATAGACGGATAGATGAATGAGACATTGAAAGCTGGCAATCAAATATCTTAGTAAGTCATTTAACGTCAGAAGATTGGAAAGAGGATTTGAATACTCAACCTCAAGAAGAAAATGCAACCTTCATCACACCCAAGAACACCTGTGCATACATTTGGAAGACTGAGCTGTTTTCTAATAACACCTTTTAGAGTGGAAATGGAGTGAAGTCAGTGGACAGGAGATACATCTCTATCTTACGTCTTATGAGTTCTAGACCTAGAAAAACAAATTTGTTTCTGTATTTCTCAGACTTATCAAGTATCTCAAACAAGACTGACCAGGTTCTCTTGGTGAACTTGTCCATTGTTGACATCCATAACCGATACAATGGACTCCTTCTGTGTGCAGCATGCTTCTCCTAAGGCATGGCTCTCTTGGAACCTAACAGCCTGTCATTGTTTACTGCTTCCATAGAAGCCCACAGCTCACCATTAGCAGAGACAGCCTTCCTGTCCCAACTCTATCTTCAGGCTTTGTAGATGACCTGCAATCTTAAGTGAGTTCTTGCTGAGTGGATATTTATCTGTGCCTTTCAATTTTTTTTTTTTAACCAGAATACTGGCATTGCTCCCTTAGTATTTAGAAGCTGAGTTCCCAGGGATCTAGGAGAAAAGGGTTCCCCAGATGGCTGAAAATGTCAGGGGCTATTCTAGGTCTTCTGGTCCACATCTCACACTTCGTTATCTGTTATCTATAAGGCATCTGGGAATAGTCTGAATTACCTTTAAGAAGAAAAATGCAAGGGTGGACAAAGTGGCTGAGTAGCTAAAGCTACCTGCCTCAAAGCCAGAACTTGAGTTCCATTCCTGGAACCAATATGATAGAAGGAGAGATCAGACTCCAAGTTATCCTCTAACCGCCACATGTATGCTGTGGCCTATGCCACCCCCATGTACAAATCAAATATTTGACTTGATATTTCCTTCCTCTCATTGGTAGTGTTCTGATAGAGGCATCCTGGAAAAAAAAAATGAAGGTGGGCAAGCCAGCCTGGTGGTTAGTGGGTGAAAAGATCTTGATCCATGACTGGCCCAGAGATGGAGAAATGGGGGCTAAATAGCAGGGTAATAAGAGAGACGAACAAGAAAGTTCAGTAAAAACATCTTTAGCATCATGTAGTCCTCTCTAGTGTGCCCAAGAAGACAGAAAAATAACGAGCATATTTCAAAGTATTAAACTTCTATCTGCTAGACCTACCAGGCATGATGCTTAGGCACAGTCCCTATATTCATCTTTCCAAAACCATCAAACCTATTTCAAGTAGTTGTGAATATTCTCCAAATTCCTAACTCGATTCGATAGAGGAGCTCAAGGCATTGACAGACAGGCTCAACGACACACAGTCTGATAATAGGGGCGAATGACATCCTATCCAGTAAATGATCAAAATAAACACTACAGATGCAAATCAGTCGATTTAAAAAAAAGTAGGAAAAAAGATTTTAAAAAACATATAGAGCTGTCGACAAAAGAATGTTTCCTTAAAAAAAAGTTGGAGGGCTGGGATGAGCTTCTGGTAGAAATTGTTTAGCATGTGTAAGGCCCTGGATTCATTCCCCAACACTATAAACAATCACATCAAAGTGAGTGGAGAGTAGCTAGGAACTGCTGCGTGGCCTCCCGGCTCCTGAACACAGCGTGGGCAAGCATCTGTTGGAACTCACACTCTTTTCGCCCAGGCTGCAGGACAAGTGAATTTCTCTGCTACTTCAGTCTCACACCAGGTCCTCTTTGAAGCTAATTCAATCTGCGTTAATAAGTCTCCCGATGTCTAGCAAGACACTGACTTATTCTAATGTCCAGAAGCAAGTACAACGTATTTTACCTGGTCCAGACTTTAGGCAGTCAGTGCTGGAGAACTCTGAAGATATTCACCAAGCCTCTAGGTAGCATGAGAGTTCCTTGTTTTCAGGCTGCACTGTCTCGATGTCTTAGAGAAATTGCACATTAATTTTAACCTTCAAAACATGTCTTGAAAAAGAATCAACTGCCTCGTGACTTTGCTTGCAAGTAAGGAAATCCAAAAACATTTAAACAAGGTATGGGATACTGAGTTAGGCCTGTCACTTCCATTTCCTTTATGATTCTCAAATATAGGCCAGATACAGCCACTTGGGAGGGGTACCCTGCTGAGGCGCCCCCATAATAACGAGGCAATAAGGAGACAAATTAGTTGTAAACCACATCTGTAGGCTTTGCTCCCTGCTTCTGTTGATTTGTCAAAACACTTTATCATGGAGAAAGCAGAAATGAAAACAACTTTTTCCTCTGTGTAACCGAGACAACACGCTTTGGGGGCGGTGCTGGCCCCCACAGCCAGTGATCCCCGCTACCGAAAAGCCCCGTTAGCGTTTCTCCTGGAGCTTTGCAGGGTCTGGTTCTTGCCCGGTCCCTGTCATGTTTTACCCTGTTCCTGTGTGAAGCTCTCTTCCAGTCAAGGATTTAAAGCTCGCTCTCATGTACACAGAAAATCAGATTTATATCTTTGTGCCGCAAAATGAAGCAATTATTTTGTCCTCCAATAGATTCTACTTCCTCTGCACTGGGCCCCCGCACTGCCCACTGTTGGCAGCGAGGCAGTGACACCGGGCCAAGCTTCATTAAGTAGAGCCCTGCTGCTTCTGACCATTGATCCAGCCGCTAGCTCAGGTGCATTAGGACACAGCAGTTTCTCCCTCTTCGCTTTGCTTCTCTCCGGGGATAACCAATCAGTAGAAACGACCCTTATGCCGAACATTTGGAGAGGGAGAGAGCAGTTTGATTTCAATTGTCAACCTGTCCACTGGCTTGGTAAATCAGATTTCAACCTCCTACAGGGAAAGAGCGTGCAACCTTCCTAGGTACCCCTGAGCATGTTTGTAAGCATAGGAGTGTCTGAGCTCTGGACTTCCCATACATTTGATGGCCTAGATCATTATGGGAACTTAAAAATATGCCATCCAAATCTATGCACCTTCTAAAAGAAGGGAAACTGTAAACTTTAAACATCCCTTGTTTCCTGAAATGTATTGTACAGCAATCAGAGAAGTAAAATGAGCAGGATTAAATGTGGTCCCCATTAAGAGAAACCATGCCCTCTTTCTATTTAGTGGAAAATATGGGAAAGTATAATATTTGAAAGGTTGATCTCTGCTTAGTCCTAAACCTATGATGCTGCTTTCTTTAAGATATAAAAGTTCCCCATAAAAGGCATCTTCTTCAGCTAATGCCCACTACAAAGCACTACTGGGAACAGATCAGAATGCTAACCCTATCGCCAACCCCCTCGCTCACGCAGGTGTGAAATGGGTTTGCTCGGCCAGCTTTCTGCATGCCATCCATTCTCTAAGTGTACCCACCTGCCCAAAGAGCCGTGGGGTTTCCTTCTCAGCATTCCAGGGACACAACACAGTTTAACTCCAGACATCCAATAGGTCTGCCTTTTCTGTGCTTCCACTTACACTACATGTCTTTAGAGATTTAAAATAGTTTTGAATTTTATATGATGGTATTTTTATTTTCAGGCATTGCAACTCGACTTAAAAAACCCCAGAGATTTAAAGATTTCTTTTAAATTATCAAACACAAGGCATTGTTCAAAAGCACTACCATTATGTGTTATGAGTAAGTCACTTTGGTTACAGAAATAAAAGTGATGTATAACACAGCAGGTTGTTACAATTACCCCCTTCTCCTCCATCAGTTCCCTCTATTAGAATTAAACATTTTTCAAGAAAATTTATAAATATTAATGTGGAATGCCATTTATTTTCAAAATCTTACACCCGGGGAATTTATCCATCATCAGTATCTCATGTTGGGTAGCTAAGCTTGCCATCTAAGTCTCTCTGAAGCTACTGTATTGTGTAATTTTTCACTCTTAGTCCTGAAGACGCACTACAGTAATTCCAGACTTTCTATTAGATTTGTCTGCCTCTATTCACACATGACTGGCCTTTGATTTCATTACATTGTAGTCTAAGGAATTACTTGGGGACTGATTGCTAAAATCCTATATATTTTTTTTCTAGAAACAACTAGTGCTTTTAATTTTAATTCTAGCTACAAAAGCAAAAGTGGTTGGTTATTGCGATGATAATTTTGTGTTTAGCACATTGCAGTCAGCAGGTCACACAAATGACTGGGAGCAGATTAGCCATGCGCTGCACATGGAAGCTTTCGGCTCTGCCACATCAGTAGTAGCAGCGGAAACTTCATGTCTCCAGAGGTAGATATAGTTTTATGATTTTAATTAACACGAATCACTAGTCATGTAAGCCATCAATTTTCAAATGATAAGGTTCTACAACTCTCCCTCCACTATTGCCAATGTCTGATTGGCAAAATTAGAGACAGGGCAAGTTGTAGGAGGCACAAAGGGGCGGGCAGGGAGGAGGCAAAAGGGGACTCCAAGAAAGACTATCCAGCCCCCCAAATGGTGTAGAAATTAAGAAGTCTTCTTGGACAATAGAGAGGCGTAATATTGAGAACGAAGTTGACTTCAAACATGAAAACTGTGTCTATGGAGATGATCAGAGTGAAGGTTACACATTATATACTAAGAATGTATCTATGTCTGTCCTTGAGAGGAAATTCTCTATTGGGGGCTGTGGACCCTCAGACTCTGAATTTCTTGTAAACAACTTGTTTTCTCCTGCTCTGAGCTGCCTGCAGCTGCTCTGAGCACGAGACCCTGATGGCAGGGGAGTGGATTCTGATGAGTCTGCAGCTGAAAGATACCAAGAGCTGGGGCATGGCCAGAGCACTACATAAGCTGCCCCTGAACACAATAAAGTTGGAATTCTTGTATTAGGGGTGATCCGTGTCCATGTCTCTCTCTCTGTATCTGTGTGTATGTATGTGTTGAAATCTCCAGTCCCCTTTCCCGGCTCACAAACGCGGACCTTTCCTAGCACGTAGAGTGTAGAACAGGCCTAGTGCGGACACTACAATTCCCCTTTCCTAGAGTCACATAGAAGGGCGATACTTTAAGTCAGCTATCAATAAGGACATTTGTGAAGTTCCTAACTTACTTTAACATAAATTTGGACAAATTTCTACAAGGAAACAGTATGGTTGGGAAATGTTTCATCAAAAAGCCAGATCAATTACTAAAAATAAACCATTTCAGCTACATTTCAACCATCCCACTAGTGACATCTTCCAGACATAGAATTTTATGTCATATGAAATGATTGCATGTCCTATGAAATGACCACCACCTTAGTGTTTTGTATAAATTCCAAATATAAATTGAACCTTTTAGTGCAGCCCATGAAAGCACACGCTCCGTTTCTTAAGTCTTGTGACCTAAGCTCAGCTGATATATTATCTAGGTTTATGCACTGGTTTGTGTTTCTGTGTTCACAAACAACCAATTTTCCAAACTGTCATCCTTTCAAATTTCATCCCTTGCACTGCTTACTTCTTTTATCTTTCTCTAGTTTGTTTTTATCTCACGCTTTCCCTTTGGAACTTCTCCCTAAGCAGTGTGGCAGGAACTTAACCTTCCTAAGTCTTGAGTGCTATTCTATCTCAGTAGTAAAAGGCTCTGAAGTTACACAAAGCACATTCTATTTTTGCACAAGGTATGCATAGTAGCTATCAAAACTGTCTATGCTGGTGCTACAGAAGAAGGTAAGTGCTTTTGCAAGGGGCTCAGTTTGGAATTGAGCTCATGCCTAACACAGCTTTCACTAGCTCGGAACCTCTAGCTCCTAGATTGCTCACCTCAATAGGATGTGGACTAGGTCTACTGAATGTACTGTTGTAACTGTAGCCATAGCCCAGTGCTGCTGCAGGGGGATACACGGTAGTCCCCTCCATTTTCTCTTGCTGCTGGTGTAAATAAAATATATAAAGGTATTACCTTGATGTTTCAAGACCAGAATTTCCACAGGAATGTCACGGGGTAAGCCTGTACGTGTTGCCTTGGGAAGCTGTGCAGGAGGAAGTTGTGTTTCGTTGTTTTTAGGGGCTTCCTATGACTCCACGCCTCTTCCTCCATTTTGAAAGCCAGAGAAAGTAGGAGGAGTCCAATTCTCCCTGCAGTTTCTCTGACTCATTCCAGCTGCAGAAGGGTCTTTGCTTTTACAGGCTCCTGTGATTACACTGGGCACACCTGGACAATCCAGGCCACTTCTCCCCAGCCCAATGTCCTCAATCTTAATTCCACTGGCAAGTAAGGTAATATTCATAGGATAAAAAGATTTGGAAATGGGCATCGTGAGAAATTATCAAATATTAGCTAAGTTAAAAAGATCTTGGGAAAGTTTTCACTATTTTTTTAAAAAAAGAGTTTATTTGTAACATTTTAAATTATGGCGTCTGTTTGTATGTTGAAGTGTGCATGTGAGTGCAGGCGCCCTTGAAAACAAAGGCATTGGATCCCCTGGAACTTTAGTTACAAGACCATTGTGAGCCTCCTGGTATAGGTTCTGGGGACTAAACTCTGAATGAAAAGTCCTGTGAAATAGCAGCAAGCACGCTTAACCACCGAACAATCTCTCTAGTCCCATGTTTTGTTAATTTTAATCACCGAACCTAGTCAGCTACTTCTAAATATACACTGAGCTCCACTGGCATCTCCAAAGGCCATTTTCCCAGAACCCCTTGTTTTTTTGGATGTCTTTCGACTTCTGTTCATTGTCACTCCACCATGTCTTTAGCCTGCGGGTAGGAAACACTGTCACTAATGGATGACAATGGATGGGTTCATATGTCAGCTTCAAGCTCTGAAACAACAGACCTTAAAGGTTAATTTCTTCTGAACCATTTCCAAAGTTGACTGTTTTTTTCTGGAAAAAAAAAGAACTTCCCAGGTATAACCTAGAGTTCTTATTTCTCCCCACTTCTACCTTATTAATTCACCATGCTAGCATATGACCCTGAGAAATATGAACTTACTTTGTAACCTGTAGATAGACTTAAGAGTGGTCCTTTCTCACTTATACTAATCAGAACAGTGCCTATATTTTGGCTTTCACTAGAGTAACAAATCAGAGACTTTTCCAGTGGAGCTATTAAAAGCCACAAACCCTTTTTTTCTGTGATAACTAAAACTCTCTTTAAATATTTATGCTAATTTTACACTTTAATACCTATAATTCACTAATAACCAAACTCTTAAGAATTTCAATGAGAGTGAGATAGTTGCAGAAGGAGGAAGAGGAGAAGAGAAGAAGAAAGAGGAGGAGGAGGAGAAGAAAAAGAAGGAGGAGGAGAAGGAGAGAAGAAGAAGAGGAAGAGGAAGAGGAAGAGGAGGAAGAAAAAGAAGAAGAGGAGGAGGAGGAGGAGGAGGAAACAGTAGCAACAGCAGCAGCAGCAGCAGCAGCAGCAGCAGCAGCAGCAGCAGCAGCAGCAGCAGCAGCAGCAGCCAGGGGGCCAATCACCAAGAACTCGGGCTTGGAAGAAAGCTTGCATGGAGTTGTTTTCTATCTTTGTCAGCAAGCCACTCTCTAACCTTTGTAAATCTAGTGCAATTAATAGAGAGGTTATGCAATAACATGTCTGGAATCATCCCAGACTGTCTGCACAATGACCTGAAGTTAGATACCTATGCATTGTCCTATGAGAAGGGGAGGCTCAAAATTAACTCTCCCCAGATTCAGGGGCTTCCTCTGATCTACAGCATTCCAAGAGCTCTGAGCCTGAGACTTGTTGGGAAGGTAAGCAGCTGAAACATCTCCTCTAGACTTCTGGGGACCACTGACAAGGCACTCCCTTGAACTTACCTTACAAAAGGAAGTTTAAGAGGGGACCATCTCATTGCAGGAAGACAGACCTTCACAGACAGAACGAGGGGTAATGGTGAAACATGTGCCCCCTCTTCTTTTGCTGGCCTTAATTTTAGAGTCTTTCTTCCCCCACAAATCAGCTTCCTCCCTTATCATACAAGTATGGACTTTATTTTAAGCTCTGGTGACTAAACTGGTACTACCTCACATGAATATAAATTAGATAAGTCTTTAAGTTTCTACTGCTGGGGTACTTAATATCTGGGGGATACTCAATCTCTTGAGGATCAACTTCCCCATCCATAAAGATGTCAAGATTCATCTTTCATGGCATGTGCTGAGGAGTTAGATATGAGTAAAGAACCTGCCAGGAAGCTTTGCACGGAAGCACTCCATAAAAAGACACCTTATGACTATTGCGACAATGGCAAAGGAGAAGGAAAGGGGATGATAAAACCCTCCTTAGGGTTAAGTTACACAATGTATTGTAGGTGATTTCTATCTCTACTGTAGGTCCCAGAAGCCATCGGGAAGAAGACAGAGCAGCAGCGACAGAAGCTGGGGACTTGCATAGACAGCACACTTTTCTCTCCCTGGATGTGAAGACGAAAGTGTGGAGACACGGTGTTAGAGCATGCTCTCCCTACTTTGTTATTGTTGTCACTGATACTTGTGTGATTTGCATGTCATAAAGTTACACGCATTCATTGTCCCATTTGACTCTCTTGATGATGAATGTATATTTGTATCTTCAGGCAGCCAACCAGCTCATTCTGTTTTTCCCCCTTTACTAATCCTGATATTGACACTGAGAGCTATTTTCTCTTCTCTTCCTTCCTCTTTGGATTTACTTTTTGTGCAGACAAAATGAAGATACTCTTAGCTTAGTTGACCCACTGCACTGAGTTTGTTAGCATGAAACCTAAGACAGAGCACAGAGGACTCTGCTATGTCTCCGGGCCCCACCTTGGACAGAGTTAAACTATATTCATAGTCAGGAATAAAAACAACTACAATTTTCCCAAAGACTCATGTGTTCTAGAACAGTATGATTCTCAGTTTAAAATAGGACAAGAATAATAAGTAAGTCTTTTTTGAAAACTGTATATTAGCTGTCAACCCTGAATGTAGCAACAGATGTCTTATGTGCTATGCCTGTAACCGAAAAAGAAAATCTTCCTCTTTGTCCAGATTTCATAGGACAGAGAAATTGGTGCCTTGTTTTTATATATATATTGAAGCTATGTTTAGGTCAGTCAATTATTCAGAGGTCCAGCTTTAATATTTCTTGTTAAAGTCCAAAATGAGACTTTAAGTTAAAGCATAATCCATCAGAGCAAGTTGGTCAGTTTTATAAGCATACTGCTTTGGTGGGTGGCTTTATTCATAGAAATGCTTCCGATAACTTCAACAACAGTCAAAAATGATGGTTTATTTGTTTGACGAACCTGACAACATATGAACAACACTGCTAGAATTGTTATCTGTAAATTTAAAGAGCCAAAGATTTGCTGGCAAACAAGTCTAGTTGTTGAGATTCCTGTCTGCCTTCTCTCCAGCATGATCAGCAATCATGGTAATTCTGGCCCTCGCTTCATCCCAGGCAGGCAATGTCAGAGCCCATCATGACATCCCTCTGACTGTGCTGTGTTGCTAAATCATCCTGTACGCAGCCACAGGGAATAGGGGAGACATAATGAAGCTCCCAGAGAAAGAAATGCTTTTCTACCTGTCTGCCCTCCCTCAGCTGTTACTGCCAGCATGGAGAGGATTTGAAGGGGCTATATGCCAAGTAACAGTAAGTAAACAGAAGAAACGTTATTGATTTCCTTATTCTTTGAAGGACTAAGAAGTCGTATAGGAAATTGTGCAACAACAATATTGCAGAGCTCAATAGGATGTTCTCAGAGCAGATCCAGATAGACAGGGAATTTATGGATCACCTGCTGCCCAGAGACCACTGAGCTCTGTCTGTGTATTTCTGAACACAGGGAAGTTGAGTACGCATTGCTAGGCAGGAAGCTGAACTGGTCCTGATTTCTTCTTTGATTCTTTCACCCATTTACATCTGAAGTACCATGCTGGCTGCTGGCATTCTGAAGAACTACCCATGAGCCAAAGTCAACCTCACCTTATTGATAATTACATTATTTTCAGCATTTGTATCTCTAAAGAATCCTTTCATTTCAAGAGGAGATCAAGGGGTTTGCAAAATGTTCCACTAAAGATTATACTCCTTTCCACTGCACAGAGGATTTCACACTCAAGACGCTCATTGTTATAAATTCTTTGGTTCACAAACACAATCTGATTGCTTGAAACATCATCAGAAGGTGACAGGATGTGGCATATAATCCACTGCAGGAAGCCAAGTCATGCATTTAAAAATTGTTAATAAAAATTAATGGAGCCTTAGCACAGAGGTATCATAAATTTAACTTCACAGATCTCTCAATTATTGTCCCCGTTTCTTCTCCAAAGCCTATGAAGTTGAGATGCAATATTTCATTTCTGGCACGTAATCAATGAGGGTGTCTTTGGAGATCTATTATGCCTTTAAAGTAATTTAGGTGCCTTCTATAACGAATGTGAGTTACTAAAGGTGCTATCCAAACAGTCTGAACTTTATGTACTGGTTCAGTTGGAAAGTCAGAGAAAAACTTTTATAGTTCAGAGTCACTGTAGGACTTCAAATAATCAGAATGGCAAGTAGTTAATTTGTGATGATATATTTTTCTGAAAACACCTCTTGACTCCAAAGAGACTGATATTTTCAGGATTTCACAGCCAAGTTAAAAATATGCCTTGAGATCATTTAAAACTGTGTACTTAAGCTGCTACTCTACTGTGTATTTAGCCTTAAGTTTAATCTCCATTAAGAGAACGATGTAACCAACCTTATTCTTCCTTGATTTACATGTGTAATCAGTTTTTACAACCCAGGCTAAATGCATCAATTACTCTTCCATGCCCTTGACCCACAATAATGTATATGTGTGTTTTGATAACCATTTGCTTAAGGCAGCCAACATGTTGAAATCAACCTTAAAACAAATGCCCACCACAAATGTTGCATGCAACATATTGATACATGCTGATGACATCTGTTTGTGGGTTTTAGTGTTATTCCAGGTCAGTAAAGTAACTTGTTCCATTGTAAAACTCTATTAAATATTTCTGTAAAGACTCCATTGTTTCCTTTCCTGTACATGTTTTCTGTGCTGTTCAAGAAATGCAGTCAAAAGCCCTTTGTTAGGGATGGGAGTATAAGAGACACAGGCATAACAGGCAATAGGGACAGACAAATCAGACACATACAACAGACAGACCATATGCAGCCTAGTGATCACAGGTCCACATAGAAAACATGGAGAAATGGAGAATTTGAATTTGGGATAGTCCTTGCTCAAAACAATCCAAGAAGTTGTGCTGACACATTTTTGTGCCTTCTCTGAGGTTATCTTTGATGTATTAACCAACACACTAATTCAAATGGTTAATAGCACCCTCAAAATGTTGTTGGATGCTATCATGAGCTGTGAAGTCAGGAGAAGCATGTATACAAACAGAAAAAAAATGGCTCCAGTTTCACTCTTTGTTGTCTAGAAGCTACTTGTATTGTGTCAACTCTTTAAGCCTTTGGTTGTTTCTTAGAGAGGAATAAAAATATTTCAGTTTGGTTTTGAGGGTAAAATATGGCCCAGTCAGTGTACCAGCTATTTGACTGGCAAAGTTAGAAACAAGCCAGCTTTAAAATAGGTCGTACAAGCTGGGCAGAGATGGTGCGTGACTTTAATCCCCACACCTGGGAGGCAGGGGCAGGCAGACCTCTGAGTTTGAGGCCAGCCTGGTCTATAAAGTGAGTTCCAGGACAGCCAGGGCTACACAGAGAAACCTTGTCTCAAAAACCAGAAAAAGATCATATAAATAAGAGCCACCTGCTTACTTTCTCAGACTCTTCACTAGGTAACATTAGATTATGAAAGATCTAAGATAACAATATGTAACTCTGGGGAGTCAGTATGAACATAATTCTGGCTATACAGAAAGACTCTTAACCTGAAGTTACACCCTGGTAATCTTATCTCTCAAGGTGTTCTTATCTGCCTCTTATAGTAATCTTAGAAGATAAACACAAGAATATCTGGAATATGTGGGAGGCACAACAAACAAAAGGAAGAATAATGGTTGCATCAAGGGGAAGATAATATTGCCTTGTGGGTCTTTAGGGATCCCAATACCTGTAACAAACTGACAAAATGTCTCTTTAGTGAAGTGGAGACTCATTTTAGAACACATTAATAGCATATTTTATTTTTTTAGCAAGTACAATGTATTAGTCAGGATTCTCTAGAGGAATAGGAAAGATAGAAGAAATTTATAAATATATATCAGATATAATATAATACATACAAGTATATAATTTAAAAACTTACTTGATCGGCTTATGCAATATGGGATGCATAGTCCAACAGTGACTGTCTGCACTTTGGAGAGGCGGAGAATCTGATAGCTGTTAAAGCCCCAATTCTTGATGCTCCACAGTCCTGACATTGAAGACCTGGGGGATCCCTAGAGAGCTACTGGCCTTCAGTCCACATTGGAATGCTGAAGAAACTGAGTGGCAATGGCAGTGGAGGCTGGTAGAAGTACCACCTAAGTAGATGCTCTCCCTAGCAAGCAGCAAAGGTACTCTAAGGGAAGGTATTCCCTCCTGATCTGGTCCGTGCAAAAAATACCTTCTCAGAATCACCCAGAGGCATGTCTGTGGGTTGATATCAGATCCAATCAAGCTAGCAAACAGGGTTAGCCATCTAGACTTTCAGCCCTCTTAATGTTGGCTACTCCAATTCTTAGTACCCAGAGAATAAATTGCAAATGATATTAGGCTTAATTAAATTATATGATATGCAATATGAGATAAAAACAGCTGATTCTTATTGTTTGAACAATTAGATTTTGAGATAGATTTGAACTTAAGGTTTGAAATGGTATTAACAATTAATCTACTATATTTTGCTATAAAGAATAGTCTCTTAATTGATCCTTACTGATTTGTGTAGATTAATGAGCATCTCTGTCTTTATATATATATCATTCTTTGTCTCAATACATGTTCCTAAAAATCACCTGTATCATATTAGGGCAAGGGTATTGTCATAGTTAGTTTTAATGTCCAGATTGCTGATAAGACATTTCTTTAGGACTTGTTTGTGAAAATGTTTCTGGGAGAAGCTGGCATTTAAACTAAGACTGTCTATCTTCCCTAATTCAGACAGCATCATCCAGTTCACCAAAGACCTGACTAGAATTAAGAGGTAAAGGGAGATGGGATTCCCTTTCTTGGTTTGAGCTGTAGGAATGCGGTATCCTGTCCTAAGAGATCAGAAGCTCAGTAATAAAGATGGTATCTTTTCTGATTCTCTAGCTTGTGGATGACATGCTATGGTATTTCTTCGCCTTCATAATTGAGTGAGAAGATCCTCCCCCCCCCTCTCTGTCTCTGTCTCTGTCTCTCTCTCTCTCTCTCTCTCTCACACACACACACACACTCACACACACACACACACACACTCACACACTCACAAAGCAGACCATTCTGACAAATACCCAATGTGGAGTAGGGTTAGAAGACATTAGAAAAAGAGTTACACTGACACATATTTAGAAACTGCTCTCCCTGTATTTTTGCCTTCTTATTCTTTTTATTTTTATTTTTTGACAGCACAGAAAAACTTTCTTTTGAGTTAGAATTTACTTTTAATAATACCAAGCAAATTTTAGGTTACTATTTATTTTCTTAAAATATAGGCTATATTGGGGTGGATTGTTACAGATTCCAAACATTTAAAAGTCTGTTTCTCTCATATTACTTAGGTGTGTCCATGAGGAGGGCATTGCACTCATTTAAATGGCAACATGCTCTTAAGCCTTTTTGCCACAGCATTGACAGAATCCATACACTGGGTGTTATGAATATCCAGAAAATTATCCCCTCTGTTCCAGGCCAGAAACCATAGAACTGTGGGTATGGCTGAGACTCACCTAAATACATTCAATTCTGCCCAAACTTTATATATCGCCAAGTCTGTTTTCTCTTACCCAGATCCTAGCATACCCCCAATTGGAGGGAATGTGACAGAAAAAATTCAAGTAGACAGAATGGAGCCAGAGAGATAAGTTGGCAAGGGAAGGTATTTCCCACCAAGGCCCAGGCCATGAATTTGATCCCCAGAACCCACGCCGGGGAAGGAGGGAACCTAGTTCCTCAAGTTGTCCTCTGACCTCCACTGACATGTGAACATGTACTAGTGTGTGTGTGTGTGTGTGTGTGTGTGTGTAATAAATAGATAAATAAGCATAAATAAACAAGACAAAATGTGATCTTCAGGGATTATAGTTACAATAGCAGAGGTGTAAGTTTGGGCTACTATAACAAACATCATACCTGGGAAATAAAACGTTGTTTCATTTCTTTCTCATCCTTCGGGGACCTCAATATCCAAGCAGCACTGGCATATGAAATATGTGGGAAAAACTCACTGTTAATTACATCTTCAGATGGTCGAAAGAAAGGAGGTAATGACTTAGTCCCTTTCTCTTATGGACCCTAAGAGCGCCTCAGGACCTAATTACCTCCATGGGCCCCACCTCCTAATCACAGTTGAAGTCAGAATTAGGCTGCCACTTACGAACTCTGCAGGGACTCAGACTTTGACTTTATAACAGTAGTCTACTTTATACAATTCAAAGCAAAAACGGACAGTGTAAACCAAGTATTATTTAGCCTCCTCAGAGCTTGAAGGTTTAAATTTCGGTAACCTTATGGAAAATATGCCTCTGGGGACAAACATTCAAATACGGGGCTCTCTTTAGAGAAGCAAGCTGACTGCATTTTCACAGTGTTGAAGAGTTGACTCTGGATTCGTCTCTGCCATTCCGTATCTTTACCCATAGTCCTCTGCTGAAGGGATCTCTTGGAAGCTTTCTCTGGTGGACTTCTTGCAAGAGCATGACGCCCTTTCTACTCTCCAACTGGCTCACCTAACGGAGCAGTGCGTTTCACGGGAGTGCCCTGCGGCTGGCGTTTCACGCAGCTGACTTCTTCCTTGCCTCCAGGGACCTCTCTTTCACCTTTTTTCTTTCTTCTTTGTCCAAATAGAGAAGTGTAGGAAGTTAAGGCCTACCAGGCCGAGAGACAAGCCAACCTGGGGTCTGCCTGGAAACGTCCGAGGTCCTGATTATGCCTCGCCAATGAGGGATAATCATGTGATGTTCCCCGAAGGCCTACCAACAGGCACTGTCAGAGGTCCCGATCACGTCTAGGCAGTGAGGGGTGACCATGCGATGTCAATGAATACAAACGTCTAGGTGCTGGGAGGGTATATAAGGTTCTCCCCATTGCTAAATAAACGAGTCTCCTGTTTCCCTTTCACGGGACCCCAGTGTCTATGTCGTTGATGCTGGGCTTTCTCATCCCCTCGCCTGAGGAAGCTGTTAGGATCCCGTTACAGAAAAGGAAACAGAGTAAAGAAACAATTACAAAGGAGATGTCCTACCGCGAAAGCAGATATTAATATTGTGTTTTTGTTGTCTCTCAGGCTCCATCAGTCAGTTTCTTGGTCTCCCCTTGTGTCTTGAGAAGATAAGCACGCATCTGTTCCACATTCCGCTAGGTAGAGAGAGCCCACAGCTCAGATGCTCTCTTCATTCTCCAAGCATCTGCTTATGAACACAAGCGTCCTGGGTAGAGGGGCAGGCAGGGTTGACTGTGTCGCCTTGCTCTCTGCATAACCTCAAAGTTTCACTTGCTTCAGATCAAACCTCGAGACAAATCAACTCTCTCTAAAACAAAGCTATGTTGCCCACTGAAGAAATAAACGAAACAACGCATGCTTTATGTTTATTTTATGTGGAATAGAATAACAAAACAGGAAGGAAGGGAGGGAGGGAGGAAGGGAGAAAGAAAGGAAGGAAGGGTCTATTTACTGGCAGTCTGGACCAATGAAAGATACATTGTTTTGCTTATATCCACAAATACCCCATAAATAAGAACAGTGGCTGTTAATTAAAAATTATATTACTAAAAAAGAGGGTGTACATGGGCAAAAGTTACTTAAAAGATGAAAGTTTTTCAGCCAAAATAAAAATTAATTACAAGTGGCTCAATTGTACTTTTTTTTTCTCAAAATTTAAGACTTAAAATAATGACTGACCTGGCTCTCTGTCCAAGGTGCCTAGGTAGGTTTGATGTCTAAGCCATGTAGATTTGTCAGGTGGCAGGTTCACAGGGTTACAAAACTTTCTATCATTTTTTAGTTTCAAGTTTTTATATAACCAAAGCATTCTATCAGGATAGAAATCTCACATAAAATCTTCATACAGAACAGAAAAAGAGCCCCGTCTCCAAAACATTTCATTTTCTTCTTTTAGAAAACCTATGCTTACCAATTGATTTAGAACATAATGCTTTATGCCAGTTTGGGAAAAAAATTCATAATTGATCTCCTAATCAATGATTGCTAATTGCAAAAAAATGATGGTGGACCTTGAGCTCAGCCCTGAGTAAGCAAAAATTGTAGGCTTTTGTTTCAATTTTAATAAAGCTTAAAATAATTTATAGAAACTTAACACTTTAACATAAGGATTTTAAGGAAAGTTAAGATATTTGCTTAATTTATGTGTGTATGTACATATGCCTGCTTGTGTGTGTGTTTCTGGATCTGAGTCTAACAAAGAACATTTGCTATTGGAGGAATTTCATTATAGTGAGGAGTCTTAGATTTGTTTTTATTGTCCTAGGATTAAAAAAAAAAACCCTAGGTCTCAGGCTGATAAGTAAGTATCGGTATGAATAACATTTGATATTAAATATAAGTTGATATTAAAGCAAATTTATTTGTAAGTTACAAAACCAGTCTCTACATGTTTTTTTTTATATAGGCTATATTCTAGTTGATTGAACCTAAAGCTAATTTTGGAAATTTTTAAAGAAATATATGAGAAATGATTAGCATTGAATATGTATTAAAAGCAAATTATAAAAATATAAATTCTGAAATTTTTAAGTATGTGACAGATACCATACATATCTCAAAATATGGAGAAATAACATCATTTTTCACATTCATAGTTTGCTTCAATGACAAAAGTTATAGTTCTAATAAAGAAAATGAGTAACTGTCTCTTTTTACAAGACTGATACACTTAAAGACAGATTCACACCAAAAGACCTCTAAATGTGTCACAATTTTAGGTAAATTTACATGGGCTTATGAGAGAGAGGAAGGTAATAATGAGTAAATGTAATAGTATATTAAAACATAAAAAAGGGGCAGGTAGAGATGGAATATATCCAGAGAGTCTGGATTATGCATATTATTGTGCTTTTTAAAATTTTTGACTGCGGAGAGACTTGGATGAACTATTCCAAACTATGTAAAAAGTTCCTCATAAAGCTTCCATTTGTTGACTAGAAGATGAAGATACGTTCTAGTTGTATTGATGTAGTTTGCAGCCTTCAAGCTGCAATGTTTCTGTCAGAACATACATCAGGTATTTCAAGGAGTTAGAAAGTGATCACCTGAACTTTGGGAGAACTCAGCACTCTAAGAGCTGATGGAAAACCACAATAATCACCACGAGGCTGGGAAAGGAAGGAATGACACTGTGTAATGGCTTGAATCGCTACATCAGCAATGACTCCAGGTCCACTGACTTTTACTTGGGAAAACAGGAGGAGTGGAATGGACTTTAAAGAAAGAAGCTATAGAAAGCAACCAAAAACTCAGGGCCAATTATAAGTACAAACTAGTTTCTAGACTTTCTTTCCTGACACATCTGCTACTTGTATTTCTTTGTAACTTTTCTCTTCTTTCCTACACATTTTCATTTTATATTAAAAAAAAAATGGAGAGAGAACATGAGCAAGGAACTCAGGACTGCGAGGGGTGCACCCACACACTGAGACAATGGGGATGTTCTATCGGGAACTCACCAAGGCCATCTGGACTGGGTCTAAAAAAGCATGGGATAAAACCGGACTCACTGAACATAGTGGACAATGAGGACTGCTGAGAACTCAAGAACAATGGCAATGGGTTTTTGATCCTACTGCACGTACTGGCTTTGTGGGAGCCTAGGCAGTTTGGATGCTCACCTTACTAGACCTGGATGGAGGTGGGAGGTCCTTGGACTTCCCAAAGGGCAGGGAACCCTGACTGCTCTTTGGGCTGCTAGGGAGGGGGACTTGATTGGGGGAGGGGGAGGGAAATGGGAGGCGGTGGTGGGGAGGAGGCAGAAATCTTTAATAAATAAATAAAATAAAATAAAATAAAATAAATGACCTACTGTTTCCATAATTTAGTCTATATGCATTAGAATTTTCAGTGTGATTATTAATGAACACAGGGAACAATTACTAAAAGTAGTGATGATACAATGACTGGATTGTGTTTCTCATTTTCGGGAAGGATGAAGCATTGTACATACAAGACAGTCATCTCTTTTAGAATAGACATATGAAGTCATTTTGTTGACAAACTGTAAGTTGAATGTGCACGCAAACACAGTTTTGTGAAGAACCTGAACAAAGAGGTTGACTGTGCCAGTTCTTAAGTGATCATTTCTTGGCTGTAAATCCATTGCTTTTCTACCTGACAGGATCACAGTCCATTTGGTTATTATCAGCTGCTACATCAGACTTTGAGAGCAGAAGGCACTGGTAAGACACGGCAGGAAGAAGGGATTTTGCTTCCTGCTTCCTGTGTTGATAAAGTATATGGTTACCTGCCCTCTGTGCTGACATATTACAATCCCATGTGCTGAGGCTCTGCCAACTTTTCCGACACCAAAGAACATCCAGTTGGGTGCCCTCATAAGGGAGTGTATTTCTAAAGTGTGTTCTTGTGACAACTTTCCTTGGTGTCCTACAGAGTTAATTGCTTGCACATTCTACCAATAGGACACCTTGGCGACTTCTCTGTCATTTAGAAAACCATGACCATGCCTCCTCCAGCTAAGTCTGGATCTTAACCTTAGCGGATTCTTCCTTAGGCACACTGTCTGTGCCTAATGTTCCCAGTTCTTCTGTGTATCATCCATCCCTATATTTTTCTGGAGAGACACATCCTCCAGCCTTAGCTTGAGACAAGATCTTATACTGTAGCTTACGCTTGACTGCAACTCATTGCATTCCAGGTTGGCCTTGAAGCAATGACCATCCTCCTGTTTCAGGCTCCCCAGTGTTGGGTAGCATATGCCACCACTCCTTACTTTCTAGCTGGGCTAGCTCAGAGTACTTTTTTCTTTAAATAGCCAATTCCTTAATACCCCAATATATGTGGAGGAATTATTATTTTTAAAAAATTCCATCTGTATGTTGTGGTATGATTTGTTCCATATTGATGGCACTCCAAATTAAATGTAACTCCAGCTCAATTCTCCTCAACTATAGCATGCATACATATACAACCACCTCATAATACCAGAAGGGTAGGCAAAGGCCAAAGAAGCAAAATCCAAGTGGAAGAAGACCTTAATCATAATGGGATCTGGTGATAATAGTTAATTTTTTAAACTTCCAAAAGTTACAGCATCATAAAAATGCTTTTGTTGGTTACTTCCTGTTATGATTTGCATCTGAATTGTTCCTGAAAGAACATGCATTAAATGCTTGGTGGTCAAACTGTGTTGCAATTGAGAGGTCCCACAATTCTTAGGAAACTGGGCTGAGTTGGAAGCAGGGCATTGTGGGCATTCCTTTGAAGGGACCCTTGGGACTCTGCTCTCTTCCTCCAGCTCCCCCTTCCTTCCCTCTGTGGCTCTGTCTTCCTGTCTCTTTTCTCTTGCTCTTTGCTTCCTAGAATGCCACAAGGTGAGAGGCGTTCCTTTGCGGTTCCCTTCTACCACACGGTCCTGCGTTAGCAGAGTACCAGAAACAACGGAGCCAAATGACCATGAATAAAACCCCGGAAACTGTGAAACAAATGAAGCCCTTCCTCCTGCTGAGCTGTTTGTATGTCAGATGTTTCGTCATAGAATATGAAAGCTGGTTGCTGGCTCGGGGATTAAGAACACCGATTGCTCTTCCAAAGGTCTTGAGTTCAATTCCCAGCAACAACATGGTGGCTCACAACCATTTGTAATAAGATCTGGTGCCCTCTTCTGGTCTGAAGGCATACATGAAGGCAGAACACTATAAAAAAAATAAATAAATCTTTAAAAAAAAAAGAACGTGAAAGCTGACTAATACACCAGCCCAAACTCAGAGGGGTCCCACAAGTTAAGAGTCCTTCAGCTAAAACTTCCTGGTAAATACAACCCTGGGTGTACTTTTATTCTTTAATAGCTAATCATTTCCTTGGAAAACATGTATTTCTATTTTTTCATCTTGAAAAACATGTCTATCTCATTCCATCTCTCTGATTTCCTCTTTTTATTATTTGAATTATGTTTGAGTCTTTTTCCATCTTTTCCCATCAAACTACCATGAAGCTGGTAGCTTGGCGTAAGATGCTGCTTCATATTCTGCTGATAGCAACTGGACCTGCCATTGTAAAACATCCTGGGAACTGACGTTATCTTACCAAATCTCAACAAAAAGTAAAAACTCTCTTGCATGGTCCACTCTGCCCTCGCTCCCATCTATTTCTTTCTTTCATTAAACAAACAAAAACAACAAAAGAACAAAAAAACCTATTCTCATGAAGAAATAATTTTTTTTTTACTTTTACTTTCATATTAAATATAAATAACCCAGTTTTTACTTGTCCCGACCTCCACCAATAAAAACCTGTTTTATTCTTTAGGTTTATGTGCCTTAGGGAGAGTCTGTTTGCAGGGTGACAGAATGCCACCGATGTGCGTGAGCAGCCTCCACTGACTAAACTGAAAGCACACCAGATACTTAATTAAACTTGGAGCAGCACTACTGGCTTGCACGTTTTCTCAGGTAAACGAGGGAAACCATTATCAAGTATCAAGCACTTCCATTTGGATTCGACTCTATTGGTAAAGCTCACGTCATGTTTGATAGTAGAGAATTTATTAGTAAAATCCAGTGTTTTGTGGGAATTGTTAGAAGCTCTCCATTCTCTCTGTGCTTCTCATTTTTTCTTTTCCCCCAGCTAACACTGCTACTTTGAATACTTCCTTGTCTGTCAATGGCCCAAGACACATTCTCCCAGTCTTCATAGGCTTGGGCCTAAATTCAGTAGTTTTTCCCTTCCACCCACTGGAGCAGGTTCGATGGCCTTCTTGTTTTGTTTTGTTTTTATTTTGTTCTGATTTTATTCTGTAACCTGACAGAAATGGGAAACAAAACAACAAGAAAAACTAAGTTTCTTTTGGTACCATTTCTCAGCTGTGACTACTGCAGGGAACTAATGCTGGCATAGGAAAAGCCGCCTTCACCCTCAGCTGCAGGCCCTTGATCACAGGCTGTGAACATGAGAGTCCAGGAAAATGCAACATGCGTCCTACAAAGTCTCTTGACACATTTTGTGCTTACTTTAAAGGCAATGCAGGCTCTCTATTTTCTGTTCTTGTGCTTTGTGTTATAAGCCATATATCTTTAAGTGATAACTCCAAAATGAGCAGCTTGGAAAAGGGAGGTGTGCTTAGTTTGGCTACATAAATATTTTCCCAGCCTTCACTCTTCTTCTGATTTCCAAAGACTTTGCTGTTAAAAAGTCAGAAGCCCAGGGCCGATCAGAATAGAAAACAAGAAATGCCACCCCTTTAAATGGTGATGTCATGAAACAGAAGAGGGAAAATGCTTATTTTATTACCTAAGGTTTTGGGTCTGGCTTTTGTTACCTTGCAGTTTGGGGAAAACTATGTCTATTTGTCTGAAGAGAATTTATCAATGGCCACTTAAGAGAGTGCTAAAGCGGATGGACGCTGAGTTAGCAGCGAAACTGTGTAATTCCAGGCCACGACACCAGATGCTTGAAAGGAACAGTGCCACTTGAATGCATAGAAACGACCAGAAGGTTGTTCATCGGGGAACAAAATTCCACTGTGCTTAAACTTGTAAGTTTGTACAAACTTTAATAAATCTGACCCCACCCTCACCTTCGAGTAAAACAAACCTAAGCAATCTAGATTGGAGTAAAGAAGATAATGATTAGCTATTTCACGATTACATTTAATCCTGGACTAATTTACCCAGAAATGTTAGGACACTCCTTTTCTTCCACATCTAGCAGAGTTGCTTCCGTGTTTGGGGGAGGGGTAGGTCACCTGACATAGTGCAAGACCAAGGAATGAGTGTGGTTACAATGTCAGATAAGATGAAAGCTGTAGAAAGGAGAAAAGTTTGGACAATCTTAGAGCAAAGAAAATATCACATGAGTTTTACATCTGCATGCAATAGTCATTTATGCACACAATAGAAAAGATAAAGACTTTCACTGAATACCAAATGCTGTACCCAGAGGGACAGAACTCCTGGAGTTAGTTTGTTTCCTGATCTGCCATCAAACGCCACGACCCAAGTCACTTGAGAGGAAAGGGTGTGTTTCCCCTACAGCTCTCAGGTCAGGGTCCATCCTGGCACAGGAACTCAAGCCAGAACCTGGAAGCAGGAACTGGAGTAGAGACCATGGAGGGATCTGCTTAGGTGACTTTCTCTTCATGGTTTGCTCAGCTTGCTTTTTCCTACTTACCAGGTGCCTTGGTGGCACCACCCATAGTAAGCTAGGTCCTCCTACACTAATCATTAATCAAGAAAACCCTCCAGGGGCTCACCTACAGGCAGTGTGGTAGAGGCAACCGTCAGTTAAGCTTTCCTCTTCCCAGAATACTCTGTCTTTTATCAAATTAGCAAAAACAAAACAGTACTAATAAAATCCAGCACAAGTAGGGTTCATAACTCAGAAGAAACTGGATTATGTGTCACTGTGACTTCCATAGGAACAGGAAGTTTCTGACAGTGGATTGGTTAGATCAGGGGACCCTCATTTTCTGCACAAAACTGTGTTTGTGCTTGGATGTTTCTGGGAAGTACTGGTGTCTTTGAAAGGGATTTTGTATGCATTATCTGGTGCACCCAAACTTTGCTTTTTCGGGACTCCTTCATCTCTGGATCAGTTGTCAAATTGGTGGGATGATTTTATCTGGGAAAGCAGGGCAGGAGGTAGTAGAGGAAAGAATATCAAGGCCACAGGTCAGTGATTGTTTTCTTCTTTGTATCCAAATGTGGCGCTGTGTGCTGGGACTAAGAAGGGCTGGGGAGCAGAGGACTAGAAGTTTCCAGACAGCCCACTTTTTAGTTTTTGAAACAAGGTCTCTCCATATAGCCCTGGCTGGCCTGGATCTAACTATGTCACCCTTCATGACCTGGAGCTCACTATGAGGACCTGGGTAGTCTTGAACTCACAGTTGTCTGCTTGGCCCCACCTCCAGGAGTGCTGGGATTAAAGGCATGAGCCATCACACTGGGCTAGAAAGTACACTTTAATGAGAGGTTGCTACTTTTCATTGTGAGGCAAGCGTGTGTGAGGGACAGTTGGCACTGAGTTGGACCTGAGTTCAAATCCACAGCCACATCATGGCTGCAATCTCAGGCAAACTTGTCAGTATTTCCAGCATTAGTTTCAGTAGCATAGCAAAGGAGGCAGGGTTTACCTGTGAGGAGCGTAAGTGCATAAAATAAGTGCACAGAATTCCCATGTATTAAAAAGTGTATTCTAGAAATTACTTAGCTCCAGGAGACAGACCTATGTGCTCTAACAATTGAAGTCTCCATGGCCAAACAAAGGGCAGAAAGGCCCCTTTGCTGAATCCCCTTCTTGGAGAGGCACAAACTATACACTGGCAACAATATTAGTAGCTCTGAAAAATTCTGCAGTTAAAAAAAAAAAAGAAAATCTGGTCAACAGCTAAATGTACCAACTTACTTGTTTGGCGAGGTTCCCCCCCCTCCGCCCCAGCATTTCTAATTACAGAGCTCAGAACATTTTTATATCATCACAGTTGGAAACCTTGGACTTGTGTACAGTATGGAATGTGATAGATTTCGATACACGATAGCTATTATCAGTGGACTTCTAAGTATGGAGCATGAGGATAAATAAGGATAGACAGGATTTTCTGTAGTCCAATGAAAAGCTAAGAATTAAGATGGGAAGTTTCTGCGGGGAACAAAGTAACGTAATTAGGTCACGGCTAATCCGTGCGGTTATTTTCTTTGCTTCTGTTTATAGTGATATAAATCAATATTGAAAATGCAGGAGTCTGAATATGTATTTTGGAGTCAAATTAATGGTCTTTGAAAACACACACAAGCATTCCTTTTGAGTTAAGGACACTATAAGATGTTGTCTCTGTGTTGATTAATTTAAAAAAATCAACTTTGTTCGGAACTCATTTGATGTTTATCATTAGCCAGTTCCCACAGTGCTTTAATGATGAGATTTCCTTCCTGTGTTCAGGGGAGCTGTTGGAAGGGTTCTAATTAAGAAGAGGCCTTCTGGAGCCAGATGGCCCAGGTCACAGCTCAGTGCCACAGTGTATCAGCGACGTGACCTTGGGGGAGTGATTTCATTTTTCCAACCTCAGTTTTCTCACCTGGTATGCAGCACCAAAATTTATTGAAAGTATTAAACTCATCTGGGGGAAAGGAATTTATTTCATCGCTTGGCATATGGTAGCCAGCCTAATATATTTCAATTATCATCTGTAGTACAAACATTTTCACTTAAATATGGGACTAAAAAGACTTACCAAAAACGCTAATCTGAGCAGAGTAATGCTCTAAGTGAGTTCCAAATCGGGGCATCTTTGCAGGTTGGGCAGCTCACTCAGGGGGTCACATCTGCCGAAGGCGGGACTGCAGCAGGAGACTTCCTTTCTTGTGTGACACAGAATTACAGATACAACAATACAGGTGGGACAGCTCAGTGGTTTGCCTTCCAATTGGTAGACCTGAGGTTAATTCCCAGAAACCACAGCCAGACCCCTGAGGCATGAATACGTATATAAAACAGACACATAAATGAACCACATGCTAAAATGTACTAGAAACTGCTTACGTCCGGAGGCAGAAATATGTGTTCTCACAATGGAAGCTATTAGATGCTAGCCAGCCTGGCAAATACGGTAAGCTATGGGACAGTGAGAAATTGTCTTTAAGACAAAAAAAAAAAAAAAAAAAGTAGAGAGGGGGCATTGATTGAAGAATAATACCTAAGGTTGTCCTCTGGGCTCCATGTGTGCATGCAACTTTAAACACACACACACACGCACGCACGCACACAAATGCATGCATGCACACACTAACACACACACACACATACACACACTAGAAGTACAGGATTGCCTTAATTTTCCAGAATAATATAAAAAGTTTTTAGACCTTTTAACCTGCTGGAGACTTGAAAAATAAATACTTTTTCTCTTATGGTGTGGAGCTAGCAAGTGAAGTTTCATTCCTCTTGACGTGATGTGGAAGGCATTTGTCACCACTGATTTCTAGGTTTGATAAAGCTTTAGGCTCAAGCCATATTACTGTTTCATTATGGCATTCGGAAGGAGAATAAAACTTCCCTCATTCTTTTCCTTAGAGACGTAGTCCTGAAGTGAATATTTCACTCTTGCTACTACTGTCTTCTGTATCTCCAGACATAACCGTGTATTTTCAAGTTTTTGTTCTATTTAAAATGCATCTTTGCTGGTGGTGCATAAAATTGTGGCAATGCACACATATTATTGATGGGAAAATTCAGATAAGTTTTCATAAAAAATAGACCTAGTTTTTTTGTAGACGTCTTAGCTGTTCTAGTTTTATAGAGACTTAGAGAAAAGATTTTGGAAGTTCATTTTCGGCACAGAAAATATTTTTTTATTGCCCAGACAGGTCTGCCACGAGCCTAGTACACTTTTCTTTAGAGTAGGGAGAATTAGGGTATGCTCTCTTCTGTCTTAGCTCCCGTTTGCTTATAGAATTGTGAAGCTTCAATAGCACACTACACAAAGAACACGGAGAATACGCAAGACACATAGTAGGGTCAAGCAAAGTAAGAAACTATGTTATTTTAACAGCAGAGACAAGAAAACTGCTCGCTGACGGTTCTCAGCTCTGTGTGGGTCCCTGGCTTTCTTGTGGGAACCAGAGGAAACACACTGGTGGTGGAGCACCACTCACTCTCCTTATTCAAGACTTGAATAGTTTCTGTTCAGTTTCCTTTTGAAAGGATGCCATTTCTTTTCTTTGTTTATCTTAACCTGTAAGTTATTTCTATAGCACAGCGGATGAGTCAGGTCTAGCTGCTCCTTTTCACTCACAACACTTAGTGGGTCTGACCTCCTTTTCCTCGGAGAAGTAAGCGGTGCTTTGATGTCCTTGATAAATAATTTATTTGTATACAGAGGCTTCTGAAAACCAAGGAGACTATATATTTTTTTGCTTGTGTATTATATACCCATGCTCAAATATTAGTTTATTTTGTGTTTGTATGCCTACCATCTTTTTGCTCAAAATCTGTAAGAAGGCTAAAATTTGTGTGTGTGTGTTGTGAATAGGTTATATATTTTTTATTATGTATATACATATGTACATTTGAGTACACATGCAGGTGTGTGTGTGTGTGTCTTCACAAGTTCACATCGGGTATCTTTCTTCAACTCCTCTCCACCGTTATTTTTGAGACAGATTTTATTAGTGATCCAGAAGAATCAATTGACCTAGACTGGCTGACCAGTGGATTTCAGTAATGATTGTCTCAAATTCCTCACTGGTATTTCTCACTGTCCCCAGCTCCCCCCTCACCCCCAGCCCTGATCCAATGTGGGTTCTGGGGATTAGAACTCAGATACACTTTCAAAGCTGGCACCTGAGTTCAAATCCATCATCATCATCCTATCCCAGGAAGTTGATATTTTAAATGTCCTACCGCTTGAAACTTCATACGGTGCCACCTACAGGAACAATTATTTATTGAACTTCAGTGGATGCTAATTTTTTTCCATAATTTATCTAGTCTTCACATCTTAATTGCCCAGTTCTACAAATAAGAAAAGAAAGAGCTGTGCATTCAGAGGACGAGTAAATCCACTTGTAAGTGCCAGAATGAGAAGATAAATAAAGGTTGCCACACCCAAACTGGACTTCCTGCACCACGCTGCTTGGTGCCCAGCTCTGCTTCTTTGAAAGCGTTCATACTCCTCAGAAATGCTGACTGATCCCTGGCAGTGAGCTTGACTCGATGGTCCTACTTCGGTTTCACTTCCCATATTAAAAGCTTACTGATAGTATTTACTTTGTTTGTCCTTGAGTATCACATAGTAATAAAAACTAGCATTGTTTGAAAATTACGTCAATGAATGATGACAAATGCGGTCCGTTAAAAGATTGATGGCATTGATTGAATAAGAGTGCAAAGCAATTCCAGAGAAGTAGCAGCGCCCATAAAGCCTTTCAACAACCAAAACATTAAAACAGCAGATTTCATTCTCTGCATTAACACAGTGAAGGGAATAGTTATACTCCATTCTTTGCCATTAACTTCTCCCTAAATTAATTCCGAGAGAAATTACAAGCAAATAGCACCTTCCCCGCGGTGACTTTTCTATGCTGTAAGATAAGGATTAAGAAACCCTGCGGCCCAGTAAGAAACCCATTTTGTAGTCTCTTTGTACTGATAAAATTTCTCCTGGCACTGCACCTCCCACTGTCAAAAATACTATAACATTTTACTAGTTTGCAAAAGATGAAAATGTTACCAGATGTGAAACGCACGGAGCAGGCTAACAACTTGTTTTTAGACGACGAGTTTCAACCTTAGAAAGAAATTTTTTAAAAAGGAAACAGATTCTTTACCAGCTCTAGTATTAAAAAAAAAAATTAAAAAAAATTGCCGAGTCATTTCGGATGTGAATTTTACAATTATTTAGTCTCACGGAATTAAGCTGTAGAATAACGGGTTATGTGTTAGTTACCTTAATTACCACGAGGCTTTATAAATATCTTCTTTTGAACCAAAAAGGCTAGGGTTTCCAGAACGAAGTAATTAAATAACTTTCACCCAGTGACATTCTGGCTGCAGATAGCACACGCCGTAATGCGGGAAATCTCATCATTATTCGGGTGTAATGTACCTTTAGCTCTTCCGTGAGGATGCCTCTCACACACTGGCCTGGCTCCTTAGCATAAAGGACTTATTGAAATGAAAGCCTTTCAGGAGCCATTTTCTCACCTGACTCATTAATCAGGCCCTGGCAGTTTTCCTTAGTCCAGCTATCCTCTGAGTGAGGAAGACCAGCGACCACACGGAAAATGCAGGAAAATAATAGGAGAAATGAATACGCAGAGCAAGTGAGTGTGGGCCTGTGTTTTCATTAGTCTTTTGATGGATGGCACCGGATACGTGGCGGAAACACATGCGGCATTTTCCATCTGCCTCCCAGAAGGATTTTTCAATGTTTCACCTTAGGTTGTTCAAAGAATAGCTCTTTGATTCAGTAACAGCTATAGAAACCTTTGCCTTTGATATCCGAAGGTGGTGCAGAAGTCGTCTTTTGATTAAGAAATGCTCAGGCAATTGAAGAACATCACAATAGATGAAATAGGGAGAGACTATGTCAATCATTTTGCATTAGTAGTCGGGTCCCTGTTAAAGACAAATTGTGTTAAGTGTTAAATTACATTTGACACTACTTATTAAAGCATACAGCGACTTTTAAAAAGCTCATCTTGTTATTTTTCTCCTTTCCCATTTCTTTCTGTCATATTCTAGATTCCAGTAATTTTATTTTTTCCCCGAAAACAGCTCATGTTAATATCCAAATTATTAGGGATCATTTTAGTATTCCTTGACGAGTTCACAAATGAACAGTTACTGCTTGAATGTAGTGAGCATGCTTTTGCTGTAAGTTCTAAACCTTCAATTCCAGCCCATTGTTTCTCCATCTTTCGGCCTGTGTGCAGTTTCCGGAATGCTTGTATCTTATCCCATGAGATGGCACACCACAAATTATGCTATTTGAGATGTTATAATGCTCTCTCTAGGAATCCAAGTAAGGAACTATTAGTTTGCTATTAAGCTTTGGGATGTTCCAAAATAAACAGAAATTAGTACTTCAATGACAGATGTAATCTTAGACATTGATAATGCAGATGTATAGTCACCAGAGACAGATATAGGTTCATGCAAAATCTACCTTTCGATCAAGAAGCAATTTATTGATAGAAAAACCTCTGTGTTGGCATAGAAGGGTTAAAGCTGTAGTTACAAAATACTGCTGATTCTGCAATTTGCTAACGATTTTATTTGCAGACCTATACATGTCTCTGCTGAACTGAAGACCCTTAGTTTCCCTTCCTCTATCCATCCATCCTCCCTCCCTCCTTCCTTCCCTCCCTTCCTTCCTTCCCCCTCTTCCTTCCTTCCCCCTTTGTCTCTTATTTCTGCTAGACCCCCTCTTCTCTTCTTCCCATCTTTAAATAAAAATGTAGTCTGTGCCAATAATTATGTCTTAGACTATAAAACAATACATAAAGGCCCATAGAATCTAAAATAAAAATAATACAAAGTTTTGTAAGTGTATTTGTAGGTAAGGGGTAAGCAACACACAAGTTTTCTAATAGAGATCTTGCCTCTCATCTTCCTTGTCTCTGGTTCATATTACCATCAATCAAGTCATACAACTCATCAAAGCTAAGCATTCTAGACTCTTCTCCTGCACAGCCAACTTCTAATGTGTGTTGGAACAATTATATCTCACTAATAGTGAATCTACTCTCTTTTTTGTCATCATCTTTCCTCCGATGCAAATGTCACTTTCATGTCCCATTGTCAAGTAGACACTAAACCTCATAAGTGACAGGGGCTATGCTAGAGTCCTTCCTACCACAAGTGTGGTATCTGCTCTCTTCTCCAAGCTAACAATTTTTTTATTTTTCATTTTTTTCTTTCTACCTCTCTTCTTGTTCATTGGTCTTCACTACAATTTTTTAATGATAGCCCCAGCTAGCCTGGAACTCATCATATAATCCAGGTTACTCTCACGCTCACAGCAACTTTTCTGCCTTAGCCTTTTGGATACTGCTGGCATATCTACTAGGCCTGGCCTCAAGTTCTAGTCTCTGTCATTCTTGTTTGCTCTCCTTTTGACAGCTCTGTTTATCCTTGTTAACCTAGCTCATTCTTCCATCTGCAGGGAAATTGACGTGGACTGCTTTCTTTTATGCCTTTGTTTTCCTCCACCATGTTCTCCTTACACATTTTCTGCTTATATTCCACATTTGACTCACGGAGAGACCCCAGACTGTCTTAGTTATTCTTGTGTTCATGTATCTATCTTATCACTAGAACTGACTATTGGCCCAATAAAAACCAAGCACATG